>NW_028142889.1:0-456937 GCF_977018435.1 Lepisma saccharinum
ACATTGAGTGTAAAATCACCTTTGTATCGCCTATAGTAACGGAGGTATGCGAGTTTGAAATTTTATATAATGTTATCGTAAAACGTGAGGCCATAGGTTGTATTACATTGTTTCAACAATCAAAGTGGTTATTTCAAATCTCCACGACGACGACTACAATCATGCACAAATAGATTGTTTACTTTATTGTTATGAGAGTTTCCATGGTAACTAAGCATGAATATTACACATGGATTAAATTTTTCGCATGAGCCAATAGAGAGCTTCGACCTGATTACATTGAGTGTAAAATCACCTTTGTATCGCCTATAGTAACGTAGATATGCGAGTTTGAAATTTTATATAATGTTATCGTAAAACGTGAGGCCATAGGTTGCATTACATTGTTTCAACAATCAAAGTGGTTATTTCAAATCTCCACGACGATGACTACAATCATGCACAAATAGATTGTTTACTTTATTGTTATGAGAGTTTCCATGGTAACTAAGCAGGAGTACTACACATGGATTAAATTTTTCCCGATGAGCCAATAGAGAGCTTCGACCTGATTACATTGAGTGTAAAATCACCTTTGTATCGCCTATAGTAACGGAGGTATGCGAGTTTGAAATTTTATATAATGTTATCGTAAAACGTGAGGCCATAGGTTGTATTACATTGTTTCATCAATCAAAGTGGTTATTTCAAATCTCCACAACGACGACTACAATCATGCACAAATAGATTGTTTACTTTATTGTTATGAGAGTTTCCATGGTAACTAAGCAGGAGTACTACACATGGATTAAATTTTTCCCGATGAGCCAATAGAGAGCTTCGACCTGATTACATTGAGTGTAAAATCACCTTTGTATCGCCTATAGTAACGGAGATATGCGAGTTTGAAATTTTATATAATGTTATCGTAAAACGTGAGGCCATAGGTTGCATTACATTGTTTCAACAATCAAAGTGGTTATTTCAAATCTCCACAACGACGACTACAATCATGCACAAATAGATTGTTTACTTTATTGTTATGAGAGTTTCCATGGTAACTAAGCATGAATATTACACATGGATTAAATTTTTCCGTATGAGCCAATAGAGAGCTTCGACCTGATTACATTGAGTGTAAAATCACCTTTGTATCGCCTATAGTAACGGAGATATGCGAGTTTGAAATTTTATATAATGTTATCGTAAAACGTGAGGCCATAGGTTGTATTACATTGTTTCATCAATCAAAGTGGTTATTTCAAATCTCCACAACGACGACTACAATCATGCACAAATAGATTGTTTACTTTATTGTTATGAGAGTTTCCATAGTAACTAAGCATAGATATTACACATGGAAAAAATTTTTTCCGCATGAGCCAATAGAGAGCTTCGACCTGATTACATTGAGTGTAAAATCACCTTTGTATCGCCTATAGTAACGGAGATATGCGAGTTTGAAATTTTATATAATGTTATCGTAAAACGTGAGGCCATAGGTTGTATTACATTGTTTCATCAATCAAAGTGGTTATTTCAAATCTCCACAACGACGACTACAATCATGCACAAATAGATTGTTTACTTTATTGTTATGAGAGTTTCCATGGTAACTAAACATGAGTATTACACATGGATTAAATTTTTCCCGATGAACCAATAGAGAGCTTCGACCTGATTACATTGAGTGTAAAATCACCTTTGTATCGCCTATAGTAACGGAGATATGCGAGTTTGAAATTTTATATAATGTTATCGTAAAACGTGAGGCCATAGGTTGTATTACATTGTTTCATCAATCAAAGTGGTTATTTCAAATCTCCACAACGACGACTACAATCATGCACAAATAGATTGTTTACTTTATTGTTATGAGAGTTTCCATGGTAACTAAGCATAGATATTACACATGGAAAAATTTTTTTCCGCATGAGCCAATAGAGAGCTTCGACCTGATTACATTGAGTGTAAAATCACCTTTGTATCGCCTATAGTAACGGAGATATGCGAGTTTGAAATTTTATATAATGTTATCGTTAAACGTGAGGCCATAGGTTGCATTACATTGTTTCAACAATCAAAGTGGTTATTTCAAATCTCCACGACGATGACTACAATCATGCACAAATAGATTGTTTACTTTATTGTTATGAGAGTTTCCATGGTAACTAAGCATGAATATTACACATGGATTAAATTTTTCGCATGAGCCAATAGAGAGCTTCGACCTGATTACATTGAGTGTAAAATCACCTTTGTATCGCCTATAGTAACGTAGATATGCGAGTTTGAAATTTTATATAATGTTATCGTAAAACGTGAGGCCATAGGTTGCATTACATTGTTTCAACAATCAAAGTGGTTATTTCAAATCTCCACGACGATGACTACAATCATGCACAAATAGATTGTTTACTTTATTGTTATGAGAGTTTCCATGGTAACTAAGCAGGAGTACTACACATGGATTAAATTTTTCCCGATGAGCCAATAGAGAGCTTCGACCTGATTACATTGAGTGTAAAATCACCTTTGTATCGCCTATAGTAACGGAGGTATGCGAGTTTGAAATTTTATATAATGTTATCGTAAAACGTGAGGCCATAGGTTGTATTACATTGTTTCATCAATCAAAGTGGTTATTTCAAATCTCCACAACGACGACTACAATCATGCACAAATAGATTCTTTACTTTATTGTTATGAGAGTTTCCATGGTAACTAAGCAGGAGTACTACACATGGATTAAATTTTTCCCGATGAGCCAATAGAGAGCTTCGACCTGATTACATTGAGTGTAAAATCACCTTTGTATCGCCTATAGTAACGGAGGTATGCGAGTTTGAAATTTTATATAATGTTATCGTAAAACGTGAGGCCATAGGTTGTATTACATTGTTTCATCAATCAAAGTGGTTATTTCAAATCTCCACAACGACGACTACAATCATGCACAAATAGATTGTTTACTTTATTGTTATGAGAGTTTCCATGGTAACTAAACATGAGTATTACACATGCAAAATTTTTTTTCCGCATGAGCCAATAGAGAGCTTCGACCTGATTACATTGAGTGTAAAATCACCTTTGTATCGCCTATAGTAACGGAGATATGCGAGTTTGAAATTTTATATAATGTTATCGTAAAACGTGAGGCCATAGGTTGCATTACATTGTTTCAACAATCAAAGTGGTTATTTCAAATCTCCACGACGATGACTACAATCATGCACAAATAGATTGTTTACTTTATTGTTATGAGAGTTTCCATGGTAACTAAGCAGGAGTACTACACATGGATTAAATTTTTCCCGATGAGCCAATAGAGAGCTTCGACCTGATTACATTGAGTGTAAAATCACCTTTGTATCTCCTATAGTATCGGAGATATGTGAGTTTGAAATTTTATATAATGTTATCGTAAAACGTGAGGCCATAGGTTGTATTACATTGTTTCAACAATCAAAGTGGTTATTTCAAATCTCCACGACGACGACTACAATCATGCACAAATAGATTCTTTACTTTATTGTTATGAGAGTTTCCATGGTAACTAAGCAGGAGTACTACACATGGATTAAATTTTTCCCGATGAGCCAATAGAGAGCTTCGACCTGATTACATTGAGTGTAAAATCACCTTTGTATCGCCTATAGTAACGGAGGTATGCGAGTTTGAAATTTTATATAATGTTATCGTAAAACGTGAGGCCATAGGTTGTATTACATTGTTTCAACAATCAAAGTGGTTATTTCAAATCTCCACGACGACGACTACAATCATGCACAAATAGATTGTTTACTTTATTGTTATGAGAGTTTCCATGGTAACTAAGCATGAATATTACACATGGATTAAATTTTTCGCATGAGCCAATAGAGAGCTTCGACCTGATTACATTGAGTGTAAAATCACCTTTGTATCGCCTATAGTAACGTAGATATGCGAGTTTGAAATTTTATATAATGTTATCGTAAAACGTGAGGCCATAGGTTGCATTACATTGTTTCAACAATCAAAGTGGTTATTTCAAATCTCCACGACGATGACTACAATCATGCACAAATAGATTGTTTACTTTATTGTTATGAGAGTTTCCATGGTAACTAAGCAGGAGTACTACACATGGATTAAATTTTTCCCGATGAGCCAATAGAGAGCTTCGACCTGATTACATTGAGTGTAAAATCACCTTTGTATCGCCTATAGTAACGGAGGTATGCGAGTTTGAAATTTTATATAATGTTATCGTAAAACGTGAGGCCATAGGTTGTATTACATTGTTTCATCAATCAAAGTGGTTATTTCAAATCTCCACAGCGACGACTACAATCATGAACAAATAGATTGTTTACTTTATTGTTATGAGAGTTTCCATGGTAACTAAGCAGGAGTACTACACATGGATTAAATTTTTCCCGATGAGCCAATAGAGAGCTTCGACCTGATTACATTGAGTGTAAAATCACCTTTGTATCGCCTATAGTAACGGAGATATGCGAGTTTGAAATTTTATATAATGTTATCGTAAAACGTGAGGCCATAGGTTGCATTACATTGTTTCAACAATCAAAGTGGTTATTTCAAATCTCCACAACGACGACTACAATCATGCACAAATAGATTGTTTACTTTATTGTTATGAGAGTTTCCATGGTAACTAAGCATGAATATTACACATGGATTAAATTTTTCCGTATGAGCCAATAGAGAGCTTCGACCTGATTACATTGAGTGTAAAATCACCTTTGTATCGCCTATAGTAACGGAGATATGCGAGTTTGAAATTTTATATAATGTTATCGTAAAACGTGAGGCCATAGGTTGTATTACATTGTTTCATCAATCAAAGTGGTTATTTCAAATTTCCACGACGACGACTACAATCATGCACAAATAGATTGTTTACTTTATTGTTATGAGAGTTTCCATGGTAACTAAGCATGAATATTACACATGGATTAAATTTTTCGCATGAGCCAATAGAGAGCTTCGACCTGATTACATTGAGTGTAAAATCACCTTTGTATCGCCTATAGTAACGTAGATATGCGAGTTTGAAATTTTATATAATGTTATCGTAAAACGTGAGGCCATAGGTTGCATTACATTGTTTCAACAATCAAAGTGGTTATTTCAAATCTCCACGACGATGACTACAATCATGCACAAATAGATTGTTTACTTTATTGTTATGAGAGTTTCCATGGTAACTAAGCACGAGTACTACACATGGATTAAATTTTTCCCGATGAGCCAATAGAGAGCTTCGACCTGATTACATTGAGTGTAAAATCACCTTTGTATCGCCTATAGTAACGGAGGTATGCGAGTTTGAAATTTTATATAATGTTATCGTAAAACGTGAGGCCATAGGTTGTATTACATTGTTTCATCAATCAAAGTGGTTATTTCAAATCTCCACAACGACGACTACAATCATGCACAAATAGATTGTTTACTTTATTGTTATGAGAGTTTCCATGGTAACTAAGCAGGAGTACTACACATGGATTAAATTTTTCCCGATGAGCCAATAGAGAGCTTCGACCTGATTACATTGAGTGTAAAATCACCTTTGTATCGCCTATAGTAACGGAGATATGCGAGTTTGAAATTTTATATAATGTTATCGTAAAACGTGAGGCCATAGGTTGCATTACATTGTTTCAACAATCAAAGTGGTTATTTCAAATCTCCACGACGATGACTACAATCATGCACAAATAGATTGTTTACTTTATTGTTATGAGAGTTTCCATGGTAACTAAGCAGGAGTACTACACATGGATTAAATTTTTCCCGATGAGCCAATAGAGAGCTTCGACCTGATTACATTGAGTGTAAAATCACCTTTGTATCGCCTATAGTAACGGAGGTATGCGAGTTTGAAATTTTATATAATGTTATCGTAAAACGTGAGGCCATAGGTTGTATTACATTGTTTCATCAATCAAAGTGGTTATTTCAAATCTCCACAACGACGACTACAATCATGCACAAATAGATTGTTTACTTTATTGTTATGAGAGTTTCCATGGTAACTAAGCTGGAGTACTACACATGGATTAAATTTTTCCCGATGAGCCAATAGAGAGCTTCGACCTGATTACATTGAGTGTAAAATCACCTTTGTATCGCCTATAGTAACGGAGGTATGCGAGTTTGAAATTTTATATAATGTTATCGTAAAACGTGAGGCCATAGGTTGCATTACATTGTTTCAACAATCAAAGTGGTTATTTCAAATCTCCACGACGATGACTACAATCATGCACAAATAGATTGTTTACTTTATTGTTATGAGAGTTTCCATGGTAACTAAGCAGGAGTACTACACATGGATTAAATTTTTCCCGATGAGCCAATAGAGAGCTTCGACCTGATTACATTGAGTGTAAAATCACCTTTGTATCGCCTATAGTAACGGAGGTATGCGAGTTTGAAATTTTATATAATGTTATCGTAAAACGTGAGGCCATAGGTTGTATTACATTGTTTCATCAATCAAAGTGGTTATTTCAAATCTCCACAACGACGACTACAATCATGCACAAATAGATTCTTTACTTTATTGTTATGAGAGTTTCCATGGTAACTAAGCAGGAGTACTACACATGGATTAAATTTTTCCCGATGAGCCAATAGAGAGCTTCGACCTGATTACATTGAGTGTAAAATCACCTTTGTATCGCCTATAGTAACGGAGGTATGCGAGTTTGAAATTTTATATAATGTTATCGTAAAACGTGAGGCCATAGGTTGTATTACATTGTTTCAACAATCAAAGTGGTTATTTCAAATCTCCACGACGACGACTACAATCATGCACAAATAGATTCTTTACTTTATTGTTATGAGAGTTTCCATGGTAACTATTCAGGAGTACTACACATGGATTAAATTTTTCCCGATGAGCCAATAGAGAGCTTCGACCTGATTACATTGAGTGTAAAATCACCTTTGTATCGCCTATAGTAACGGAGGTATGCGAGTTTGAAATTTTATATAATGTTATCGTAAAACGTGAGGCCATAGGTTGTATTACATTGTTTCAACAATCAAAGTGGTTATTTCAAATCTCCACGACGACGACTACAATCATGCACAAATAGATTGTTTACTTTATTGTTATGAGAGTTTCCATGGTAACTAAGCATGAATATTACACATGGATTAAATTTTTCGCATGAGCCAATAGAGAGCTTCGACCTGATTACATTGAGTGTAAAATCACCTTTGTATCGCCTATAGTAACGTAGATATGCGAGTTTGAAATTTTATATAATGTTATCGTAAAACGTGAGGCCATAGGTTGCATTACATTGTTTCAACAATCAAAGTGGTTATTTCAAATCTCCACGACGATGACTACAATCATGCACAAATAGATTGTTTACTTTATTGTTATGAGAGTTTCCATGGTAACTAAGCAGGAGTACTACACATGGATTAAATTTTTCCCGATGAGCCAATAGAGAGCTTCGACCTGATTACATTGAGTGTAAAATCACCTTTGTATCGCCTATAGTAACGGAGGTATGCGAGTTTGAAATTTTATATAATGTTATCGTAAAACGTGAGGCCATAGGTTGTATTACATTGTTTCATCAATCAAAGTGGTTATTTCAAATCTCCACAACGACGACTACAATCATGCACAAATAGATTGTTTACTTTATTGTTATGAGAGTTTCCATGGTAACTAAGCAGGAGTACTACACATGGATTAAATTTTTCCCGATGAGCCAATAGAGAGCTTCGACCTGATTACATTGAGTGTAAAATCACCTTTGTATCGCCTATAGTAACGGAGATATGCGAGTTTGAAATTTTATATAATGTTATCGTAAAACGTGAGGCCATAGGTTGCATTACATTGTTTCAACAATCAAAGTGGTTATTTCAAATCTCCACAACGACGACTACAATCATGCACAAATAGATTGTTTACTTTATTGTTATGAGAGTTTCCATGGTAACTAAGCATGAATATTACACATGGATTAAATTTTTCCGTATGAGCCAATAGAGAGCTTCGACCTGATTACATTGAGTGTAAAATCACCTTTGTATCGCCTATAGTAACGGAGATATGTGAGTTTGAAATTTTATATAATGTTATCGTAAAACGTGAGGCCATAGGTTGTATTACATTGTTTCATCAATCAAAGTGGTTATTTCAAATCTCCACAACGACGACTACAATCATGCACAAATAGATTGTTTACTTTATTGTTATGAGAGTTTCCATAGTAACTAAGCATAGATATTACACATGGAAAAAATTTTTTCCGCATGAGCCAATAGAGAGCTTCGACCTGATTACATTGAGTGTAAAATCACCTTTGTGTCGCCTATAGTAACGGAGATATGCGAGTTTGAAATTTTATATAATGTTATCGTAAAACGTGAGGCCATAGGTTGTATTACATTGTTTCATCAATCAAAGTGGTTATTTCAAATCTCCACAACGACGACTACAATCATGCACAAATAGATTGTTTACTTTATTGTTATGAGAGTTTCCATGGTAACTAAACATGAGTATTACACATGGATTAAATTTTTCCCGATGAACCAATAGAGAGCTTCGACCTGATTACATTGAGTGTAAAATCACCTTTGTATCGCCTATAGTAACGGAGATATGCGAGTTTGAAATTTTATATAATGTTATCGTAAAACGTGAGGCCATAGGTTGCATTACATTGTTTCATCAATCAAAGTGGTTATTTCAAATCTCCACAACGACGACTACAATCATGCACAAATAGATTCTTTACTTTATTGTTATGAGAGTTTCCATGGTAACTAAGCAGGAGTACTACACATGGATTAAATTTTTCCCGATGAGCCAATAGAGAGCTTCGACCTGATTACATTGAGTGTAAAATCACCTTTGTATCGCCTATAGTAACGGAGGTATGCGAGTTTGAAATTTTATATAATGTTATCGTAAAACGTGAGGCCATAGGTTGTATTACATTGTTTCATCAATCAAAGTGGTTATTTCAAATCTCCACAACGACGACTACAATCATGCACAAATAGATTGTTTACTTTATTGTTATGAGAGTTTCCATGGTAACTAAACATGAGTATTACACATGGATTAAATTTTTCCCGATGAACCAATAGAGAGCTTCGACCTGATTACATTGAGTGTAAAATCACCTTTGTATCGCCTATAGTAACGGAGATATGCGAGTTTGAAATTTTATATAATGTTATCGTAAAACGTGAGGCCATAGGTTGCATTACATTGTTTCAACAATCAAAGTGGTTATTTCAAATCTCCACAACGACGACTACAATCATGCACAAATAAATTGTTTACTTTATTGTTATGAGAGTTTCCATGGTAACTAAGCATAGATATTACACATGGAAAATTTTTTTTCCGCATGAGCCAATAGAGAGCTTCGACCTGATTACATTGAGTGTAAAATCACCTTTGTATCGCCTATAGTAACGGAGATATGCGAGTTTGAAATTTTATATAATGTTATCGTAAAACGTGAGGCCATAGGTTGCATTACATTGTTTCAACAATCAAAGTGGTTATTTCAAATCTCCACGACGATGACTACAATCATGCACAAATAGATTGTTTACTTTATTGTTATGAGAGTTTCCATGGTAACTAAGCAGGAGTACTACACATGGATTAAATTTTTCCCGATGAGCCAATAGAGAGCTTCGACCTGATTACATTGAGTGTAAAATCACCTTTGTATCTCCTATAGTATCGGAGATATGTGAGTTTGAAATTTTATATAATGTTATCGTAAAACGTGAGGCCATAGGTTGTATTACATTGTTTCAACAATCAAAGTGGTTATTTCAAATCTCCACGACGACGACTACAATCATGCACAAATAGATTCTTTACTTTATTGTTATGAGAGTTTCCATGGTAACTAAGCAGGAGTACTACACATGGATTAAATTTTTCCCGATGAGCCAATAGAGAGCTTCGACCTGATTACATTGAGTGTAAAATCACCTTTGTATCGCCTATAGTAACGGAGGTATGCGAGTTTGAAATTTTATATAATGTTATCGTAAAACGTGAGGCCATAGGTTGTATTACATTGTTTCAACAATCAAAGTGGTTATTTCAAATCTCCACGACGACGACTACAATCATGCACAAATAGATTGTTTACTTTATTGTTATGAGAGTTTCCATGGTAACTAAGCATGAATATTACACATGGATTAAATTTTTCGCATGAGCCAATAGAGAGCTTCGACCTGATTACATTGAGTGTAAAATCACCTTTGTATCGCCTATAGTAACGTAGATATGCGAGTTTGAAATTTTATATAATGTTATCGTAAAACGTGAGGCCATAGGTTGCATTACATTGTTTCAACAATCAAAGTGGTTATTTCAAATCTCCACGACGATGACTACAATCATGCACAAATAGATTGTTTACTTTATTGTTATGAGAGTTTCCATGGTAACTAAGCAGGAGTACTACACATGGATTAAATTTTTCCCGATGAGCCAATAGAGAGCTTCGACCTGATTACATTGAGTGTAAAATCACCTTTGTATCGCCTATAGTAACGGAGGTATGCGAGTTTGAAATTTTATATAATGTTATCGTAAAACGTGAGGCCATAGGTTGTATTACATTGTTTCATCAATCAAAGTGGTTATTTCAAATCTCCACAGCGACGACTACAATCATGCACAAATAGATTGTTTACTTTATTGTTATGAGAGTTTCCATGGTAACTAAGCAGGAGTACTACACATGGATTAAATTTTTCCCGATGAGCCAATAGAGAGCTTCGACCTGATTACATTGAGTGTAAAATCACCTTTGTATCGCCTATAGTAACGGAGGTATGCGAGTTTGAAATTTTATATAATGTTATCGTAAAACGTGAGGCCATAGGTTGCATTACATTGTTTCATCAATCAAAGTGGTTATTTCAAATCTCCACAACGACGACTACAATCATGCACAAATAGATTCTTTACTTTATTGTTATGAGAGTTTCCATGGTAACTAAGCAGGAGTACTACACATGGATTAAATTTTTCCCGATGAGCCAATAGAGAGCTTCGACCTGATTACATTGAGTGTAAAATCACCTTTGTATCGCCTATAGTAACGGAGGTATGCGAGTTTGAAATTTTATATAATGTTATCGTAAAACGTGAGGCCATAGGTTGTATTACATTGTTTCATCAATCAAAGTGGTTATTTCAAATCTCCACAACGACGACTACAATCATGCACAAATAGATTGTTTACTTTATTGTTATGAGAGTTTCCATGGTAACTAAACATGAGTATTACACATGGATTAAATTTTTCCCGATGAACCAATAGAGAGCTTCGACCTGATTACATTGAGTGTAAAATCACCTTTGTATCGCCTATAGTAACGGAGATATGCGAGTTTGAAATTTTATATAATGTTATCGTAAAACGTGAGGCCATAGGTTGCATTACATTGTTTCAACAATCAAAGTGGTTATTTCAAATCTCCACAACGACGACTACAATCATGCACAAATAAATTGTTTACTTTATTGTTATGAGAGTTTCCATGGTAACTAAGCATAGATATTACACATGGAAAATTTTTTTTCCGCATGAGCCAATAGAGAGCTTCGACCTGATTACATTGAGTGTAAAATCACCTTTGTATCGCCTATAGTAACGGAGATATGCGAGTTTGAAATTTTATATAATGTTATCGTAAAACGTGAGGCCATAGGTTGCATTACATTGTTTCAACAATCAAAGTGGTTATTTCAAATCTCCACGACGATGACTACAATCATGCACAAATAGATTGTTTACTTTATTGTTATGAGAGTTTCCATGGTAACTAAGCAGGAGTACTACACATGGATTAAATTTTTCCCGATGAGCCAATAGAGAGCTTCGACCTGATTACATTGAGTGTAAAATCACCTTTGTATCTCCTATAGTATCGGAGATATGTGAGTTTGAAATTTTATATAATGTTATCGTAAAACGTGAGGCCATAGGTTGTATTACATTGTTTCAACAATCAAAGTGGTTATTTCAAATCTCCACGACGACGACTACAATCATGCACAAATAGATTCTTTACTTTATTGTTATGAGAGTTTCCATGGTAACTAAGCAGGAGTACTACACATGGATTAAATTTTTCCCGATGAGCCAATAGAGAGCTTCGACCTGATTACATTGAGTGTAAAATCACCTTTGTATCGCCTATAGTAACGGAGGTATGCGAGTTTGAAATTTTATATAATGTTATCGTAAAACGTGAGGCCATAGGTTGTATTACATTGTTTCAACAATCAAAGTGGTTATTTCAAATCTCCACGACGACGACTACAATCATGCACAAATAGATTGTTTACTTTATTGTTATGAGAGTTTCCATGGTAACTAAGCATGAATATTACACATGGATTAAATTTTTCGCATGAGCCAATAGAGAGCTTCGACCTGATTACATTGAGTGTAAAATCACCTTTGTATCGCCTATAGTAACGTAGATATGCGAGTTTGAAATTTTATATAATGTTATCGTAAAACGTGAGGCCATAGGTTGCATTACATTGTTTCAACAATCAAAGTGGTTATTTCAAATCTCCACGACGATGACTACAATCATGCACAAATAGATTGTTTACTTTATTGTTATGAGAGTTTCCATGGTAACTAAGCAGGAGTACTACACATGGATTAAATTTTTCCCGATGAGCCAATAGAGAGCTTCGACCTGATTACATTGAGTGTAAAATCACCTTTGTATCGCCTATAGTAACGGAGGTATGCGAGTTTGAAATTTTATATAATGTTATCGTAAAACGTGAGGCCATAGGTTGTATTACATTGTTTCATCAATCAAAGTGGTTATTTCAAATCTCCACAGCGACGACTACAATCATGCACAAATAGATTGTTTACTTTATTGTTATGAGAGTTTCCATGGTAACTAAGCAGGAGTACTACACATGGATTAAATTTTTCCCGATGAGCCAATAGAGAGCTTCGACCTGATTACATTGAGTGTAAAATCACCTTTGTATCGCCTATAGTAACGGAGATATGCGAGTTTGAAATTTTATATAATGTTATCGTAAAACGTGAGGCCATAGGTTGCATTACATTGTTTCAACAATCAAAGTGGTTATTTCAAATCTCCACAACGACGACTACAATCATGCACAAATAGATTGTTTACTTTATTGTTATGAGAGTTTCCATGGTAACTAAGCATGAATATTACACATGGATTAAATTTTTCCGTATGAGCCAATAGAGAGCTTCGACCTGATTACATTGAGTGTAAAATCACCTTTGTATCGCCTATAGTAACGGAGATATGCGAGTTTGAAATTTTATATAATGTTATCGTAAAACGTGAGGCCATAGGTTGTATTACATTGTTTCATCAATCAAAGTGGTTATTTCAAATCTCCACAACGACGACTACAATCATGCACAAATAGATTGTTTACTTTATTGTTATGAGAGTTTCCATAGTAACTAAGCATAGATATTACACATGGAAAAAATTTTTTCCGCATGAGCCAATAGAGAGCTTCGACCTGATTACATTGAGTGTAAAATCACCTTTGTATCGCCTATAGTAACGGAGATATGCGAGTTTGAAATTTTATATAATGTTATCGTAAAACGTGAGGCCATAGGTTGTATTACATTGTTTCATCAATCAAAGTGGTTATTTCAAATCTCCACAACGACGACTACAATCATGCACAAATAGATTGTTTACTTTATTGTTATGAGAGTTTCCATGGTAACTAAACATGAGTATTACACATGGATTAAATTTTTCCCGATGAACCAATAGAGAGCTTCGACCTGATTACATTGAGTGTAAAATCACCTTTGTATCGCCTATAGTAACGGAGATATGCGAGTTTGAAATTTTATATAATGTTATCGTAAAACGTGAGGCCATAGGTTGTATTACATTGTTTCATCAATCAAAGTGGTTATTTCAAATCTCCACAACGACGACTACAATCATGCACAAATAGATTGTTTACTTTATTGTTATGAGAGTTTCCATGGTAACTAAGCATAGATATTACACATGGAAAAATTTTTTTCCGCATGAGCCAATAGAGAGCTTCGACCTGATTACATTGAGTGTAAAATCACCTTTGTATCGCCTATAGTAACGGAGATATGCGAGTTTGAAATTTTATATAATGTTATCGTAAAACGTGAGGCCATAGGTTGCATTACATTGTTTCAACAATCAAAGTGGTTATTTCAAATCTCCACGACGATGACTACAATCATGCACAAATAGATTGTTTACTTTATTGTTATGAGAGTTTCCATGGTAACTAAGCACGAGTACTACACATGGATTAAATTTTTCCCGATGAGCCAATAGAGAGCTTCGACCTGATTACATTGAGTGTAAAATCACCTTTGTATCGCCTATAGTAACGGAGGTATGCGAGTTTGAAATTTTATATAATGTTATCGTAAAACGTGAGGCCATAGGTTGTATTACATTGTTTCATCAATCAAAGTGGTTATTTCAAATCTCCACAACGACGACTACAATCATGCACAAATAGATTGTTTACTTTATTGTTATGAGAGTTTCCATGGTAACTAAGCAGGAGTACTACACATGGATTAAATTTTTCCCGATGAGCCAATAGAGAGCTTCGACCTGATTACATTGAGTGTAAAATCACCTTTGTATCGCCTATAGTAACGGAGATATGCGAGTTTGAAATTTTATATAATGTTATCGTAAAACGTGAGGCCATAGGTTGCATTACATTGTTTCAACAATCAAAGTGGTTATTTCAAATCTCCACGACGATGACTACAATCATGCACAAATAGATTGTTTACTTTATTGTTATGAGAGTTTCCATGGTAACTAAGCAGGAGTACTACACATGGATTAAATTTTTCCCGATGAGCCAATAGAGAGCTTCGACCTGATTACATTGAGTGTAAAATCACCTTTGTATCGCCTATAGTAACGGAGGTATGCGAGTTTGAAATTTTATATAATGTTATCGTAAAACGTGAGGCCATAGGTTGTATTACATTGTTTCATCAATCAAAGTGGTTATTTCAAATCTCCACAACGACGACTACAATCATGCACAAATAGATTGTTTACTTTATTGTTATAAGAGTTTCCATGGTAACTAAGCTGGAGTACTACACATGGATTAAATTTTTCCCGATGAGCCAATAGAGAGCTTCGACCTGATTACATTGAGTGTAAAATCACCTTTGTATCGCCTATAGTAACGGAGGTATGCGAGTTTGAAATTTTATATAATGTTATCGTAAAACGTGAGGCCATAGGTTGCATTACATTGTTTCAACAATCAAAGTGGTTATTTCAAATCTCCACGACGATGACTACAATCATGCACAAATAGATTGTTTACTTTATTGTTATGAGAGTTTCCATGGTAACTAAGCAGGAGTACTACACATGGATTAAATTTTTCCCGATGAGCCAATAGAGAGCTTCGACCTGATTACATTGAGTGTAAAATCACCTTTGTATCGCCTATAGTAACGGAGGTATGCGAGTTTGAAATTTTATATAATGTTATCGTAAAACGTGAGGCCATAGGTTGTATTACATTGTTTCATCAATCAAAGTGGTTATTTCAAATCTCCACAACGACGACTACAATCATGCACAAATAGATTCTTTACTTTATTGTTATGAGAGTTTCCATGGTAACTAAGCAGGAGTACTACACATGGATTAAATTTTTCCCGATGAGCCAATAGAGAGCTTCGACCTGATTACATTGAGTGTAAAATCACCTTTGTATCGCCTATAGTAACGGAGGTATGCGAGTTTGAAATTTTATATAATGTTATCGTAAAACGTGAGGCCATAGGTTGTATTACATTGTTTCAACAATCAAAGTGGTTATTTCAAATCTCCACGACGACGACTACAATCATGCACAAATAGATTCTTTACTTTATTGTTATGAGAGTTTCCATGGTAACTAAGCAGGAGTACTACACATGGATTAAATTTTTCCCGATGAGCCAATAGAGAGCTTCGACCTGATTACATTGAGTGTAAAATCACCTTTGTATCGCCTATAGTAACGGAGGTATGCGAGTTTGAAATTTTATATAATGTTATCGTAAAACGTGAGGCCATAGGTTGTATTACATTGTTTCAACAATCAAAGTGGTTATTTCAAATCTCCACGACGACGACTACAATCATGCACAAATAGATTGTTTACTTTATTGTTATGAGAGTTTCCATGGTAACTAAGCATGAATATTACACATGGATTAAATTTTTCGCATGAGCCAATAGAGAGCTTCGACCTGATTACATTGAGTGTAAAATCACCTTTGTATCGCCTATAGTAACGTAGATATGCGAGTTTGAAATTTTATATAATGTTATCGTAAAACGTGAGGCCATAGGTTGCATTACATTGTTTCAACAATCAAAGTGGTTATTTCAAATCTCCACGACGATGACTACAATCATGCACAAATAGATTGTTTACTTTATTGTTATGAGAGTTTCCATGGTAACTAAGCAGGAGTACTACACATGGATTAAATTTTTCCCGATGAGCCAATAGAGAGCTTCGACCTGATTACATTGAGTGTAAAATCACCTTTGTATCGCCTATAGTAACGGAGATATGCGAGTTTGAAAATTTATATAATGTTATCGTAAAACGTGAGGCCATAGGTTGTATTACATTGTTTCATCAATCAAAGTGGTTATTTCAAATCTCCACAACGACGACTACAATCATGCACAAATAGATTGTTTACTTTATTGTTATGAGAGTTTCCATGGTAACTAAGTATAGATATTACACATGGAAAAAATTTTTTCCGCATGAGCCAATAGAGAGCTTCGACCTGATTACATTGAGTGTAAAATCACCTTTGTATCGCCTATAGTAACGGAGATATGCGAGTTTGAAATTTTATATAATGTTATCGTAAAACGTGAGGCCATAGGTTGCATTACATTGTTTCAACAATCAAAGTGGTTATTTCAAATCTCCACGACGATGACTACAATCATGCACAAATAGATTGTTTACTTTATTGTTATGAGAGTTTCCATGGTAACTAAGCATGAATATTACACATGGATTAAATTTTTCGCATGAGCCAATAGAGAGCTTCGACCTGATTACATTGAGTGTAAAATCACCTTTGTATCGCCTATAGTAACGTAGATATGCGAGTTTGAAATTTTATATAATGTTATCGTAAAACGTGAGGCCATAGGTTGCATTACATTGTTTCAACAATCAAAGTGGTTATTTCAAATCTCCACGACGATGACTACAATCATGCACAAATAGATTGTTTACTTTATTGTTATGAGAGTTTCCATGGTAACTAAGCAGGAGTACTACACATGGATTAAATTTTTCCCGATGAGCCAATAGAGAGCTTCGACCTGATTACATTGAGTGTAAAATCACCTTTGTATCGCCTATAGTAACGGAGGTATGCGAGTTTGAAATTTTATATAATGTTATCGTAAAACGTGAGGCCATAGGTTGTATTACATTGTTTCATCAATCAAAGTGGTTATTTCAAATCTCCACAACGACGACTACAATCATGCACAAATAGATTCTTTACTTTATTGTTATGAGAGTTTCCATGGTAACTAAGCAGGAGTACTACACATGGATTAAATTTTTCCCGATGAGCCAATAGAGAGCTTCGACCTGATTACATTGAGTGTAAAATCACCTTTGTATCGCCTATAGTAACGGAGGTATGCGAGTTTGAAATTTTATATAATGTTATCGTAAAACGTGAGGCCATAGGTTGTATTACATTGTTTCATCAATCAAAGTGGTTATTTCAAATCTCCACAACGACGACTACAATCATGCACAAATAGATTGTTTACTTTATTGTTATGAGAGTTTCCATGGTAACTAAACATGAGTATTACACATGGATTAAATTTTTCCCGATGAACCAATAGAGAGCTTCGACCTGATTACATTGAGTGTAAAATCACCTTTGTATCGCCTATAGTAACGGAGATATGCGAGTTTGAAATTTTATATAATGTTATCGTAAAACGTGAAGCCATAGGTTGCATTACATTGTTTCAACAATCAAAGTGGTTATTTCAAATCTCCACAACGACGACTACAATCATGCACAAATAAATTGTTTACTTTATTGTTATGAGAGTTTCCATGGTAACTAAGCATAGATATTACACATGGAAAATTTTTTTTCCGCATGAGCCAATAGAGAGCTTCGACCTGATTACATTGAGTGTAAAATCACCTTTGTATCGCCTATAGTAACGGAGATATGCGAGTTTGAAATTTTATATAATGTTATCGTAAAACGTGAGGCCATAGGTTGCATTACATTGTTTCAACAATCAAAGTGGTTATTTCAAATCTCCACAACGACGACTACAATCATGCACAAATAGATTGTTTACTTTATTGTTATGAGAGTTTCCATGGTAACTAAGCATAGATATTACACATGGAAAAATTTTTTTCCGCATGAGCCAATAGAGAGCTTCGACCTGATTACATTGAGTGTAAAATCACCTTTGTATCGCCTATAGTAACGGAGATATGCGAGTTTGAAATTTTATATAATGTTATCGTAAAACGTGAGGCCATAGGTTGCATTACATTGTTTCAACAATCAAAGTGGTTATTTCAAATCTCCACGACGATGACTACAATCATGCACAAATAGATTGTTTACTTTATTGTTATGAGAGTTTCCATGGTAACTAAGCACGAGTACTACACATGGATTAAATTTTTCCCGATGAGCCAATAGAGAGCTTCGACCTGATTACATTGAGTGTAAAATCACCTTTGTATCGCCTATAGTAACGGAGGTATGCGAGTTTGAAATTTTATATAATGTTATCGTAAAACGTGAGGCCATAGGTTGTATTACATTGTTTCATCAATCAAAGTGGTTATTTCAAATCTCCACAACGACGACTACAATCATGCACAAATAGATTGTTTACTTTATTGTTATGAGAGTTTCCATGGTAACTAAGCAGGAGTACTACACATGGATTAAATTTTTCCCGATGAGCCAATAGAGAGCTTCGACCTGATTACATTGAGTGTAAAATCACCTTTGTATCGCCTATAGTAACGGAGATATGCGAGTTTGAAATTTTATATAATGTTATCGTAAAACGTGAGGCCATAGGTTGCATTACATTGTTTCAACAATCAAAGTGGTTATTTCAAATCTCCACGACGATGACTACAATCATGCACAAATAGATTGTTTACTTTATTGTTATGAGAGTTTCCATGGTAACTAAGCAGGAGTACTACACATGGATTAAATTTTTCCCGATGAGCCAATAGAGAGCTTCGACCTGATTACATTGAGTGTAAAATCACCTTTGTATCGCCTATAGTAACGGAGGTATGCGAGTTTGAAATTTTATATAATGTTATCGTAAAACGTGAGGCCATAGGTTGTATTACATTGTTTCATCAATCAAAGTGGTTATTTCAAATCTCCACAACGACGACTACAATCATGCACAAATAGATTGTTTACTTTATTGTTATGAGAGTTTCCATGGTAACTAAGCTGGAGTACTACACATGGATTAAATTTTTCCCGATGAGCCAATAGAGAGCTTCGACCTGATTACATTGAGTGTAAAATCACCTTTGTATCGCCTATAGTAACGGAGGTATGCGAGTTTGAAATTTTATATAATGTTATCGTAAAACGTGAGGCCATAGGTTGCATTACATTGTTTCAACAATCAAAGTGGTTATTTCAAATCTCCACGACGATGACTACAATCATGCACAAATAGATTGTTTACTTTATTGTTATGAGAGTTTCCATGGTAACTAAGCAGGAGTACTACACATGGATTAAATTTTTCCCGATGAGCCAATAGAGAGCTTCGACCTGATTACATTGAGTGTAAAATCACCTTTGTATCGCCTATAGTAACGGAGGTATGCGAGTTTGAAATTTTATATAATGTTATCGTAAAACGTGAGGCCATAGGTTGTATTACATTGTTTCATCAATCAAAGTGGTTATTTCAAATCTCCACAACGACGACTACAATCATGCACAAATAGATTCTTTACTTTATTGTTATGAGAGTTTCCATGGTAACTAAGCAGGAGTACTACACATGGATTAAATTTTTCCCGATGAGCCAATAGAGAGCTTCGACCTGATTACATTGAGTGTAAAATCACCTTTGTATCGCCTATAGTAACGGAGGTATGCGAGTTTGAAATTTTATATAATGTTATCGTAAAACGTGAGGCCATAGGTTGTATTACATTGTTTCAACAATCAAAGTGGTTATTTCAAATCTCCACGACGACGACTACAATCATGCACAAATAGATTGTTTACTTTATTGTTATGAGAGTTTCCATGGTAACTAAGCATGAATATTACACATGGATTAAATTTTTCGCATGAGCCAATAGAGAGCTTCGACCTGATTACATTGAGTGTAAAATCACCTTTGTATCGCCTATAGTAACGTAGATATGCGAGTTTGAAATTTTATATAATGTTATCGTAAAACGTGAGGCCATAGGTTGCATTACATTGTTTCAACAATCAAAGTGGTTATTTCAAATCTCCACGACGATGACTACAATCATGCACAAATAGATTGTTTACTTTATTGTTATGAGAGTTTCCATGGTAACTAAGCAGGAGTACTACACATGGATTAAATTTTTCCCGATGAGCCAATAGAGAGCTTCGACCTGATTACATTGAGTGTAAAATCACCTTTGTATCGCCTATAGTAACGGAGGTATGCGAGTTTGAAATTTTATATAATGTTATCGTAAAACGTGAGGCCATAGGTTGTATTACATTGTTTCATCAATCAAAGTGGTTATTTCAAATCTCCACAACGACGACTACAATCATGCACAAATAGATTGTTTACTTTATTGTTATGAGAGTTTCCATGGTAACTAAGCAGGAGTACTACACATGGATTAAATTTTTCCCGATGAGCCAATAGAGAGCTTCGACCTGATTACATTGAGTGTAAAATCACCTTTGTATCGCCTATAGTAACGGAGATATGCGAGTTTGAAATTTTATATAATGTTATCGTAAAACGTGAGGCCATAGGTTGCATTACATTGTTTCAACAATCAAAGTGGTTATTTCAAATCTCCACAACGACGACTACAATCATGCACAAATAGATTGTTTACTTTATTGTTATGAGAGTTTCCATGGTAACTAAGCATGAATATTACACATGGATTAAATTTTTCCGTATGAGCCAATAGAGAGCTTCGACCTGATTACATTGAGTGTAAAATCACCTTTGTATCGCCTATAGTAACGGAGATATGCGAGTTTGAAATTTTATATAATGTTATCGTAAAACGTGAGGCCATAGGTTGTATTACATTGTTTCATCAATCAAAGTGGTTATTTCAAATCTCCACAACGACGACTACAATCATGCACAAATAGATTGTTTACTTTATTGTTATGAGAGTTTCCATAGTAACTAAGCATAGATATTACACATGGAAAAAATTTTTTCCGCATGAGCCAATAGAGAGCTTCGACCTGATTACATTGAGTGTAAAATCACCTTTGTATCGCCTATAGTAACGGAGATATGCGAGTTTGAAATTTTATATAATGTTATCGTAAAACGTGAGGCCATAGGTTGTATTACATTGTTTCATCAATCAAAGTGGTTATTTCAAATCTCCACAACGACGACTACAATCATGCACAAATAGATTGTTTACTTTATTGTTATGAGAGTTTCCATGGTAACTAAACATGAGTATTACACATGGATTAAATTTTTCCCGATGAGCCAATAGAGAGCTTCGACCTGATTACATTGAGTGTAAAATCACCTTTGTATCGCCTATAGTAACGGAGGTATGCGAGTTTGAAATTTTATATAATGTTATCGTAAAACGTGAGGCCATAGGTTGCATTACATTGTTTCAACAATCAAAGTGGTTATTTCAAATCTCCACGACGATGACTACAATCATGCACAAATAGATTGTTTACTTTATTGTTATGAGAGTTTCCATGGTAACTAAGCAGGAGTACTACACATGGATTAAATTTTTCCCGATGAGCCAATAGAGAGCTTCGACCTGATTACATTGAGTGTAAAATCACCTTTGTATCGCCTATAGTAACGGAGGTATGCGAGTTTGAAATTTTATATAATGTTATCGTAAAACGTGAGGCCATAGGTTGTATTACATTGTTTCATCAATCAAAGTGGTTATTTCAAATCTCCACAACGACGACTACAATCATGCACAAATAGATTCTTTACTTTATTGTTATGAGAGTTTCCATGGTAACTAAGCAGGAGTACTACACATGGATTAAATTTTTCCCGATGAGCCAATAGAGAGCTTCGACCTGATTACATTGAGTGTAAAATCACCTTTGTATCGCCTATAGTAACGGAGGTATGCGAGTTTGAAATTTTATATAATGTTATCGTAAAACGTGAGGCCATAGGTTGTATTACATTGTTTCAACAATCAAAGTGGTTATTTCAAATCTCCACGACGACGACTACAATCATGCACAAATAGATTCTTTACTTTATTGTTATGAGAGTTTCCATGGTAACTAAGCAGGAGTACTACACATGGATTAAATTTTTCCCGATGAGCCAATAGAGAGCTTCGACCTGATTACATTGAGTGTAAAATCACCTTTGTATCGCCTATAGTAACGGAGGTATGCGAGTTTGAAATTTTATATAATGTTATCGTAAAACGTGAGGCCATAGGTTGTATTACATTGTTTCAACAATCAAAGTGGTTATTTCAAATCTCCACGACGACGACTACAATCATGCACAAATAGATTGTTTACTTTATTGTTATGAGAGTTTCCATGGTAACTAAGCATGAATATTACACATGGATTAAATTTTTCGCATGAGCCAATAGAGAGCTTCGACCTGATTACATTGAGTGTAAAATCACCTTTGTATCGCCTATAGTAACGTAGATATGCGAGTTTGAAATTTTATATAATGTTATCGTAAAACGTGAGGCCATAGGTTGCATTACATTGTTTCAACAATCAAAGTGGTTATTTCAAATCTCCACGACGATGACTACAATCATGCACAAATAGATTGTTTACTTTATTGTTATGAGAGTTTCCATGGTAACTAAGCAGGAGTACTACACATGGATTAAATTTTTCCCGATGAGCCAATAGAGAGCTTCGACCTGATTACATTGAGTGTAAAATCACCTTTGTATCGCCTATAGTAACGGAGGTATGCGAGTTTGAAATTTTATATAATGTTATCGTAAAACGTGAGGCCATAGGTTGTATTACATTGTTTCATCAATCAAAGTGGTTATTTCAAATCTCCACAACGACGACTACAATCATGCACAAATAGATTGTTTACTTTATTGTTATGAGAGTTTCCATGGTAACTAAGCAGGAGTACTACACATGGATTAAATTTTTCCCGATGAGCCAATAGAGAGCTTCGACCTGATTACATTGAGTGTAAAATCACCTTTGTATCGCCTATAGTAACGGAGATATGCGAGTTTGAAATTTTATATAATGTTATCGTAAAACGTGAGGCCATAGGTTGCATTACATTGTTTCAACAATCAAAGTGGTTATTTCAAATCTCCACAACGACGACTACAATCATGCACAAATAGATTGTTTACTTTATTGTTATGAGAGTTTCCATGGTAACTAAGCATGAATATTACACATGGATTAAATTTTTCCGTATGAGCCAATAGAGAGCTTCGACCTGATTACATTGAGTGTAAAATCACCTTTGTATCGCCTATAGTAACGGAGATATGCGAGTTTGAAATTTTATATAATGTTATCGTAAAACGTGAGGCCATAGGTTGTATTACATTGTTTCATCAATCAAAGTGGTTATTTCAAATCTCCACAACGACGACTACAATCATGCACAAATAGATTGTTTACTTTATTGTTATGAGAGTTTCCATAGTAACTAAGCATAGATATTACACATGGAAAAAATTTTTTCCGCATGAGCCAATAGAGAGCTTCGACCTGATTACATTGAGTGTAAAATCACCTTTGTATCGCCTATAGTAACGGAGATATGCGAGTTTGAAATTTTATATAATGTTATCGTAAAACGTGAGGCCATAGGTTGTATTACATTGTTTCATCAATCAAAGTGGTTATTTCAAATCTCCACAACGACGACTACAATCATGCACAAATAGATTGTTTACTTTATTGTTATGAGAGTTTCCATGGTAACTAAACATGAGTATTACACATGGATTAAATTTTTCCCGATGAACCAATAGAGAGCTTCGACCTGATTACATTGAGTGTAAAATCACCTTTGTATCGCCTATAGTAACGGAGATATGCGAGTTTGAAATTTTATATAATGTTATCGTAAAACGTGAGGCCATAGGTTGTATTACATTGTTTCATCAATCAAAGTGGTTATTTCAAATCTCCACAACGACGACTACAATCATGCACAAATAGATTGTTTACTTTATTGTTATGAGAGTTTCCATGGTAACTAAGCATAGATATTACACATGGAAAAATTTTTTTCCGCATGAGCCAATAGAGAGCTTCGACCTGATTACATTGAGTGTAAAATCACCTTTGTATCGCCTATAGTAACGGAGATATGCGAGTTTGAAATTTTATATAATGTTATCGTAAAACGTGAGGCCATAGGTTGCATTACATTGTTTCAACAATCAAAGTGGTTATTTCAAATCTCCACGACGATGACTACAATCATGCACAAATAGATTGTTTACTTTATTGTTATGAGAGTTTCCATGGTAACTAAGCATGAATATTACACATGGATTAAATTTTTCGCATGAGCCAATAGAGAGCTTCGACCTGATTACATTGAGTGTAAAATCACCTTTGTATCGCCTATAGTAACGTAGATATGCGAGTTTGAAATTTTATATAATGTTATCGTAAAACGTGAGGCCATAGGTTGCATTACATTGTTTCAACAATCAAAGTGGTTATTTCAAATCTCCACGACGATGACTACAATCATGCACAAATAGATTGTTTACTTTATTGTTATGAGAGTTTCCATGGTAACTAAGCAGGAGTACTACACATGGATTAAATTTTTCCCGATGAGCCAATAGAGAGCTTCGACCTGATTACATTGAGTGTAAAATCACCTTTGTATCGCCTATAGTAACGGAGGTATGCGAGTTTGAAATTTTATATAATGTTATCGTAAAACGTGAGGCCATAGGTTGTATTACATTGTTTCATCAATCAAAGTGGTTATTTCAAATCTCCACAACGACGACTACAATCATGCACAAATAGATTCTTTACTTTATTGTTATGAGAGTTTCCATGGTAACTAAGCAGGAGTACTACACATGGATTAAATTTTTCCCGATGAGCCAATAGAGAGCTTCGACCTGATTACATTGAGTGTAAAATCACCTTTGTATCGCCTATAGTAACGGAGGTATGCGAGTTTGAAATTTTATATAATGTTATCGTAAAACGTGAGGCCATAGGTTGTATTACATTGTTTCATCAATCAAAGTGGTTATTTCAAATCTCCACAACGACGACTACAATCATGCACAAATAGATTGTTTACTTTATTGTTATGAGAGTTTCCATGGTAACTAAACATGAGTATTACACATGCAAAATTTTTTTTCCGCATGAGCCAATAGAGAGCTTCGACCTGATTACATTGAGTGTAAAATCACCTTTGTATCGCCTATAGTAACGGAGATATGCGAGTTTGAAATTTTATATAATGTTATCGTAAAACGTGAGGCCATAGGTTGCATTACATTGTTTCAACAATCAAAGTGGTTATTTCAAATCTCCACGACGATGACTACAATCATGCACAAATAGATTGTTTACTTTATTGTTATGAGAGTTTCCATGGTAACTAAGCAGGAGTACTACACATGGATTAAATTTTTCCCGATGAGCCAATAGAGAGCTTCGACCTGATTACATTGAGTGTAAAATCACCTTTGTATCTCCTATAGTATCGGAGATATGTGAGTTTGAAATTTTATATAATGTTATCGTAAAACGTGAGGCCATAGGTTGTATTACATTGTTTCAACAATCAAAGTGGTTATTTCAAATCTCCACGACGACGACTACAATCATGCACAAATAGATTCTTTACTTTATTGTTATGAGAGTTTCCATGGTAACTAAGCAGGAGTACTACACATGGATTAAATTTTTCCCGATGAGCCAATAGAGAGCTTCGACCTGATTACATTGAGTGTAAAATCACCTTTGTATCGCCTATAGTAACGGAGGTATGCGAGTTTGAAATTTTATATAATGTTATCGTAAAACGTGAGGCCATAGGTTGTATTACATTGTTTCAACAATCAAAGTGGTTATTTCAAATCTCCACGACGACGACTACAATCATGCACAAATAGATTGTTTACTTTATTGTTATGAGAGTTTCCATGGTAACTAAGCATGAATATTACACATGGATTAAATTTTTCGCATGAGCCAATAGAGAGCTTCGACCTGATTACATTGAGTGTAAAATCACCTTTGTATCGCCTATAGTAACGTAGATATGCGAGTTTGAAATTTTATATAATGTTATCGTAAAACGTGAGGCCATAGGTTGCATTACATTGTTTCAACAATCAAAGTGGTTATTTCAAATCTCCACGACGATGACTACAATCATGCACAAATAGATTGTTTACTTTATTGTTATGAGAGTTTCCATGGTAACTAAGCAGGAGTACTACACATGGATTAAATTTTTCCCGATGAGCCAATAGAGAGCTTCGACCTGATTACATTGAGTGTAAAATCACCTTTGTATCGCCTATAGTAACGGAGGTATGCGAGTTTGAAATTTTATATAATGTTATCGTAAAACGTGAGGCCATAGGTTGTATTACATTGTTTCATCAATCAAAGTGGTTATTTCAAATCTCCACAGCGACGACTACAATCATGAACAAATAGATTGTTTACTTTATTGTTATGAGAGTTTCCATGGTAACTAAGCAGGAGTACTACACATGGATTAAATTTTTCCCGATGAGCCAATAGAGAGCTTCGACCTGATTACATTGAGTGTAAAATCACCTTTGTATCGCCTATAGTAACGGAGATATGCGAGTTTGAAATTTTATATAATGTTATCGTAAAACGTGAGGCCATAGGTTGCATTACATTGTTTCAACAATCAAAGTGGTTATTTCAAATCTCCACAACGACGACTACAATCATGCACAAATAGATTGTTTACTTTATTGTTATGAGAGTTTCCATGGTAACTAAGCATGAATATTACACATGGATTAAATTTTTCCGTATGAGCCAATAGAGAGCTTCGACCTGATTACATTGAGTGTAAAATCACCTTTGTATCGCCTATAGTAACGGAGATATGCGAGTTTGAAATTTTATATAATGTTATCGTAAAACGTGAGGCCATAGGTTGTATTACATTGTTTCATCAATCAAAGTGGTTATTTCAAATTTCCACGACGACGACTACAATCATGCACAAATAGATTGTTTACTTTATTGTTATGAGAGTTTCCATGGTAACTAAGCATGAATATTACACATGGATTAAATTTTTCGCATGAGCCAATAGAGAGCTTCGACCTGATTACATTGAGTGTAAAATCACCTTTGTATCGCCTATAGTAACGTAGATATGCGAGTTTGAAATTTTATATAATGTTATCGTAAAACGTGAGGCCATAGGTTGCATTACATTGTTTCAACAATCAAAGTGGTTATTTCAAATCTCCACGACGATGACTACAATCATGCACAAATAGATTGTTTACTTTATTGTTATGAGAGTTTCCATGGTAACTAAGCACGAGTACTACACATGGATTAAATTTTTCCCGATGAGCCAATAGAGAGCTTCGACCTGATTACATTGAGTGTAAAATCACCTTTGTATCGCCTATAGTAACGGAGGTATGCGAGTTTGAAATTTTATATAATGTTATCGTAAAACGTGAGGCCATAGGTTGTATTACATTGTTTCATCAATCAAAGTGGTTATTTCAAATCTCCACAACGACGACTACAATCATGCACAAATAGATTGTTTACTTTATTGTTATGAGAGTTTCCATGGTAACTAAGCAGGAGTACTACACATGGATTAAATTTTTCCCGATGAGCCAATAGAGAGCTTCGACCTGATTACATTGAGTGTAAAATCACCTTTGTATCGCCTATAGTAACGGAGATATGCGAGTTTGAAATTTTATATAATGTTATCGTAAAACGTGAGGCCATAGGTTGCATTACATTGTTTCAACAATCAAAGTGGTTATTTCAAATCTCCACGACGATGACTACAATCATGCACAAATAGATTGTTTACTTTATTGTTATGAGAGTTTCCATGGTAACTAAGCAGGAGTACTACACATGGATTAAATTTTTCCCGATGAGCCAATAGAGAGCTTCGACCTGATTACATTGAGTGTAAAATCACCTTTGTATCGCCTATAGTAACGGAGGTATGCGAGTTTGAAATTTTATATAATGTTATCGTAAAACGTGAGGCCATAGGTTGTATTACATTGTTTCATCAATCAAAGTGGTTATTTCAAATCTCCACAACGACGACTACAATCATGCACAAATAGATTGTTTACTTTATTGTTATGAGAGTTTCCATGGTAACTAAGCTGGAGTACTACACATGGATTAAATTTTTCCCGATGAGCCAATAGAGAGCTTCGACCTGATTACATTGAGTGTAAAATCACCTTTGTATCGCCTATAGTAACGGAGGTATGCGAGTTTGAAATTTTATATAATGTTATCGTAAAACGTGAGGCCATAGGTTGCATTACATTGTTTCAACAATCAAAGTGGTTATTTCAAATCTCCACGACGATGACTACAATCATGCACAAATAGATTGTTTACTTTATTGTTATGAGAGTTTCCATGGTAACTAAGCAGGAGTACTACACATGGATTAAATTTTTCCCGATGAGCCAATAGAGAGCTTCGACCTGATTACATTGAGTGTAAAATCACCTTTGTATCGCCTATAGTAACGGAGGTATGCGAGTTTGAAATTTTATATAATGTTATCGTAAAACGTGAGGCCATAGGTTGTATTACATTGTTTCATCAATCAAAGTGGTTATTTCAAATCTCCACAACGACGACTACAATCATGCACAAATAGATTCTTTACTTTATTGTTATGAGAGTTTCCATGGTAACTAAGCAGGAGTACTACACATGGATTAAATTTTTCCCGATGAGCCAATAGAGAGCTTCGACCTGATTACATTGAGTGTAAAATCACCTTTGTATCGCCTATAGTAACGGAGGTATGCGAGTTTGAAATTTTATATAATGTTATCGTAAAACGTGAGGCCATAGGTTGTATTACATTGTTTCAACAATCAAAGTGGTTATTTCAAATCTCCACGACGACGACTACAATCATGCACAAATAGATTCTTTACTTTATTGTTATGAGAGTTTCCATGGTAACTATTCAGGAGTACTACACATGGATTAATTTTTTCCCGATGAGCCAATAGAGAGCTTCGACCTGATTACATTGAGTGTAAAATCACCTTTGTATCGCCTATAGTAACGGAGGTATGCGAGTTTGAAATTTTATATAATGTTATCGTAAAACGTGAGGCCATAGGTTGTATTACATTGTTTCAACAATCAAAGTGGTTATTTCAAATCTCCACGACGACGACTACAATCATGCACAAATAGATTGTTTACTTTATTGTTATGAGAGTTTCCATGGTAACTAAGCATGAATATTACACATGGATTAAATTTTTCGCATGAGCCAATAGAGAGCTTCGACCTGATTACATTGAGTGTAAAATCACCTTTGTATCGCCTATAGTAACGTAGATATGCGAGTTTGAAATTTTATATAATGTTATCGTAAAACGTGAGGCCATAGGTTGCATTACATTGTTTCAACAATCAAAGTGGTTATTTCAAATCTCCACGACGATGACTACAATCATGCACAAATAGATTGTTTACTTTATTGTTATGAGAGTTTCCATGGTAACTAAGCAGGAGTACTACACATGGATTAAATTTTTCCCGATGAGCCAATAGAGAGCTTCGACCTGATTACATTGAGTGTAAAATCACCTTTGTATCGCCTATAGTAACGGAGGTATGCGAGTTTGAAATTTTATATAATGTTATCGTAAAACGTGAGGCCATAGGTTGTATTACATTGTTTCATCAATCAAAGTGGTTATTTCAAATCTCCACAACGACGACTACAATCATGCACAAATAGATTGTTTACTTTATTGTTATGAGAGTTTCCATGGTAACTAAGCAGGAGTACTACACATGGATTAAATTTTTCCCGATGAGCCAATAGAGAGCTTCGACCTGATTACATTGAGTGTAAAATCACCTTTGTATCGCCTATAGTAACGGAGATATGCGAGTTTGAAATTTTATATAATGTTATCGTAAAACGTGAGGCCATAGGTTGCATTACATTGTTTCAACAATCAAAGTGGTTATTTCAAATCTCCACAACGACGACTACAATCATGCACAAATAGATTGTTTACTTTATTGTTATGAGAGTTTCCATGGTAACTAAGCATGAATATTACACATGGATTAAATTTTTCCGTATGAGCCAATAGAGAGCTTCGACCTGATTACATTGAGTGTAAAATCACCTTTGTATCGCCTATAGTAACGGAGATATGCGAGTTTGAAATTTTATATAATGTTATCGTAAAACGTGAGGCCATAGGTTGTATTACATTGTTTCATCAATCAAAGTGGTTATTTCAAATCTCCACAACGACGACTACAATCATGCACAAATAGATTGTTTACTTTATTGTTATGAGAGTTTCCATAGTAACTAAGCATAGATATTACACATGGAAAAAATTTTTTCCGCATGAGCCAATAGAGAGCTTCGACCTGATTACATTGAGTGTAAAATCACCTTTGTGTCGCCTATAGTAACGGAGATATGCGAGTTTGAAATTTTATATAATGTTATCGTAAAACGTGAGGCCATAGGTTGTATTACATTGTTTCATCAATCAAAGTGGTTATTTCAAATCTCCACAACGACGACTACAATCATGCACAAATAGATTGTTTACTTTATTGTTATGAGAGTTTCCATGGTAACTAAACATGAGTATTACACATGGATTAAATTTTTCCCGATGAACCAATAGAGAGCTTCGACCTGATTACATTGAGTGTAAAATCACCTTTGTATCGCCTATAGTAACGGAGATATGCGAGTTTGAAATTTTATATAATGTTATCGTAAAACGTGAGGCCATAGGTTGTATTACATTGTTTCATCAATCAAAGTGGTTATTTCAAATCTCCACAACGACGACTACAATCATGCACAAATAGATTGTTTACTTTATTGTTATGAGAGTTTCCATGGTAACTAAGCATAGATATTACACATGGAAAAATTTTTTTCCGCATGAGCCAATAGAGAGCTTCGACCTGATTACATTGAGTGTAAAATCACCTTTGTATCGCCTATAGTAACGGAGATATGCGAGTTTGAAATTTTATATAATGTTATCGTAAAACGTGAGGCCATAGGTTGCATTACATTGTTTCAACAATCAAAGTGGTTATTTCAAATCTCCACGACGATGACTACAATCATGCACAAATAAATTGTTTACTTTATTGTTATGAGAGTTTCCATGGTAACTAAGCATGAATATTACACATGGATTAAATTTTTCGCATGAGCCAATAGAGAGCTTCGACCTGATTACATTGAGTGTAAAATCACCTTTGTATCGCCTATAGTAACGTAGATATGCGAGTTTGAAATTTTATATAATGTTATCGTAAAACGTGAGGCCATAGGTTGCATTACATTGTTTCAACAATCAAAGTGGTTATTTCAAATCTCCACGACGATGACTACAATCATGCACAAATAGATTGTTTACTTTATTGTTATGAGAGTTTCCATGGTAACTAAGCAGGAGTACTACACATGGATTAAATTTTTCCCGATGAGCCAATAGAGAGCTTCGACCTGATTACATTGAGTGTAAAATCACCTTTGTATCGCCTATAGTAACGGAGGTATGCGAGTTTGAAATTTTATATAATGTTATCGTAAAACGTGAGGCCATAGGTTGCATTACATTGTTTCATCAATCAAAGTGGTTATTTCAAATCTCCACAACGACGACTACAATCATGCACAAATAGATTCTTTACTTTATTGTTATGAGAGTTTCCATGGTAACTAAGCAGGAGTACTACACATGGATTAAATTTTTCCCGATGAGCCAATAGAGAGCTTCGACCTGATTACATTGAGTGTAAAATCACCTTTGTATCGCCTATAGTAACGGAGGTATGCGAGTTTGAAATTTTATATAATGTTATCGTAAAACGTGAGGCCATAGGTTGTATTACATTGTTTCATCAATCAAAGTGGTTATTTCAAATCTCCACAACGACGACTACAATCATGCACAAATAGATTGTTTACTTTATTGTTATGAGAGTTTCCATGGTAACTAAACATGAGTATTACACATGGATTAAATTTTTCCCGATGAACCAATAGAGAGCTTCGACCTGATTACATTGAGTGTAAAATCACCTTTGTATCGCCTATAGTAACGGAGATATGCGAGTTTGAAATTTTATATAATGTTATCGTAAAACGTGAGGCCATAGGTTGCATTACATTGTTTCAACAATCAAAGTGGTTATTTCAAATCTCCACAACGACGACTACAATCATGCACAAATAAATTGTTTACTTTATTGTTATGAGAGTTTCCATGGTAACTAAGCATAGATATTACACATGGAAAATTTTTTTTCCGCATGAGCCAATAGAGAGCTTCGACCTGATTACATTGAGTGTAAAATCACCTTTGTATCGCCTATAGTAACGGAGATATGCGAGTTTGAAATTTTATATAATGTTATCGTAAAACGTGAGGCCATAGGTTGCATTACATTGTTTCAACAATCAAAGTGGTTATTTCAAATCTCCACGACGATGACTACAATCATGCACAAATAGATTGTTTACTTTATTGTTATGAGAGTTTCCATGGTAACTAAGCAGGAGTACTACACATGGATTAAATTTTTCCCGATGAGCCAATAGAGAGCTTCGACCTGATTACATTGAGTGTAAAATCACCTTTGTATCTCCTATAGTATCGGAGATATGTGAGTTTGAAATTTTATATAATGTTATCGTAAAACGTGAGGCCATAGGTTGTATTACATTGTTTCAACAATCAAAGTGGTTATTTCAAATCTCCACGACGACGACTACAATCATGCACAAATAGATTCTTTACTTTATTGTTATGAGAGTTTCCATGGTAACTAAGCAGGAGTACTACACATGGATTAAATTTTTCCCGATGAGCCAATAGAGAGCTTCGACCTGATTACATTGAGTGTAAAATCACCTTTGTATCGCCTATAGTAACGGAGGTATGCGAGTTTGAAATTTTATATAATGTTATCGTAAAACGTGAGGCCATAGGTTGTATTACATTGTTTCAACAATCAAAGTGGTTATTTCAAATCTCCACGACGACGACTACAATCATGCACAAATAGATTGTTTACTTTATTGTTATGAGAGTTTCCATGGTAACTAAGCATGAATATTACACATGGATTAAATTTTTCGCATGAGCCAATAGAGAGCTTCGACCTGATTACATTGAGTGTAAAATCACCTTTGTATCGCCTATAGTAACGTAGATATGCGAGTTTGAAATTTTATATAATGTTATCGTAAAACGTGAGGCCATAGGTTGCATTACATTGTTTCAACAATCAAAGTGGTTATTTCAAATCTCCACGACGATGACTACAATCATGCACAAATAGATTGTTTACTTTATTGTTATGAGAGTTTCCATGGTAACTAAGCAGGAGTACTACACATGGATTAAATTTTTCCCGATGAGCCAATAGAGAGCTTCGACCTGATTACATTGAGTGTAAAATCACCTTTGTATCGCCTATAGTAACGGAGGTATGCGAGTTTGAAATTTTATATAATGTTATCGTAAAACGTGAGGCCATAGGTTGTATTACATTGTTTCATCAATCAAAGTGGTTATTTCAAATCTCCACAGCGACGACTACAATCATGCACAAATAGATTGTTTACTTTATTGTTATGAGAGTTTCCATGGTAACTAAGCAGGAGTACTACACATGGATTAAATTTTTCCCGATGAGCCAATAGAGAGCTTCGACCTGATTACATTGAGTGTAAAATCACCTTTGTATCGCCTATAGTAACGGAGATATGCGAGTTTGAAATTTTATATAATGTTATCGTAAAACGTGAGGCCATAGGTTGCATTACATTGTTTCAACAATCAAAGTGGTTATTTCAAATCTCCACAACGACGACTACAATCATGCACAAATAGATTGTTTACTTTATTGTTATGAGAGTTTCCATGGTAACTAAGCATGAATATTACACATGGATTAAATTTTTCCGTATGAGCCAATAGAGAGCTTCGACCTGATTACATTGAGTGTAAAATCACCTTTGTATCGCCTATAGTAACGGAGATATGCGAGTTTGAAATTTTATATAATGTTATCGTAAAACGTGAGGCCATAGGTTGTATTACATTGTTTCATCAATCAAAGTGGTTATTTCAAATCTCCACAACGACGACTACAATCATGCACAAATAGATTGTTTACTTTATTGTTATGAGAGTTTCCATAGTAACTAAGCATAGATATTACACATGGAAAAAATTTTTTCCGCATGAGCCAATAGAGAGCTTCGACCTGATTACATTGAGTGTAAAATCACCTTTGTATCGCCTATAGTAACGGAGATATGCGAGTTTGAAATTTTATATAATGTTATCGTAAAACGTGAGGCCATAGGTTGTATTACATTGTTTCATCAATCAAAGTGGTTATTTCAAATCTCCACAACGACGACTACAATCATGCACAAATAGATTGTTTACTTTATTGTTATGAGAGTTTCCATGGTAACTAAACATGAGTATTACACATGGATTAAATTTTTCCCGATGAACCAATAGAGAGCTTCGACCTGATTACATTGAGTGTAAAATCACCTTTGTATCGCCTATAGTAACGGAGATATGCGAGTTTGAAATTTTATATAATGTTATCGTAAAACGTGAGGCCATAGGTTGTATTACATTGTTTCATCAATCAAAGTGGTTATTTCAAATCTCCACAACGACGACTACAATCATGCACAAATAGATTGTTTACTTTATTGTTATGAGAGTTTCCATGGTAACTAAGCATAGATATTACACATGGAAAAATTTTTTTCCGCATGAGCCAATAGAGAGCTTCGACCTGATTACATTGAGTGTAAAATCACCTTTGTATCGCCTATAGTAACGGAGATATGCGAGTTTGAAATTTTATATAATGTTATCGTAAAACGTGAGGCCATAGGTTGCATTACATTGTTTCAACAATCAAAGTGGTTATTTCAAATCTCCACGACGATGACTACAATCATGCACAAATAGATTGTTTACTTTATTGTTATGAGAGTTTCCATGGTAACTAAGCACGAGTACTACACATGGATTAAATTTTTCCCGATGAGCCAATAGAGAGCTTCGACCTGATTACATTGAGTGTAAAATCACCTTTGTATCGCCTATAGTAACGGAGGTATGCGAGTTTGAAATTTTATATAATGTTATCGTAAAACGTGAGGCCATAGGTTGTATTACATTGTTTCATCAATCAAAGTGGTTATTTCAAATCTCCACAACGACGACTACAATCATGCACAAATAGATTGTTTACTTTATTGTTATGAGAGTTTCCATGGTAACTAAGCAGGAGTACTACACATGGATTAAATTTTTCCCGATGAGCCAATAGAGAGCTTCGACCTGATTACATTGAGTGTAAAATCACCTTTGTATCGCCTATAGTAACGGAGATATGCGAGTTTGAAATTTTATATAATGTTATCGTAAAACGTGAGGCCATAGGTTGCATTACATTGTTTCAACAATCAAAGTGGTTATTTCAAATCTCCACGACGATGACTACAATCATGCACAAATAGATTGTTTACTTTATTGTTATGAGAGTTTCCATGGTAACTAAGCAGGAGTACTACACATGGATTAAATTTTTCCCGATGAGCCAATAGAGAGCTTCGACCTGATTACATTGAGTGTAAAATCACCTTTGTATCGCCTATAGTAACGGAGGTATGCGAGTTTGAAATTTTATATAATGTTATCGTAAAACGTGAGGCCATAGGTTGTATTACATTGTTTCATCAATCAAAGTGGTTATTTCAAATCTCCACAACGACGACTACAATCATGCACAAATAGATTGTTTACTTTATTGTTATGAGAGTTTCCATGGTAACTAAGCTGGAGTACTACACATGGATTAAATTTTTCCCGATGAGCCAATAGAGAGCTTCGACCTGATTACATTGAGTGTAAAATCACCTTTGTATCGCCTATAGTAACGGAGGTATGCGAGTTTGAAATTTTATATAATGTTATCGTAAAACGTGAGGCCATAGGTTGCATTACATTGTTTCAACAATCAAAGTGGTTATTTCAAATCTCCACGACGATGACTACAATCATGCACAAATAGATTGTTTACTTTATTGTTATGAGAGTTTCCATGGTAACTAAGCAGGAGTACTACACATGGATTAAATTTTTCCCGATGAGCCAATAGAGAGCTTCGACCTGATTACATTGAGTGTAAAATCACCTTTGTATCGCCTATAGTAACGGAGGTATGCGAGTTTGAAATTTTATATAATGTTATCGTAAAACGTGAGGCCATAGGTTGTATTACATTGTTTCATCAATCAAAGTGGTTATTTCAAATCTCCACAACGACGACTACAATCATGCACAAATAGATTCTTTACTTTATTGTTATGAGAGTTTCCATGGTAACTAAGCAGGAGTACTACACATGGATTAAATTTTTCCCGATGAGCCAATAGAGAGCTTCGACCTGATTACATTGAGTGTAAAATCACCTTTGTATCGCCTATAGTAACGGAGGTATGCGAGTTTGAAATTTTATATAATGTTATCGTAAAACGTGAGGCCATAGGTTGTATTACATTGTTTCAACAATCAAAGTGGTTATTTCAAATCTCCACAACGACGACTACAATCATGCACAAATAGATTCTTTACTTTATTGTTATGAGAGTTTCCATGGTAACTAAGCAGGAGTACTACACATGGATTAAATTTTTCCCGATGAGCCAATAGAGAGCTTCGACCTGATTACATTGAGTGTAAAATCACCTTTGTATCGCCTATAGTAACGGAGGTATGCGAGTTTGAAATTTTATATAATGTTATCGTAAAACGTGAGGCCATAGGTTGTATTACATTGTTTCAACAATCAAAGTGGTTATTTCAAATCTCCACGACGACGACTACAATCATGCACAAATAGATTGTTTACTTTATTGTTATGAGAGTTTCCATGGTAACTAAGCATGAATATTACACATGGATTAAATTTTTCGCATGAGCCAATAGAGAGCTTCGACCTGATTACATTGAGTGTAAAATCACCTTTGTATCGCCTATAGTAACGTAGATATGCGAGTTTGAAATTTTATATAATGTTATCGTAAAACGTGAGGCCATAGGTTGCATTACATTGTTTCAACAATCAAAGTGGTTATTTCAAATCTCCACGACGATGACTACAATCATGCACAAATAGATTGTTTACTTTATTGTTATGAGAGTTTCCATGGTAACTAAGCAGGAGTACTACACATGGATTAAATTTTTCCCGATGAGCCAATAGAGAGCTTCGACCTGATTACATTGAGTGTAAAATCACCTTTGTATCGCCTATAGTAACGGAGATATGCGAGTTTGAAATTTTATATAATGTTATCGTAAAACGTGAGGCCATAGGTTGTATTACATTGTTTCATCAATCAAAGTGGTTATTTCAAATCTCCACAACGACGACTACAATCATGCACAAATAGATTGTTTACTTTATTGTTATGAGAGTTTCCATGGTAACTAAGTATAGATATTACACATGGAAAAAATTTTTTCCGCATGAGCCAATAGAGAGCTTCGACCTGATTACATTGAGTGTAAAATCACCTTTGTATCGCCTATAGTAACGGAGATATGCGAGTTTGAAATTTTATATAATGTTATCGTAAAACGTGAGGCCATAGGTTGCATTACATTGTTTCAACAATCAAAGTGGTTATTTCAAATCTCCACGACGATGACTACAATCATGCACAAATAGATTGTTTACTTTATTGTTATGAGAGTTTCCATGGTAACTAAGCATGAATATTACACATGGATTAAATTTTTCGCATGAGCCAATAGAGAGCTTCGACCTGATTACATTGAGTGTAAAATCACCTTTGTATCGCCTATAGTAACGTAGATATGCGAGTTTGAAATTTTATATAATGTTATCGTAAAACGTGAGGCCATAGGTTGCATTACATTGTTTCAACAATCAAAGTGGTTATTTCAAATCTCCACGACGATGACTACAATCATGCACAAATAGATTGTTTACTTTATTGTTATGAGAGTTTCCATGGTAACTAAGCAGGAGTACTACACATGGATTAAATTTTTCCCGATGAGCCAATAGAGAGCTTCGACCTGATTACATTGAGTGTAAAATCACCTTTGTATCGCCTATAGTAACGGAGGTATGCGAGTTTGAAATTTTATATAATGTTATCGTAAAACGTGAGGCCATAGGTTGTATTACATTGTTTCATCAATCAAAGTGGTTATTTCAAATCTCCACAACGACGACTACAATCATGCACAAATAGATTGTTTACTTTATTGTTATGAGAGTTTCCATGGTAACTAAACATGAGTATTACACATGGATTAAATTTTTCCCGATGAACCAATAGAGAGCTTCGACCTGATTACATTGAGTGTAAAATCACCTTTGTATCGCCTATAGTAACGGAGATATGCGAGTTTGAAATTTTATATAATGTTATCGTAAAACGTGAGGCCATAGGTTGCATTACATTGTTTCAACAATCAAAGTGGTTATTTCAAATCTCCACAACGACGACTACAATCATGCACAAATAAATTGTTTACTTTATTGTTATGAGAGTTTCCATGGTAACTAAGCATAGATATTACACATGGAAAATTTTTTTTCCGCATGAGCCAATAGAGAGCTTCGACCTGATTACATTGAGTGTAAAATCACCTTTGTATCGCCTATAGTAACGGAGATATGCGAGTTTGAAATTTTATATAATGTTATCGTAAAACGTGAGGCCATAGGTTGCATTACATTGTTTCAACAATCAAAGTGGTTATTTCAAATCTCCACAACGACGACTACAATCATGCACAAATAGATTGTTTACTTTATTGTTATGAGAGTTTCCATGGTAACTAAGCATAGATATTACACATGGAAAAATTTTTTTCCGCATGAGCCAATAGAGAGCTTCGACCTGATTACATTGAGTGTAAAATCACCTTTGTATCGCCTATAGTAACGGAGATATGCGAGTTTGAAATTTTATATAATGTTATCGTAAAACGTGAGGCCATAGGTTGCATTACATTGTTTCAACAATCAAAGTGGTTATTTCAAATCTCCACGACGATGACTACAATCATGCACAAATAGATTGTTTACTTTATTGTTATGAGAGTTTCCATGGTAACTAAGCACGAGTACTACACATGGATTAAATTTTTCCCGATGAGCCAATAGAGAGCTTCGACCTGATTACATTGAGTGTAAAATCACCTTTGTATCGCCTATAGTAACGGAGGTATGCGAGTTTGAAATTTTATATAATGTTATCGTAAAACGTGAGGCCATAGGTTGTATTACATTGTTTCATCAATCAAAGTGGTTATTTCAAATCTCCACAACGACGACTACAATCATGCACAAATAGATTGTTTACTTTATTGTTATGAGAGTTTCCATGGTAACTAAGCTGGAGTACTACACATGGATTAAATTTTTCCCGATGAGCCAATAGAGAGCTTCGACCTGATTACATTGAGTGTAAAATCACCTTTGTATCGCCTATAGTAACGGAGGTATGCGAGTTTGAAATTTTATATAATGTTATCGTAAAACGTGAGGCCATAGGTTGCATTACATTGTTTCAACAATCAAAGTGGTTATTTCAAATCTCCACGACGATGACTACAATCATGCACAAATAGATTGTTTACTTTATTGTTATGAGAGTTTCCATGGTAACTAAGCAGGAGTACTACACATGGATTAAATTTTTCCCGATGAGCCAATAGAGAGCTTCGACCTGATTACATTGAGTGTAAAATCACCTTTGTATCGCCTATAGTAACGGAGGTATGCGAGTTTGAAATTTTATATAATGTTATCGTAAAACGTGAGGCCATAGGTTGTATTACATTGTTTCATCAATCAAAGTGGTTATTTCAAATCTCCACAACGACGACTACAATCATGCACAAATAGATTCTTTACTTTATTGTTATGAGAGTTTCCATGGTAACTAAGCAGGAGTACTACACATGGATTAAATTTTTCCCGATGAGCCAATAGAGAGCTTCGACCTGATTACATTGAGTGTAAAATCACCTTTGTATCGCCTATAGTAACGGAGGTATGCGAGTTTGAAATTTTATATAATGTTATCGTAAAACGTGAGGCCATAGGTTGTATTACATTGTTTCAACAATCAAAGTGGTTATTTCAAATCTCCACGACGACGACTACAATCATGCACAAATAGATTCTTTACTTTATTGTTATGAGAGTTTCCATGGTAACTAAGCAGGAGTACTACACATGGATTAAATTTTTCCCGATGAGCCAATAGAGAGCTTCGACCTGATTACATTGAGTGTAAAATCACCTTTGTATCGCCTATAGTAACGGAGGTATGCGAGTTTGAAATTTTATATAATGTTATCGTAAAACGTGAGGCCTTAGGTTGTATTACATTGTTTCAACAATCAAAGTGGTTATTTCAAATCTCCACGACGACGACTACAATCATGCACAAATAGATTGTTTACTTTATTGTTATGAGAGTTTCCATGGTAACTAAGCATGAATATTACACATGGATTAAATTTTTCGCATGAGCCAATAGAGAGCTTCGACCTGATTACATTGAGTGTAAAATCACCTTTGTATCGCCTATAGTAACGTAGATATGCGAGTTTGAAATTTTATATAATGTTATCGTAAAACGTGAGGCCATAGGTTGCATTACATTGTTTCAACAATCAAAGTGGTTATTTCAAATCTCCACGACGATGACTACAATCATGCACAAATAGATTGTTTACTTTATTGTTATGAGAGTTTCCATGGTAACTAAGCAGGAGTACTACACATGGATTAAATTTTTCCCGATGAGCCAATAGAGAGCTTCGACCTGATTACATTGAGTGTAAAATCACCTTTGTATCGCCTATAGTAACGGAGATATGCGAGTTTGAAATTTTATATAATGTTATCGTAAAACGTGAGGCCATAGGTTGTATTACATTGTTTCATCAATCAAAGTGGTTATTTCAAATCTCCACAACGACGACTACAATCATGCACAAATAGATTGTTTACTTTATTGTTATGAGAGTTTCCATGGTAACTAAGTATAGATATTACACATGGAAAAAATTTTTTCCGCATGAGCCAATAGAGAGCTTCGACCTGATTACATTGAGTGTAAAATCACCTTTGTATCGCCTATAGTAACGGAGATATGCGAGTTTGAAATTTTATATAATGTTATCGTAAAACGTGAGGCCATAGGTTGCATTACATTGTTTCAACAATCAAAGTGGTTATTTCAAATCTCCACGACGATGACTACAATCATGCACAAATAGATTGTTTACTTTATTGTTATGAGAGTTTCCATGGTAACTAAGCATGAATATTACACATGGATTAAATTTTTCGCATGAGCCAATAGAGAGCTTCGACCTGATTACATTGAGTGTAAAATCACCTTTGTATCGCCTATAGTAACGTAGATATGCGAGTTTGAAATTTTATATAATGTTATCGTAAAACGTGAGGCCATAGGTTGCATTACATTGTTTCAACAATCAAAGTGGTTATTTCAAATCTCCACGACGATGACTACAATCATGCACAAATAGATTGTTTACTTTATTGTTATGAGAGTTTCCATGGTAACTAAGCAGGAGTACTACACATGGATTAAATTTTTCCCGATGAGCCAATAGAGAGCTTCGACCTGATTACATTGAGTGTAAAATCACCTTTGTATCGCCTATAGTAACGGAGGTATGCGAGTTTGAAATTTTATATAATGTTATCGTAAAACGTGAGGCCATAGGTTGTATTACATTGTTTCATCAATCAAAGTGGTTATTTCAAATCTCCACAACGACGACTACAATCATGCACAAATAGATTCTTTACTTTATTGTTATGAGAGTTTCCATGGTAACTAAGCAGGAGTACTACACATGGATTAAATTTTTCCCGATGAGCCAATAGAGAGCTTCGACCTGATTACATTGAGTGTAAAATCACCTTTGTATCGCCTATAGTAACGGAGGTATGCGAGTTTGAAATTTTATATAATGTTATCGTAAAACGTGAGGCCATAGGTTGTATTACATTGTTTCATCAATCAAAGTGGTTATTTCAAATCTCCACAACGACGACTACAATCATGCACAAATAGATTGTTTACTTTATTGTTATGAGAGTTTCCATGGTAACTAAGCAGGAGTACTACACATGGATTAAATTTTTCCCGATGAGCCAATAGAGAGCTTCGACCTGATTACATTGAGTGTAAAATCACCTTTGTATCGCCTATAGTAACGGAGATATGCGAGTTTGAAATTTTATATAATGTTATCGTAAAACGTGAGGCCATAGGTTGCATTACATTGTTTCAACAATCAAAGTGGTTATTTCAAATCTCCACAACGACGACTACAATCATGCACAAATAAATTGTTTACTTTATTGTTATGAGAGTTTCCATGGTAACTAAGCATAGATATTACACATGGAAAATTTTTTTTCCGCATGAGCCAATAGAGAGCTTCGACCTGATTACATTGAGTGTAAAATCACCTTTGTATCGCCTATAGTAACGGAGATATGCGAGTTTGAAATTTTATATAATGTTATCGTAAAACGTGAGGCCATAGGTTGCATTACATTGTTTCAACAATCAAAGTGGTTATTTCAAATCTCCACGACGATGACTACAATCATGCACAAATAGATTGTTTACTTTATTGTTATGAGAGTTTCCATGGTAACTAAGCAGGAGTACTACACATGGATTAAATTTTTCCCGATGAGCCAATAGAGAGCTTCGACCTGATTACATTGAGTGTAAAATCACCTTTGTATCTCCTATAGTATCGGAGATATGTCAGTTTGAAATTTTATATAATGTTATCGTAAAACGTGAGGCCATAGGTTGTATTACATTGTTTCAACAATCAAAGTGGTTATTTCAAATCTCCACGACGACGACTACAATCATGCACAAATAGATTCTTTACTTTATTGTTATGAGAGTTTCCATGGTAACTAAGCAGGAGTACTACACATGGATTAAATTTTTCCCGATGAGCCAATAGAGAGCTTCGACCTGATTACATTGAGTGTAAAATCACCTTTGTATCGCCTATAGTAACGGAGGTATGCGAGTTTGAAATTTTATATAATGTTATCGTAAAACGTGAGGCCATAGGTTGTATTACATTGTTTCAACAATCAAAGTGGTTATTTCAAATCTCCACGACGACGACTACAATCATGCACAAATAGATTGTTTACTTTATTGTTATGAGAGTTTCCATGGTAACTAAGCATGAATATTACACATGGATTAAATTTTTCGCATGAGCCAATAGAGAGCTTCGACCTGATTACATTGAGTGTAAAATCACCTTTGTATCGCCTATAGTAACGTAGATATGCGAGTTTGAAATTTTATATAATGTTATCGTAAAACGTGAGGCCATAGGTTGCATTACATTGTTTCAACAATCAAAGTGGTTATTTCAAATCTCCACGACGATGACTACAATCATGCACAAATAGATTGTTTACTTTATTGTTATGAGAGTTTCCATGGTAACTAAGCAGGAGTACTACACATGGATTAAATTTTTCCCGATGAGCCAATAGAGAGCTTCGACCTGATTACATTGAGTGTAAAATCACCTTTGTATCGCCTATAGTAACGGAGGTATGCGAGTTTGAAATTTTATATAATGTTATCGTAAAACGTGAGGCCATAGGTTGTATTACATTGTTTCATCAATCAAAGTGGTTATTTCAAATCTCCACAACGACGACTACAATCATGCACAAATAGATTGTTTACTTTATTGTTATGAGAGTTTCCATGGTAACTAAGCAGGAGTACTACACATGGATTAAATTTTTCCCGATGAGCCAATAGAGAGCTTCGACCTGATTACATTGAGTGTAAAATCACCTTTGTATCGCCTATAGTAACGGAGATATGCGAGTTTGAAATTTTATATAATGTTATCGTAAAACGTGAGGCCATAGGTTGCATTACATTGTTTCAACAATCAAAGTGGTTATTTCAAATCTCCACAACGACGACTACAATCATGCACAAATAGATTGTTTACTTTATTGTTATGAGAGTTTCCATGGTAACTAAGCATGAATATTACACATGGATTAAATTTTTCCGTATGAGCCAATAGAGAGCTTCGACCTGATTACATTGAGTGTAAAATCACCTTTGTATCGCCTATAGTAACGGAGATATGCGAGTTTGAAATTTTATATAATGTTATCGTAAAACGTGAGGCCATAGGTTGTATTACATTGTTTCATCAATCAAAGTGGTTATTTCAAATCTCCACAACGACGACTACAATCATGCACAAATAGATTGTTTACTTTATTGTTATGAGAGTTTCCATAGTAACTAAGCATAGATATTACTCATGGAAAAAATTTTTTCCGCATGAGCCAATAGAGAGCTTCGACCTGATTACATTGAGTGTAAAATCACCTTTGTATCGCCTATAGTAACGGAGATATGCGAGTTTGAAATTTTATATAATGTTATCGTAAAACGTGAGGCCATAGGTTGTATTACATTGTTTCATCAATCAAAGTGGTTATTTCAAATCTCCACAACGACGACTACAATCATGCACAAATAGATTGTTTACTTTATTGTTATGAGAGTTTCCATGGTAACTAAACATGAGTATTACACATGGATTAAATTTTTCCCGATGAACCAATAGAGAGCTTCGACCTGATTACATTGAGTGTAAAATCACCTTTGTATCGCCTATAGTAACGGAGATATGCGAGTTTGAAATTTTATATAATGTTATCGTAAAACGTGAGGCCATAGGTTGTATTACATTGTTTCATCAATCAAAGTGGTTATTTCAAATCTCCACAACGACGACTACAATCATGCACAAATAGATTGTTTACTTTATTGTTATGAGAGTTTCCATGGTAACTAAGCATAGATATTACACATGGAAAAATTTTTTTCCGCATGAGCCAATAGAGAGCTTCGACCTGATTACATTGAGTGTAAAATCACCTTTGTATCGCCTATAGTAACGGAGATATGCGAGTTTGAAATTTTATATAATGTTATCGTAAAACGTGAGGCCATAGGTTGCATTACATTGTTTCAACAATCAAAGTGGTTATTTCAAATCTCCACGACGATGACTACAATCATGCACAAATAGATTGTTTACTTTATTGTTATGAGAGTTTCCATGGTAACTAAGCACGAGTACTACACATGGATTAAATTTTTCCCGATGAGCCAATAGAGAGCTTCGACCTGATTACATTGAGTGTAAAATCACCTTTGTATCGCCTATAGTAACGGAGGTATGCGAGTTTGAAATTTTATATAATGTTATCGTAAAACGTGAGGCCATAGGTTGTATTACATTGTTTCATCAATCAAAGTGGTTATTTCAAATCTCCACAACGACGACTACAATCATGCACAAATAGATTGTTTACTTTATTGTTATGAGAGTTTCCATGGTAACTAAGCAGGAGTACTACACATGGATTAAATTTTTCCCGATGAGCCAATAGAGAGCTTCGACCTGATTACATTGAGTGTAAAATCACCTTTGTATCGCCTATAGTAACGGAGATATGCGAGTTTGAAATTTTATATAATGTTATCGTAAAACGTGAGGCCATAGGTTGCATTACATTGTTTCAACAATCAAAGTGGTTATTTCAAATCTCCACGACGATGACTACAATCATGCACAAATAGATTGTTTACTTTATTGTTATGAGAGTTTCCATGGTAACTAAGCAGGAGTACTACACATGGATTAAATTTTTCCCGATGAGCCAATAGAGAGCTTCGACCTGATTACATTGAGTGTAAAATCACCTTTGTATCGCCTATAGTAACGGAGGTATGCGAGTTTGAAATTTTATATAATGTTATCGTAAAACGTGAGGCCATAGGTTGTATTACATTGTTTCATCAATCAAAGTGGTTATTTCAAATCTCCACAACGACGACTACAATCATGCACAAATAGATTGTTTACTTTATTGTTATGAGAGTTTCCATGGTAACTAAGCTGGAGTACTACACATGGATTAAATTTTTCCCGATGAGCCAATAGAGAGCTTCGACCTGATTACATTGAGTGTAAAATCACCTTTGTATCGCCTATAGTAACGGAGGTATGCGAGTTTGAAATTTTATATAATGTTATCGTAAAACGTGAGGCCATAGGTTGCATTACATTGTTTCAACAATCAAAGTGGTTATTTCAAATCTCCACGACGATGACTACAATCATGCACAAATAGATTGTTTACTTTATTGTTATGAGAGTTTCCATGGTAACTAAGCAGGAGTACTACACATGGATTAAATTTTTCCCGATGAGCCAATAGAGAGCTTCGACCTGATTACATTGAGTGTAAAATCACCTTTGTATCGCCTATAGTAACGGAGGTATGCGAGTTTGAAATTTTATATAATGTTATCGTAAAACGTGAGGCCATAGGTTGTATTACATTGTTTCATCAATCAAAGTGGTTATTTCAAATCTCCACAACGACGACTACAATCATGCACAAATAGATTCTTTACTTTATTGTTATGAGAGTTTCCATGGTAACTAAGCAGGAGTACTACACATGGATTAAATTTTTCCCGATGAGCCAATAGAGAGCTTCGACCTGATTACATTGAGTGTAAAATCACCTTTGTATCGCCTATAGTAACGGAGGTATGCGAGTTTGAAATTTTATATAATGTTATCGTAAAACGTGAGGCCATAGGTTGTATTACATTGTTTCAACAATCAAAGTGGTTATTTCAAATCTCCACGACGACGACTACAATCATGCACAAATAGATTCTTTACTTTATTGTTATGAGAGTTTCCATGGTAACTAAGCAGGAGTACTACACATGGATTAAATTTTTCCCGATGAGCCAATAGAGAGCTTCGACCTGATTACATTGAGTGTAAAATCACCTTTGTATCGCCTATAGTAACGGAGGTATGCGAGTTTGAAATTTTATATAATGTTATCGTAAAACGTGAGGCCATAGGTTGTATTACATTGTTTCAACAATCAAAGTGGTTATTTCAAATCTCCACGACGACGACTACAATCATGCACAAATAGATTGTTTACTTTATTGTTATGAGAGTTTCCATGGTAACTAAGCAGGAGTACTACACATGGATTAAATTTTTCCCGATGAGCCAATAGAGAGCTTCGACCTGATTACATTGAGTGTAAAATCACCTTTGTATCGCCTATAGTAACGGAGGTATGCGAGTTTGAAATTTTATATAATGTTATCGTAAAACGTGAGGCCATAGGTTGTATTACATTGTTTCATCAATCAAAGTGGTTATTTCAAATCTCCACAACGACGACTACAATCATGCACAAATAGATTGTTTACTTTATTGTTATGAGAGTTTCCATGGTAACTAAGCAGGAGTACTACACATGGATTAAATTTTTCCCGATGAGCCAATAGAGAGCTTCGACCTGATTACATTGAGTGTAAAATCACCTTTGTATCGCCTATAGTAACGGAGATATGCGAGTTTGAAATTTTATATAATGTTATCGTAAAACGTGAGGCCATAGGTTGTATTACATTGTTTCATCAATCAAAGTGGTTATTTCAAATCTCCACAACGACGACTACAATCATGCACAAATAGATTCTTTACTTTATTGTTATGAGAGTTTCCATGGTAACTAAGCAGGAGTACTACACATGGATTAAATTTTTCCCGATGAGCCAATAGAGAGCTTCGACCTGATTACATTGAGTGTAAAATCACCTTTGTATCGCCTATAGTAACGGAGGTATGCGAGTTTGAAATTTTATATAATGTTATCGTAAAACGTGAGGCCATAGGTTGTATTACATTGTTTCAACAATCAAAGTGGTTATTTCAAATCTCCACGACGACGACTACAATCATGCACAAATAGATTCTTTACTTTATTGTTATGAGAGTTTCCATGGTAACTAAGCAGGAGTACTACACATGGATTAAATTTTTCCCGATGAGCCAATAGAGAGCTTCGACCTGATTACATTGAGTGTAAAATCACCTTTGTATCGCCTATAGTAACGGAGGTATGCGAGTTTGAAATTTTATATAATGTTATCGTAAAACGTGAGGCCATAGGTTGTATTACATTGTTTCAACAATCAAAGTGGTTATTTCAAATCTCCACGACGACGACTACAATCATGCACAAATAGATTGTTTACTTTATTGTTATGAGAGTTTCCATGGTAACTAAGCATGAATATTACACATGGATTAAATTTTTCGCATGAGCCAATAGAGAGCTTCGACCTGATTACATTGAGCGTAAAATCACCTTTGTATCGCCTATAGTAACGTAGATATGCGAGTTTGAAATTTTATATAATGTTATCGTAAAACGTGAGGCCATAGGTTGCATTACATTGTTTCAACAATCAAAGTGGTTATTTCAAATCTCCACGACGATGACTACAATCATGCACAAATAGATTGTTTACTTTATTGTTATGAGAGTTTCCATGGTAACTAAGCAGGAGTACTACACATGGATTAAATTTTTCCCGATGAGCCAATAGAGAGCTTCGACCTGATTACATTGAGTGTAAAATCACCTTTGTATCGCCTATAGTAACGGAGGTATGCGAGTTTGAAATTTTATATAATGTTATCGTAAAACGTGAGGCCATAGGTTGTATTACATTGTTTCATCAATCAAAGTGGTTATTTCAAATCTCCACAACGACGACTACAATCATGCACAAATAGATTGTTTACTTTATTGTTATGAGAGTTTCCATGGTAACTAAGCAGGAGTACTACACATGGATTAAATTTTTCCCGATGAGCCAATAGAGAGCTTCGACCTGATTACATTGAGTGTAAAATCACCTTTGTATCGCCTATAGTAACGGAGATATGCGAGTTTGAAATTTTATATAATGTTATCGTAAAACGTGAGGCCATAGGTTGCATTACATTGTTTCATCAATCAAAGTGGTTATTTCAAATCTCCACAACGACGACTACAATCATGCACAAATAGATTGTTTACTTTATTGTTATGAGAGTTTCCATAGTAACTAAGCATAGATATTACACATGGAAAAAATTTTTTCCGCATGAGCCAATAGAGAGCTTCGACCTGATTACATTGAGTGTAAAATCACCTTTGTATCGCCTATAGTAACGGAGATATGCGAGTTTGAAATTTTATATAATGTTATCGTAAAACGTGAGGCCATAGGTTGTATTACATTGTTTCATCAATCAAAGTGGTTATTTCAAATCTCCACAACGACGACTACAATCATGCACAAATAGATTGTTTACTTTATTGTTATGAGAGTTTCCATGGTAACTAAACATGAGTATTACACATGGATTAAATTTTTCCCGATGAACCAATAGAGAGCTTCGACCTGATTACATTGAGTGTAAAATCACCTTTGTATCGCCTATAGTAACGGAGATATGCGAGTTTGAAATTTTATATAATGTTATCGTAAAACGTGAGGCCATAGGTTGCATTACATTGTTTCAACAATCAAAGTGGTTATTTCAAATCTCCACGACGATGACTACAATCATGCACAAATAGATTGTTTACTTTATTGTTATGAGAGTTTCCATGGTAACTAAGCACGAGTACTACACATGGATTAAATTTTTCCCGATGAGCCAATAGAGAGCTTCGACCTGATTACATTGAGTGTAAAATCACCTTTGTATCGCCTATAGTAACGGAGGTATGCGAGTTTGAAATTTTATATAATGTTATCGTAAAACGTGAGGCCATAGGTTGTATTACATTGTTTCATCAATCAAAGTGGTTATTTCAAATCTCCACAACGACGACTACAATCATGCACAAATAGATTGTTTACTTTATTGTTATGAGAGTTTCCATGGTAACTAAGCAGGAGTACTACACATGGATTAAATTTTTCCCGATGAGCCAATAGAGAGCTTCGACCTGATTACATTGAGTGTAAAATCACCTTTGTATCGCCTATAGTAACGGAGATATGCGAGTTTGAAATTTTATATAATGTTATCGTAAAACGTGAGGCCATAGGTTGCATTACATTGTTTCAACAATCAAAGTGGTTATTTCAAATCTCCACGACGATGACTACAATCATGCACAAATAGATTGTTTACTTTATTGTTATGAGAGTTTCCATGGTAACTAAGCAGGAGTACTACACATGGATTAAATTTTTCCCGATGAGCCAATAGAGAGCTTCGACCTGATTACATTGAGTGTAAAATCACCTTTGTATCGCCTATAGTAACGGAGGTATGCGAGTTTGAAATTTTATATAATGTTATCGTAAAACGTGAGGCCATAGGTTGTATTACATTGTTTCATCAATCAAAGTGGTTATTTCAAATCTCCACAACGACGACTACAATCATGCACAAATAGATTGTTTACTTTATTGTTATGAGAGTTTCCATGGTAACTAAGCTGGAGTACTACACATGGATTAAATTTTTCCCGATGAGCCAATAGAGAGCTTCGACCTGATTACATTGAGTGTAAAATCACCTTTGTATCGCCTATAGTAACGGAGGTATGCGAGTTTGAAATTTTATATAATGTTATCGTAAAACGTGAGGCCATAGGTTGCATTACATTGTTTCAACAATCAAAGTGGTTATTTCAAATCTCCACGACGATGACTACAATCATGCACAAATAGATTGTTTACTTTATTGTTATGAGAGTTTCCATGGTAACTAAGCAGGAGTACTACACATGGATTAAATTTTTCCCGATGAGCCAATAGAGAGCTTCGACCTGATTACATTGAGTGTAAAATCACCTTTGTATCGCCTATAGTAACGGAGGTATGCGAGTTTGAAATTTTATATAATGTTATCGTAAAACGTGAGGCCATAGGTTGTATTACATTGTTTCATCAATCAAAGTGGTTATTTCAAATCTCCACAACGACGACTACAATCATGCACAAATAGATTCTTTACTTTATTGTTATGAGAGTTTCCATGGTAACTAAGCAGGAGTACTACACATGGATTAAATTTTTCCCGATGAGCCAATAGAGAGCTTCGACCTGATTACATTGAGTGTAAAATCACCTTTGTATCGCCTATAGTAACGGAGGTATGCGAGTTTGAAATTTTATATAATGTTATCGTAAAACGTGAGGCCATAGGTTGTATTACATTGTTTCAACAATCAAAGTGGTTATTTCAAATCTCCACGACGACGACTACAATCATGCACAAATAGATTCTTTACTTTATTGTTATGAGAGTTTCCATGGTAACTAAGCAGGAGTACTACACATGGATTAAATTTTTCCCGATGAGCCAATAGAGAGCTTCGACCTGATTACATTGAGTGTAAAATCACCTTTGTATCGCCTATAGTAACGGAGATATGCGAGTTTGAAATTTTATATAATGTTATCGTAAAACGTGAGGCCATAGGTTGCATTACATTGTTTCATCAATCAAAGTGGTTATTTCAAATCTCCACAACGACGACTACAATCATGCACAAATAGATTGTTTACTTTATTGTTATGAGAGTTTCCATAGTAACTAAGCATAGATATTACACATGGAAAAAATTTTTTCCGCATGAGCCAATAGAGAGCTTCGACCTGATTACATTGAGTGTAAAATCACCTTTGTATCGCCTATAGTAACGGAGATATGCGAGTTTGAAATTTTATATAATGTTATCGTAAAACGTGAGGCCATAGGTTGTATTACATTGTTTCATCAATCAAAGTGGTTATTTCAAATCTCCACAACGACGACTACAATCATGCACAAATAGATTGTTTACTTTATTGTTATGAGAGTTTCCATGGTAACTAAACATGAGTATTACACATGGATTAAATTTTTCCCGATGAACCAATAGAGAGCTTCGACCTGATTACATTGAGTGTAAAATCACCTTTGTATCGCCTATAGTAACGGAGATATGCGAGTTTGAAATTTTATATAATGTTATCGTAAAACGTGAGGCCATAGGTTGCATTACATTGTTTCAACAATCAAAGTGGTTATTTCAAATCTCCACGACGATGACTACAATCATGCACAAATAGATTGTTTACTTTATTGTTATGAGAGTTTCCATGGTAACTAAGCACGAGTACTACACATGGATTAAATTTTTCCCGATGAGCCAATAGAGAGCTTCGACCTGATTACATTGAGTGTAAAATCACCTTTGTATCGCCTATAGTAACGGAGGTATGCGAGTTTGAAATTTTATATAATGTTATCGTAAAACGTGAGGCCATAGGTTGTATTACATTGTTTCATCAATCAAAGTGGTTATTTCAAATCTCCACAACGACGACTACAATCATGCACAAATAGATTGTTTACTTTATTGTTATGAGAGTTTCCATGGTAACTAAGCAGGAGTACTACACATGGATTAAATTTTTCCCGATGAGCCAATAGAGAGCTTCGACCTGATTACATTGAGTGTAAAATCACCTTTGTATCGCCTATAGTAACGGAGATATGCGAGTTTGAAATTTTATATAATGTTATCGTAAAACGTGAGGCCATAGGTTGCATTACATTGTTTCAACAATCAAAGTGGTTATTTCAAATCTCCACGACGATGACTACAATCATGCACAAATAGATTGTTTACTTTATTGTTATGAGAGTTTCCATGGTAACTAAGCAGGAGTACTACACATGGATTAAATTTTTCCCGATGAGCCAATAGAGAGCTTCGACCTGATTACATTGAGTGTAAAATCACCTTTGTATCGCCTATAGTAACGGAGGTATGCGAGTTTGAAATTTTATATAATGTTATCGTAAAACGTGAGGCCATAGGTTGTATTACATTGTTTCATCAATCAAAGTGGTTATTTCAAATCTCCACAACGACGACTACAATCATGCACAAATAGATTGTTTACTTTATTGTTATGAGAGTTTCCATGGTAACTAAGCTGGAGTACTACACATGGATTAAATTTTTCCCGATGAGCCAATAGAGAGCTTCGACCTGATTACATTGAGTGTAAAATCACCTTTGTATCGCCTATAGTAACGGAGGTATGCGAGTTTGAAATTTTATATAATGTTATCGTAAAACGTGAGGCCATAGGTTGCATTACATTGTTTCAACAATCAAAGTGGTTATTTCAAATCTCCACGACGATGACTACAATCATGCACAAATAGATTGTTTACTTTATTGTTATGAGAGTTTCCATGGTAACTAAGCAGGAGTACTACACATGGATTAAATTTTTCCCGATGAGCCAATAGAGAGCTTCGACCTGATTACATTGAGTGTAAAATCACCTTTGTATCGCCTATAGTAACGGAGGTATGCGAGTTTGAAATTTTATATAATGTTATCGTAAAACGTGAGGCCATAGGTTGTATTACATTGTTTCATCAATCAAAGTGGTTATTTCAAATCTCCACAACGACGACTACAATCATGCACAAATAGATTGTTTACTTTATTGTTATGAGAGTTTCCATGGTAACTAAGCAGGAGTACTACACATGGATTAAATTTTTCCCGATGAGCCAATAGAGAGCTTCGACCTGATTACATTGAGTGTAAAATCACCTTTGTATCGCCTATAGTAACGGAGGTATGCGAGTTTGAAATTTTATATAATGTTATCGTAAAACGTGAGGCCATAGGTTGTATTACATTGTTTCAACAATCAAAGTGGTTATTTCAAATCTCCACGACGACGACTACAATCATGCACAAATAGATTCTTTACTTTATTGTTATGAGAGTTTCCATGGTAACTAAGCAGGAGTACTACACATGGATTAAATTTTTCCCGATGAGCCAATAGAGAGCTTCGACCTGATTACATTGAGTGTAAAATCACCTTTGTATCGCCTATAGTAACGGAGGTATGCGAGTTTGAAATTTTATATAATGTTATCGTAAAACGTGAGGCCATAGGTTGTATTACATTGTTTCAACAATCAAAGTGGTTATTTCAAATCTCCACGACGACGACTACAATCATGCACAAATAGATTGTTTACTTTATTGTTATGAGAGTTTCCATGGTAACTAAGCATGAATATTACACATGGATTAAATTTTTCGCATGAGCCAATAGAGAGCTTCGACCTGATTACATTGAGCGTAAAATCACCTTTGTATCGCCTATAGTAACGTAGATATGCGAGTTTGAAATTTTATATAATGTTATCGTAAAACGTGAGGCCATAGGTTGCATTACATTGTTTCAACAATCAAAGTGGTTATTTCAAATCTCCACGACGATGACTACAATCATGCACAAATAGATTGTTTACTTTATTGTTATGAGAGTTTCCATGGTAACTAAGCAGGAGTACTACACATGGATTAAATTTTTCCCGATGAGCCAATAGAGAGCTTCGACCTGATTACATTGAGTGTAAAATCACCTTTGTATCGCCTATAGTAACGGAGGTATGCGAGTTTGAAATTTTATATAATGTTATCGTAAAACGTGAGGCCATAGGTTGTATTACATTGTTTCATCAATCAAAGTGGTTATTTCAAATCTCCACAACGACGACTACAATCATGCACAAATAGATTGTTTACTTTATTGTTATGAGAGTTTCCATGGTAACTAAGCAGGAGTACTACACATGGATTAAATTTTTCCCGATGAGCCAATAGAGAGCTTCGACCTGATTACATTGAGTGTAAAATCACCTTTGTATCGCCTATAGTAACGGAGATATGCGAGTTTGAAATTTTATATAATGTTATCGTAAAACGTGAGGCCATAGGTTGCATTACATTGTTTCAACAATCAAAGTGGTTATTTCAAATCTCCACAACGACGACTACAATCATGCACAAATAGATTGTTTACTTTATTGTTATGAGAGTTTCCATGGTAACTAAGCATGAATATTACACATGGATTAAATTTTTCCGTATGAGCCAATAGAGAGCTTCGACCTGATTACATTGAGTGTAAAATCACCTTTGTATCGCCTATAGTAACGGAGATATGCGAGTTTGAAATTTTATATAATGTTATCGTAAAACGTGAGGCCATAGGTTGTATTACATTGTTTCATCAATCAAAGTGGTTATTTCAAATCTCCACAACGACGACTACAATCATGCACAAATAGATTGTTTACTTTATTGTTATGAGAGTTTCCATAGTAACTAAGCATAGATATTACACATGGAAAAAATTTTTCCCGATGAGCCAATAGAGAGCTTCGACCTGATTACATTGAGTGTAAAATCACCTTTGTATCGCCTATAGTAACGGAGATATGCGAGTTTGAAATTTTATATAATGTTATCGTAAAACGTGAGGCCATAGGTTGCATTACATTGTTTCAACAATCAAAGTGGTTATTTCAAATCTCCACAACGACGACTACAATCATGCACAAATAGATTGTTTACTTTATTGTTATGAGAGTTTCCATGGTAACTAAGCATGAATATTACACATGGATTAAATTTTTCCGTATGAGCCAATAGAGAGCTTCGACCTGATTACATTGAGTGTAAAATCACCTTTGTATCGCCTATAGTAACGGAGATATGCGAGTTTGAAATTTTATATAATGTTATCGTAAAACGTGAGGCCATAGGTTGTATTACATTGTTTCATCAATCAAAGTGGTTATTTCAAATCTCCACAACGACGACTACAATCATGCACAAATAGATTGTTTACTTTATTGTTATGAGAGTTTCCATAGTAACTAAGCATAGATATTACACATGGAAAAAATTTTTTCCGCATGAGCCAATAGAGAGCTTCGACCTGATTACATTGAGTGTAAAATCACCTTTGTATCGCCTATAGTAACGGAGATATGCGAGTTTGAAATTTTATATAATGTTATCGTAAAACGTGAGGCCATAGGTTGTATTACATTGTTTCATCAATCAAAGTGGTTATTTCAAATCTCCACAACGACGACTACAATCATGCACAAATAGATTGTTTACTTTATTGTTATGAGAGTTTCCATGGTAACTAAACATGAGTATTACACATGGATTAAATTTTTCCCGATGAACCAATAGAGAGCTTCGACCTGATTACATTGAGTGTAAAATCACCTTTGTATCTCCTATAGTATCGGAGATATGTGAGTTTGAAATTTTATATAATGTTATCGTAAAACGTGAGGCCATAGGTTGTATTACATTGTTTCAACAATCAAAGTGGTTATTTCAAATCTCCACGACGACGACTACAATCATGCACAAATAGATTCTTTACTTTATTGTTATGAGAGTTTCCATGGTAACTAAGCAGGAGTACTACACATGGATTAAATTTTTCCCGATGAGCCAATAGAGAGCTTCGACCTGATTACATTGAGTGTAAAATCACCTTTGTATCGCCTATAGTAACGGAGGTATGCGAGTTTGAAATTTTATATAATGTTATCGTAAAACGTGAGGCCATAGGTTGTATTACATTGTTTCAACAATCAAAGTGGTTATTTCAAATCTCCACGACGACGACTACAATCATGCACAAATAGATTGTTTACTTTATTGTTATGAGAGTTTCCATGGTAACTAAGCATGAATATTACACATGGATTAAATTTTTCGCATGAGCCAATAGAGAGCTTCGACCTGATTACATTGAGTGTAAAATCACCTTTGTATCGCCTATAGTAACGTAGATATGCGAGTTTGAAATTTTATATAATGTTATCGTAAAACGTGAGGCCATAGGTTGCATTACATTGTTTCAACAATCAAAGTGGTTATTTCAAATCTCCACGACGATGACTACAATCATGCACAAATAGATTGTTTACTTTATTGTTATGAGAGTTTCCATGGTAACTAAGCAGGAGTACTACACATGGATTAAATTTTTCCCGATGAGCCAATAGAGAGCTTCGACCTGATTACATTGAGTGTAAAATCACCTTTGTATCGCCTATAGTAACGGAGGTATGCGAGTTTGAAATTTTATATAATGTTATCGTAAAACGTGAGGCCATAGGTTGTATTACATTGTTTCATCAATCAAAGTGGTTATTTCAAATCTCCACAACGACGACTACAATCATGCACAAATAGATTGTTTACTTTATTGTTATGAGAGTTTCCATGGTAACTAAGCAGGAGTACTACACATGGATTAAATTTTTCCCGATGAGCCAATAGAGAGCTTCGACCTGATTACATTGAGTGTAAAATCACCTTTGTATCGCCTATAGTAACGGAGATATGCGAGTTTGAAATTTTATATAATGTTATCGTAAAACGTGAGGCCATAGGTTGCATTACATTGTTTCATCAATCAAAGTGGTTATTTCAAATCTCCACAACGACGACTACAATCATGCACAAATAGATTGTTTACTTTATTGTTATGAGAGTTTCCATAGTAACTAAGCATAGATATTACACATGGAAAAAATTTTTTCCGCATGAGCCAATAGAGAGCTTCGACCTGATTACATTGAGTGTAAAATCACCTTTGTATCGCCTATAGTAACGGAGATATGCGAGTTTGAAATTTTATATAATGTTATCGTAAAACGTGAGGCCATAGGTTGTATTACATTGTTTCATCAATCAAAGTGGTTATTTCAAATCTCCACAACGACGACTACAATCATGCACAAATAGATTGTTTACTTTATTGTTATGAGAGTTTCCATGGTAACTAAACATGAGTATTACACATGGATTAAATTTTTCCCGATGAACCAATAGAGAGCTTCGACCTGATTACATTGAGTGTAAAATCACCTTTGTATCGCCTATAGTAACGGAGATATGCGAGTTTGAAATTTTATATAATGTTATCGTAAAACGTGAGGCCATAGGTTGCATTACATTGTTTCAACAATCAAAGTGGTTATTTCAAATCTCCACGACGATGACTACAATCATGCACAAATAGATTGTTTACTTTATTGTTATGAGAGTTTCCATGGTAACTAAGCACGAGTACTACACATGGATTAAATTTTTCCCGATGAGCCAATAGAGAGCTTCGACCTGATTACATTGAGTGTAAAATCACCTTTGTATCGCCTATAGTAACGGAGGTATGCGAGTTTGAAATTTTATATAATGTTATCGTAAAACGTGAGGCCATAGGTTGTATTACATTGTTTCATCAATCAAAGTGGTTATTTCAAATCTCCACAACGACGACTACAATCATGCACAAATAGATTGTTTACTTTATTGTTATGAGAGTTTCCATGGTAACTAAGCAGGAGTACTACACATGGATTAAATTTTTCCCGATGAGCCAATAGAGAGCTTCGACCTGATTACATTGAGTGTAAAATCACCTTTGTATCGCCTATAGTAACGGAGATATGCGAGTTTGAAATTTTATATAATGTTATCGTAAAACGTGAGGCCATAGGTTGCATTACATTGTTTCAACAATCAAAGTGGTTATTTCAAATCTCCACGACGATGACTACAATCATGCACAAATAGATTGTTTACTTTATTGTTATGAGAGTTTCCATGGTAACTAAGCAGGAGTACTACACATGGATTAAATTTTTCCCGATGAGCCAATAGAGAGCTTCGACCTGATTACATTGAGTGTAAAATCACCTTTGTATCGCCTATAGTAACGGAGGTATGCGAGTTTGAAATTTTATATAATGTTATCGTAAAACGTGAGGCCATAGGTTGTATTACATTGTTTCATCAATCAAAGTGGTTATTTCAAATCTCCACAACGACGACTACAATCATGCACAAATAGATTGTTTACTTTATTGTTATGAGAGTTTCCATGGTAACTAAGCTGGAGTACTACACATGGATTAAATTTTTCCCGATGAGCCAATAGAGAGCTTCGACCTGATTACATTGAGTGTAAAATCACCTTTGTATCGCCTATAGTAACGGAGGTATGCGAGTTTGAAATTTTATATAATGTTATCGTAAAACGTGAGGCCATAGGTTGCATTACATTGTTTCAACAATCAAAGTGGTTATTTCAAATCTCCACGACGATGACTACAATCATGCACAAATAGATTGTTTACTTTATTGTTATGAGAGTTTCCATGGTAACTAAGCAGGAGTACTACACATGGATTAAATTTTTCCCGATGAGCCAATAGAGAGCTTCGACCTGATTACATTGAGTGTAAAATCACCTTTGTATCGCCTATAGTAACGGAGGTATGCGAGTTTGAAATTTTATATAATGTTATCGTAAAACGTGAGGCCATAGGTTGTATTACATTGTTTCATCAATCAAAGTGGTTATTTCAAATCTCCACAACGACGACTACAATCATGCACAAATAGATTGTTTACTTTATTGTTATGAGAGTTTCCATGGTAACTAAGCAGGAGTACTACACATGGATTAAATTTTTCCCGATGAGCCAATAGAGAGCTTCGACCTGATTACATTGAGTGTAAAATCACCTTTGTATCGCCTATAGTAACGGAGGTATGCGAGTTTGAAATTTTATATAATGTTATCGTAAAACGTGAGGCCATAGGTTGTATTACATTGTTTCAACAATCAAAGTGGTTATTTCAAATCTCCACGACGACGACTACAATCATGCACAAATAGATTCTTTACTTTATTGTTATGAGAGTTTCCATGGTAACTAAGCAGGAGTACTACACATGGATTAAATTTTTCCCGATGAGCCAATAGAGAGCTTCGACCTGATTACATTGAGTGTAAAATCACCTTTGTATCGCCTATAGTAACGGAGGTATGCGAGTTTGAAATTTTATATAATGTTATCGTAAAACGTGAGGCCATAGGTTGTATTACATTGTTTCAACAATCAAAGTGGTTATTTCAAATCTCCACGACGACGACTACAATCATGCACAAATAGATTGTTTACTTTATTGTTATGAGAGTTTCCATGGTAACTAAGCATGAATATTACACATGGATTAAATTTTTCGCATGAGCCAATAGAGAGCTTCGACCTGATTACATTGAGCGTAAAATCACCTTTGTATCGCCTATAGTAACGTAGATATGCGAGTTTGAAATTTTATATAATGTTATCGTAAAACGTGAGGCCATAGGTTGCATTACATTGTTTCAACAATCAAAGTGGTTATTTCAAATCTCCACGACGATGACTACAATCATGCACAAATAGATTGTTTACTTTATTGTTATGAGAGTTTCCATGGTAACTAAGCAGGAGTACTACACATGGATTAAATTTTTCCCGATGAGCCAATAGAGAGCTTCGACCTGATTACATTGAGTGTAAAATCACCTTTGTATCGCCTATAGTAACGGAGGTATGCGAGTTTGAAATTTTATATAATGTTATCGTAAAACGTGAGGCCATAGGTTGTATTACATTGTTTCATCAATCAAAGTGGTTATTTCAAATCTCCACAACGACGACTACAATCATGCACAAATAGATTGTTTACTTTATTGTTATGAGAGTTTCCATGGTAACTAAGCAGGAGTACTACACATGGATTAAATTTTTCCCGATGAGCCAATAGAGAGCTTCGACCTGATTACATTGAGTGTAAAATCACCTTTGTATCGCCTATAGTAACGGAGATATGCGAGTTTGAAATTTTATATAATGTTATCGTAAAACGTGAGGCCATAGGTTGCATTACATTGTTTCAACAATCAAAGTGGTTATTTCAAATCTCCACAACGACGACTACAATCATGCACAAATAGATTGTTTACTTTATTGTTATGAGAGTTTCCATGGTAACTAAGCATGAATATTACACATGGATTAAATTTTTCCGTATGAGCCAATAGAGAGCTTCGACCTGATTACATTGAGTGTAAAATCACCTTTGTATCGCCTATAGTAACGGAGATATGCGAGTTTGAAATTTTATATAATGTTATCGTAAAACGTGAGGCCATAGGTTGTATTACATTGTTTCATCAATCAAAGTGGTTATTTCAAATCTCCACAACGACGACTACAATCATGCACAAATAGATTGTTTACTTTATTGTTATGAGAGTTTCCATAGTAACTAAGCATAGATATTACACATGGAAAAAATTTTTCCCGATGAGCCAATAGAGAGCTTCGACCTGATTACATTGAGTGTAAAATCACCTTTGTATCGCCTATAGTAACGGAGATATGCGAGTTTGAAATTTTATATAATGTTATCGTAAAACGTGAGGCCATAGGTTGCATTACATTGTTTCAACAATCAAAGTGGTTATTTCAAATCTCCACAACGACGACTACAATCATGCACAAATAGATTGTTTACTTTATTGTTATGAGAGTTTCCATGGTAACTAAGCATGAATATTACACATGGATTAAATTTTTCCGTATGAGCCAATAGAGAGCTTCGACCTGATTACATTGAGTGTAAAATCACCTTTGTATCGCCTATAGTAACGGAGATATGCGAGTTTGAAATTTTATATAATGTTATCGTAAAACGTGAGGCCATAGGTTGTATTACATTGTTTCATCAATCAAAGTGGTTATTTCAAATCTCCACAACGACGACTACAATCATGCACAAATAGATTGTTTACTTTATTGTTATGAGAGTTTCCATAGTAACTAAGCATAGATATTACACATGGAAAAAATTTTTTCCGCATGAGCCAATAGAGAGCTTCGACCTGATTACATTGAGTGTAAAATCACCTTTGTATCGCCTATAGTAACGGAGATATGCGAGTTTGAAATTTTATATAATGTTATCGTAAAACGTGAGGCCATAGGTTGTATTACATTGTTTCATCAATCAAAGTGGTTATTTCAAATCTCCACAACGACGACTACAATCATGCACAAATAGATTGTTTACTTTATTGTTATGAGAGTTTCCATGGTAACTAAACATGAGTATTACACATGGATTAAATTTTTCCCGATGAACCAATAGAGAGCTTCGACCTGATTACATTGAGTGTAAAATCACCTTTGTATCTCCTATAGTATCGGAGATATGTGAGTTTGAAATTTTATATAATGTTATCGTAAAACGTGAGGCCATAGGTTGTATTACATTGTTTCAACAATCAAAGTGGTTATTTCAAATCTCCACGACGACGACTACAATCATGCACAAATAGATTCTTTACTTTATTGTTATGAGAGTTTCCATGGTAACTAAGCAGGAGTACTACACATGGATTAAATTTTTCCCGATGAGCCAATAGAGAGCTTCGACCTGATTACATTGAGTGTAAAATCACCTTTGTATCGCCTATAGTAACGGAGGTATGCGAGTTTGAAATTTTATATAATGTTATCGTAAAACGTGAGGCCATAGGTTGTATTACATTGTTTCAACAATCAAAGTGGTTATTTCAAATCTCCACGACGACGACTACAATCATGCACAAATAGATTGTTTACTTTATTGTTATGAGAGTTTCCATGGTAACTAAGCATGAATATTACACATGGATTAAATTTTTCGCATGAGCCAATAGAGAGCTTCGACCTGATTACATTGAGTGTAAAATCACCTTTGTATCGCCTATAGTAACGTAGATATGCGAGTTTGAAATTTTATATAATGTTATCGTAAAACGTGAGGCCATAGGTTGCATTACATTGTTTCAACAATCAAAGTGGTTATTTCAAATCTCCACGACGATGACTACAATCATGCACAAATAGATTGTTTACTTTATTGTTATGAGAGTTTCCATGGTAACTAAGCAGGAGTACTACACATGGATTAAATTTTTCCCGATGAGCCAATAGAGAGCTTCGACCTGATTACATTGAGTGTAAAATCACCTTTGTATCGCCTATAGTAACGGAGGTATGCGAGTTTGAAATTTTATATAATGTTATCGTAAAACGTGAGGCCATAGGTTGTATTACATTGTTTCATCAATCAAAGTGGTTATTTCAAATCTCCACAACGACGACTACAATCATGCACAAATAGATTGTTTACTTTATTGTTATGAGAGTTTCCATGGTAACTAAGCAGGAGTACTACACATGGATTAAATTTTTCCCGATGAGCCAATAGAGAGCTTCGACCTGATTACATTGAGTGTAAAATCACCTTTGTATCGCCTATAGTAACGGAGATATGCGAGTTTGAAATTTTATATAATGTTATCGTAAAACGTGAGGCCATAGGTTGCATTACATTGTTTCAACAATCAAAGTGGTTATTTCAAATCTCCACAACGACGACTACAATCATGCACAAATAGATTGTTTACTTTATTGTTATGAGAGTTTCCATAGTAACTAAGCATAGATATTACACATGGAAAAAATTTTTTCCGCATGAGCCAATAGAGAGCTTCGACCTGATTACATTGAGTGTAAAATCACCTTTGTATCGCCTATAGTAACGGAGATATGCGAGTTTGAAATTTTATATAATGTTATCGTAAAACGTGAGGCCATAGGTTGTATTACATTGTTTCATCAATCAAAGTGGTTATTTCAAATCTCCACAACGACGACTACAATCATGCACAAATAGATTGTTTACTTTATTGTTATGAGAGTTTCCATGGTAACTAAACATGAGTATTACACATGGATTAAATTTTTCCCGATGAACCAATAGAGAGCTTCGACCTGATTACATTGAGTGTAAAATCACCTTTGTATCGCCTATACTAACGGAGATATGCGAGTTTGAAATTTTATATAATGTTATCGTAAAACGTGAGGCCATAGGTTGTATTACATTGTTTCATCAATCAAAGTGGTTATTTCAAATCTCCACAACGACGACTACAATCATGCACAAATAGATTGTTTACTTTATTGTTATGAGAGTTTCCATGGTAACTAAGCATAGATATTACACATGGAAAAATTTTTTTCCGCATGAGCCAATAGAGAGCTTCGACCTGATTACATTGAGTGTAAAATCACCTTTGTATCGCTTATAGTTACGGAGATATGCGAGTTTGAAATTTTATATAATGTTATCGTAAAACGTGAGGCCATAGGTTGCATTACATTGTTTCAACAATCAAAGTGGTTATTTCAAATCTCCACGACGATGACTACAATCATGCACAAATAGATTGTTTACTTTATTGTTATGAGAGTTTCCATGGTAACTAAGCACGAGTACTACACATGGATTAAATTTTTCCCGATGAGCCAATAGAGAGCTTCGACCAGATTACATTGAGTGTAAAATCACCTTTGTATCGCCTATAGTAACGGAGGTATGCGAGTTTGAAATTTTATATAATGTTATCGTAAAACGTGAGGCCATAGGTTGTATTACATTGTTTCATCAATCAAAGTGGTTATTTCAAATCTCCACAACGACGACTACAATCATGCACAAATAGATTCTTTACTTTATTGTTATGAGAGTTTCCATGGTAACTAAGCAGGAGTACTACACATGGATTAAATTTTTCCCGATGAGCCAATAGAGAGCTTCGACCTGATTACATTGAGTGTAAAATCACCTTTGTATCGCCTATAGTAACGGAGGTATGCGAGTTTGAAATTTTATATAATGTTATCGTAAAACGTGAGGCCATAGGTTGTATTACATTGTTTCAACAATCAAAGTGGTTATTTCAAATCTCCACGACGACGACTACAATCATGCACAAATAGATTCTTTACTTTATTGTTATGAGAGTTTCCATGGTAACTAAGCAGGAGTACTACACATGGATTAAATTTTTCCCGATGAGCCAATAGAGAGCTTCGACCTGATTACATTGAGTGTAAAATCACCTTTGTATCGCCTATAGTAACGGAGGTATGCGAGTTTGAAATTTTATATAATGTTATCGTAAAACGTGAGGCCATAGGTTGTATTACATTGTTTCAACAATCAAAGTGGTTATTTCAAATCTCCACGACGACGACTACAATCATGCACAAATAGATTGTTTACTTTATTGTTATGAGAGTTTCCATGGTAACTAAGCATGAATATTACACATGGATTAAATTTTTCGCATGAGCCAATAGAGAGCTTCGACCTGATTACATTGAGCGTAAAGTCACCTTTGTATCGCCTATAGTAACGTAGATATGCGAGTTTGAAATTTTATATAATGTTATCGTAAAACGTGAGGCCATAGGTTGCATTACATTGTTTCAACAATCAAAGTGGTTATTTCAAATCTCCACGACGATGACTACAATCATGCACAAATAGATTGTTTACTTTATTGTTATGAGAGTTTCCATGGTAACTAAGCAGGAGTACTACACATGGATTAAATTTTTCCCGATGAGCCAATAGAGAGCTTCGACCTGATTACATTGAGTGTAAAATCACCTTTGTATCGCCTATAGTAACGGAGGTATGCGAGTTTGAAATTTTATATAATGTTATCGTAAAACGTGAGGCCATAGGTTGTATTACATTGTTTCATCAATCAAAGTGGTTATTTCAAATCTCCACAACGACGACTACAATCATGCACAAATAGATTGTTTACTTTATTGTTATGAGAGTTTCCATGGTAACTAAGCAGGAGTACTACACATGGATTAAATTTTTCCCGATGAGCCAATAGAGAGCTTCGACCTGATTACATTGAGTGTAAAATCACCTTTGTATCGCCTATAGTAACGGAGATATGCGAGTTTGAAATTTTATATAATGTTATCGTAAAACGTGAGGCCATAGGTTGCATTACATTGTTTCAACAATCAAAGTGGTTATTTCAAATCTCCACAACGACGACTACAATCATGCACAAATAGATTGTTTACTTTATTGTTATGAGAGTTTCCATGGTAACTAAGCATGAATATTACACATGGATTAAATTTTTCCGTATGAGCCAATAGAGAGCTTCGACCTGATTACATTGAGTGTAAAATCACCTTTGTATCGCCTATAGTAACGGAGATATGCGAGTTTGAAATTTTATATAATGTTATCGTAAAACGTGAGGCCATAGGTTGTATTACATTGTTTCATCAATCAAAGTGGTTATTTCAAATCTCCACAACGACGACTACAATCATGCACAAATAGATTGTTTACTTTATTGTTATGAGAGTTTCCATAGTAACTAAGCATAGATATTACACATGGAAAAAATTTTTTCCGCATGAGCCAATAGAGAGCTTCGACCTGATTACATTGAGTGTAAAATCACCTTTGTATCGCCTATAGTAACGGAGATATGCGAGTTTGAAATTTTATATAATGTTATCGTAAAACGTGAGGCCATAGGTTGTATTACATTGTTTCATCAATCAAAGTGGTTATTTCAAATCTCCACAACGACGACTACAATCATGCACAAATAGATTGTTTACTTTATTGTTATGAGAGTTTCCATGGTAACTAAACATGAGTATTACACATGGATTAAATTTTTCCCGATGAACCAATAGAGAGCTTCGACCTGATTACATTGAGTGTAAAATCACCTTTGTATCGCCTATAGTAACGGAGATATGCGAGTTTGAAATTTTATATAATGTTATCGTAAAACGTGAGGCCATAGGTTGTATTACATTGTTTCATCAATCAAAGTGGTTATTTCAAATCTCCACAACGACGACTACAATCATGCACAAATAGATTGTTTACTTTATTGTTATGAGAGTTTCCATGGTAACTAAGCAGGAGTACTACACATGGATTAAATTTTTCCCGATGAGCCAATAGAGAGCTTCGACCTGATTACATTGAGTGTAAAATCACCTTTGTATCGCCTATAGTAACGGAGGTATGCGAGTTTGAAATTTTATATAATGTTATCGTAAAACGTGAGGCCATAGGTTGTATTACATTGTTTCATCAATCAAAGTGGTTATTTCAAATCTCCACAACGACGACTACAATCATGCACAAATAGATTGTTTACTTTATTGTTATGAGAGTTTCCATGGTAACTAAACATGAGTATTACACATGGATTAAATTTTTCCCGATGAACCAATAGAGAGCTTCGACCTGATTACATTGAGTGTAAAATCACCTTTGTATCGCCTATAGTAACGGAGATATGCGAGTTTGAAATTTTATATAATGTTATCGTAAAACGTGAGGCCATAGGTTGCATTACATTGTTTCAACAATCAAAGTGGTTATTTCAAATCTCCACAACGACGACTACAATCATGCACAAATAAATTGTTTACTTTATTGTTATGAGAGTTTCCATGGTAACTAAGCATAGATATAACACATGGAAAAATTTTTTTCCGCATGAGCCAATAGAGAGCTTCGACCTGATTACATTGAGTGTAAAATCACCTTTGTATCGCCTATAGTAACGGAGATATGCGAGTTTGAAATTTTATATAATGTTATCGTAAAACGTGAGGCCATAGGTTGCATTACATTGTTTCAACAATCAAAGTGGTTATTTCAAATCTCCACGACGATGACTACAATCATGCACAAATAGATTGTTTACTTTATTGTTATGAGAGTTTCCATGGTAACTAAGCAGGAGTACTACACATGGATTAAATTTTTCCCGATGAGCCAATAGAGAGCTTCGACCTGATTACATTGAGTGTAAAATCACCTTTGTATCTCCTATAGTATCGGAGATATGTGAGTTTGAAATTTTATATAATGTTATCGTAAAACGTGAGGCCATAGGTTGTATTACATTGTTTCAACAATCAAAGTGGTTATTTCAAATCTCCACGACGACGACTACAATCATGCACAAATAGATTCTTTACTTTATTGTTATGAGAGTTTCCATGGTAACTAAGCAGGAGTACTACACATGGATTAAATTTTTCCCGATGAGCCAATAGAGAGCTTCGACCTGATTACATTGAGTGTAAAATCACCTTTGTATCGCCTATAGTAACGGAGGTATGCGAGTTTGAAATTTTATATAATGTTATCGTAAAACGTGAGGCCATAGGTTGTATTACATTGTTTCAACAATCAAAGTGGTTATTTCAAATCTCCACGACGACGACTACAATCATGCACAAATAGATTGTTTACTTTATTGTTATGAGAGTTTCCATGGTAACTAAGCATGAATATTACACATGGATTAAATTTTTCGCATGAGCCAATAGAGAGCTTCGACCTGATTACATTGAGTGTAAAATCACCTTTGTATCGCCTATAGTAACGTAGATATGCGAGTTTGAAATTTTATATAATGTTATCGTAAAACGTGAGGCCATAGGTTGCATTACATTGTTTCAACAATCAAAGTGGTTATTTCAAATCTCCACGACGATGACTACAATCATGCACAAATAGATTGTTTACTTTATTGTTATGAGAGTTTCCATGGTAACTAAGCAGGAGTACTACACATGGATTAAATTTTTCCCGATGAGCCAATAGAGAGCTTCGACCTGATTACATTGAGTGTAAAATCACCTTTGTATCGCCTATAGTAACGGAGGTATGCGAGTTTGAAATTTTATATAATGTTATCGTAAAACGTGAGGCCATAGGTTGTATTACATTGTTTCATCAATCAAAGTGGTTATTTCAAATCTCCACAACGACGACTACAATCATGCACAAATAGATTGTTTACTTTATTGTTATGAGAGTTTCCATGGTAACTAAGCAGGAGTACTACACATGGATTAAATTTTTCCCGATGAGCCAATAGAGAGCTTCGACCTGATTACATTGAGTGTAAAATCACCTTTGTATCGCCTATAGTAACGGAGATATGCGAGTTTGAAATTTTATATAATGTTATCGTAAAACGTGAGGCCATAGGTTGCATTACATTGTTTCAACAATCAAAGTGGTTATTTCAAATCTCCACAACGACGACTACAATCATGCACAAATAGATTGTTTACTTTATTGTTATGAGAGTTTCCATGGTAACTAAGCATGAATATTACACATGGATTAAATTTTTCCGTATGAGCCAATAGAGAGCTTCGACCTGATTACATTGAGTGTAAAATCACCTTTGTATCGCCTATAGTAACGGAGATATGCGAGTTTGAAATTTTATATAATGTTATCGTAAAACGTGAGGCCATAGGTTGTATTACATTGTTTCATCAATCAAAGTGGTTATTTCAAATCTCCACAACGACGACTACAATCATGCACAAATAGATTGTTTACTTTATTGTTATGAGAGTTTCCATAGTAACTAAGCATAGATATTACACATGGAAAAAATTTTTTCCGCATGAGCCAATAGAGAGCTTCGACCTGATTACATTGAGTGTAAAATCACCTTTGTATCGCCTATAGTAACGGAGATATGCGAGTTTGAAATTTTATATAATGTTATCGTAAAACGTGAGGCCATAGGTTGTATTACATTGTTTCATCAATCAAAGTGGTTATTTCAAATCTCCACAACGACGACTACAATCATGCACAAATAGATTGTTTACTTTATTGTTATGAGAGTTTCCATGGTAACTAAACATGAGTATTACACATGGATTAAATTTTTCCCGATGAACCAATAGAGAGCTTCGACCTGATTACATTGAGTGTAAAATCACCTTTGTATCGCCTATAGTAACGGAGATATGCGAGTTTGAAATTTTATATAATGTTATCGTAAAACGTGAGGCCATAGGTTGTATTACATTGTTTCATCAATCAAAGTGGTTATTTCAAATCTCCACAACGACGACTACAATCATGCACAAATAGATTGTTTACTTTATTGTTATGAGAGTTTCCATGGTAACTAAGCAGGAGTACTACACATGGATTAAATTTTTCCCGATGAGCCAATAGAGAGCTTCGACCTGATTACATTGAGTGTAAAATCACCTTTGTATCGCCTATAGTAACGGAGGTATGCGAGTTTGAAATTTTATATAATGTTATCGTAAAACGTGAGGCCATAGGTTGTATTACATTGTTTCATCAATCAAAGTGGTTATTTCAAATCTCCACAACGACGACTACAATCATGCACAAATAGATTGTTTACTTTATTGTTATGAGAGTTTCCATGGTAACTAAACATGAGTATTACACATGGATTAAATTTTTCCCGATGAACCAATAGAGAGCTTCGACCTGATTACATTGAGTGTAAAATCACCTTTGTATCGCCTATAGTAACGGAGATATGCGAGTTTGAAATTTTATATAATGTTATCGTAAAACGTGAGGCCATAGGTTGCATTACATTGTTTCAACAATCAAAGTGGTTATTTCAAATCTCCACAACGACGACTACAATCATGCACAAATAAATTGTTTACTTTATTGTTATGAGAGTTTCCATGGTAACTAAGCATAGATATAACACATGGAAAAATTTTTTTCCGCATGAGCCAATAGAGAGCTTCGACCTGATTACATTGAGTGTAAAATCACCTTTGTATCGCCTATAGTAACGGAGATATGCGAGTTTGAAATTTTATATAATGTTATCGTAAAACGTGAGGCCATAGGTTGCATTACATTGTTTCAACAATCAAAGTGGTTATTTCAAATCTCCACGACGATGACTACAATCATGCACAAATAGATTGTTTACTTTATTGTTATGAGAGTTTCCATGGTAACTAAGCAGGAGTACTACACATGGATTAAATTTTTCCCGATGAGCCAATAGAGAGCTTCGACCTGATTACATTGAGTGTAAAATCACCTTTGTATCTCCTATAGTATCGGAGATATGTGAGTTTGAAATTTTATATAATGTTATCGTAAAACGTGAGGCCATAGGTTGTATTACATTGTTTCAACAATCAAAGTGGTTATTTCAAATCTCCACGACGACGACTACAATCATGCACAAATAGATTCTTTACTTTATTGTTATGAGAGTTTCCATGGTAACTAAGCAGGAGTACTACACATGGATTAAATTTTTCCCGATGAGCCAATAGAGAGCTTCGACCTGATTACATTGAGTGTAAAATCACCTTTGTATCGCCTATAGTAACGGAGGTATGCGAGTTTGAAATTTTATATAATGTTATCGTAAAACGTGAGGCCATAGGTTGTATTACATTGTTTCAACAATCAAAGTGGTTATTTCAAATCTCCACGACGACGACTACAATCATGCACAAATAGATTGTTTACTTTATTGTTATGAGAGTTTCCATGGTAACTAAGCATGAATATTACACATGGATTAAATTTTTCGCATGAGCCAATAGAGAGCTTCGACCTGATTACATTGAGTGTAAAATCACCTTTGTATCGCCTATAGTAACGTAGATATGCGAGTTTGAAATTTTATATAATGTTATCGTAAAACGTGAGGCCATAGGTTGCATTACATTGTTTCAACAATCAAAGTGGTTATTTCAAATCTCCACGACGATGACTACAATCATGCACAAATAGATTGTTTACTTTATTGTTATGAGAGTTTCCATGGTAACTAAGCAGGAGTACTACACATGGATTAAATTTTTCCCGATGAGCCAATAGAGAGCTTCGACCTGATTACATTGAGTGTAAAATCACCTTTGTATCGCCTATAGTAACGGAGGTATGCGAGTTTGAAATTTTATATAATGTTATCGTAAAACGTGAGGCCATAGGTTGTATTACATTGTTTCATCAATCAAAGTGGTTATTTCAAATCTCCACAACGACGACTACAATCATGCACAAATAGATTGTTTACTTTATTGTTATGAGAGTTTCCATGGTAACTAAGCAGGAGTACTACACATGGATTAAATTTTTCCCGATGAGCCAATAGAGAGCTTCGACCTGATTACATTGAGTGTAAAATCACCTTTGTATCGCCTATAGTAACGGAGATATGCGAGTTTGAAATTTTATATAATGTTATCGTAAAACGTGAGGCCATAGGTTGCATTACATTGTTTCAACAATCAAAGTGGTTATTTCAAATCTCCACAACGACGACTACAATCATGCACAAATAGATTGTTTACTTTATTGTTATGAGAGTTTCCATAGTAACTAAGCATAGATATTACACATGGAAAAAATTTTTTCCGCATGAGCCAATAGAGAGCTTCGACCTGATTACATTGAGTGTAAAATCACCTTTGTATCGCCTATAGTAACCGAGATATGCGAGTTTGAAATTTTATATAATGTTATCGTAAAACGTGAGGCCATAGGTTGTATTACATTGTTTCATCAATCAAAGTGGTTATTTCAAATCTCCACAACGACGACTACAATCATGCACAAATAGATTGTTTACTTTATTGTTATGAGAGTTTCCATGGTAACTAAACATGAGTATTACACATGGATTAAATTTTTCCCGATGAACCAATAGAGAGCTTCGACCTGATTACAGTGAGTGTAAAATCACCTTTGTATCGCCTATACTAACGGAGATATGCGAGTTTGAAATTTTATATAATGTTATCGTAAAACGTGAGGCCATAGGTTGTATTACATTGTTTCATCAATCAAAGTGGTTATTTCAAATCTCCACAACGACGACTACAATCATGCACAAATAGATTGTTTACTTTATTGTTATGAGAGTTTCCATGGTAACTAAGCATAGATATTACACATGGAAAAATTTTTTTCCGCATGAGCCAATAGAGAGCTTCGACCTGATTACATTGAGTGTAAAATCACCTTTGTATCGCTTATAGTTACGGAGATATGCGAGTTTGAAATTTTATATAATGTTATCGTAAAACGTGAGGCCATAGGTTGCATTACATTGTTTCAACAATCAAAGTGGTTATTTCAAATCTCCACGACGATGACTACAATCATGCACAAATAGATTGTTTACTTTATTGTTATGAGAGTTTCCATGGTAACTAAGCACGAGTACTACACATGGATTAAATTTTTCCCGATGAGCCAATAGAGAGCTTCGACCAGATTACATTGAGTGTAAAATCACCTTTGTATCGCCTATAGTAACGGAGGTATGCGAGTTTGAAATTTTATATAATGTTATCGTAAAACGTGAGGCCATAGGTTGTATTACATTGTTTCAACAATCAAAGTGGTTATTTCAAATCTCCACAACGACGACTACAATCATGCACAAATAGATTGTTTACTTTATTGTTATGAGAGTTTCCATGGTAACTAAGCAGGAGTACTACACATGGATTAAATTTTTCCCGATGAGCCAATAGAGAGCTTCGACCTGATTACATTGAGTGTAAAATCACCTTTGTATCGCCTATAGTAACGGAGATATGCGAGTTTGAAATTTTATATAATGTTATCGTAAAACGTGAGGCCATAGGTTGCATTACATTGTTTCAACAATCAAAGTGGTTATTTCAAATCTCCACGACGATGACTACAATCATGCACAAATAGATTGTTTACTTTATTGTTATGAGAGTTTCCATGGTAACTAAGCAGGAGTACTAGACATGGATTAAATTTTTCCCGATGAGCCAATAGAGAGCTTCGACCTGATTACATTGAGTGTAAAATCACCTTTGTATCGCCTATAGTAACGGAGGTATGCGAGTTTGAAATTTTATATAATGTTATCGTAAAACGTGAGGCCATAGGTTGTATTACATTGTTTCATCAATCAAAGTGGTTATTTCAAATCTCCACAACGACGACTACAATCATGCACAAATAGATTGTTTACTTTATTGTTATGAGAGTTTCCATGGTAACTAAGCTGGAGTACTACACATGGATTAAATTTTTCCCGATGAGCCAATAGAGAGCTTCGACCTGATTACATTGAGTGTAAAATCACCTTTGTATCGCCTATAGTAACGGAGGTATGCGAGTTTGAAATTTTATATAATGTTATCGTAAAACGTGAGGCCATAGGTTGCATTACATTGTTTCAACAATCAAAGTGGTTATTTCAAATCTCCACGACGATGACTACAATCATGCACAAATAGATTGTTTACTTTATTGTTATGAGAGTTTCCATGGTAACTAAGCAGGAGTACTACACATGGATTAAATTTTTCCCGATGAGCCAATAGAGAGCTTCGACCTGATTACATTGAGTGTAAAATCACCTTTGTATCGCCTATAGTAACGGAGGTATGCGAGTTTGAAATTTTATATAATGTTATCGTAAAACGTGAGGCCATAGGTTGTATTACATTGTTTCATCAATCAAAGTGGTTATTTCAAATCTCCACAACGACGACTACAATCATGCACAAATAGATTCTTTACTTTATTGTTATGAGAGTTTCCATGGTAACTAAGCAGGAGTACTACACATGGATTAAATTTTTCCCGATGAGCCAATAGAGAGCTTCGACCTGATTACATTGAGTGTAAAATCACCTTTGTATCGCCTATAGTAACGGAGGTATGCGAGTTTGAAATTTTATATAATGTTATCGTAAAACGTGAGGCCATAGGTTGTATTACATTGTTTCAACAATCAAAGTGGTTATTTCAAATCTCCACGACGACGACTACAATCATGCACAAATAGATTCTTTACTTTATTGTTATGAGAGTTTCCATGGTAACTAAGCAGGAGTACTACACATGGATTAAATTTTTCCCGATGAGCCAATAGAGAGCTTCGACCTGATTACATTGAGTGTAAAATCACCTTTGTATCGCCTATAGTAACGGAGGTATGCGAGTTTGAAATTTTATATAATGTTATCGTAAAACGTGAGGCCATAGGTTGTATTACATTGTTTCAACAATCAAAGTGGTTATTTCAAATCTCCACGACGACGACTACAATCATGCACAAATAGATTGTTTACTTTATTGTTATGAGAGTTTCCATGGTAACTAAGCATGAATATTACACATGGATTAAATTTTTCGCATGAGCCAATAGAGAGCTTCGACCTGATTACATTGAGTGTAAAATCACCTTTGTATCGCCTATAGTAACGTAGATATGCGAGTTTGAAATTTTATATAATGTTATCGTAAAACGTGAGGCCATAGGTTGCATTACATTGTTTCAACAATCAAAGTGGTTATTTCAAATCTCCACGACGATGACTACAATCATGCACAAATAGATTGTTTACTTTATTGTTATGAGAGTTTCCATGGTAACTAAGCAGGAGTACTACACATGGATTAAATTTTTCCCGATGAGCCAATAGAGAGCTTCGACCTGATTACATTGAGTGTAAAATCACCTTTGTATCGCCTATAGTAACGGAGGTATGCGAGTTTGAAATTTTATATAATGTTATCGTAAAACGTGAGGCCATAGGTTGTATTACATTGTTTCATCAATCAAAGTGGTTATTTCAAATCTCCACAACGACGACTACAATCATGCACAAATAGATTGTTTACTTTATTGTTATGAGAGTTTCCATGGTAACTAAGCAGGAGTACTACACATGGATTAAATTTTTCCCGATGAGCCAATAGAGAGCTTCGACCTGATTACATTGAGTGTAAAATCACCTTTGTATCGCCTATAGTAACGGAGATATGCGAGTTTGAAATTTTATATAATGTTATCGTAAAACGTGAGGCCATAGGTTGCATTACATTGTTTCAACAATCAAAGTGGTTATTTCAAATCTCCACAACGACGACTACAATCATGCACAAATAGATTGTTTACTTTATTGTTATGAGAGTTTCCATGGTAACTAAGCATGAATATTACACATGGATTAAATTTTTCCGTATGAGCCAATAGAGAGCTTCGACCTGATTACATTGAGTGTAAAATCACCTTTGTATCGCCTATAGTAACGGAGATATGCGAGTTTGAAATTTTATATAATGTTATCGTAAAACGTGAGGCCATAGGTTGTATTACATTGTTTCATCAATCAAAGTGGTTATTTCAAATCTCCACAACGACGACTACAATCATGCACAAATAGATTGTTTACTTTATTGTTATGAGAGTTTCCATAGTAACTAAGCATAGATATTACACATGGAAAAAATTTTTTCCGCATGAGCCAATAGAGAGCTTCGACCTGATTACATTGAGTGTAAAATCACCTTTGTATCGCCTATAGTAACGGAGATATGCGAGTTTGAAATTTTATATAATGTTATCGTAAAACGTGAGGCCATAGGTTGTATTACATTGTTTCATCAATCAAAGTGGTTATTTCAAATCTCCACAACGACGACTACAATCATGCACAAATAGATTGTTTACTTTATTGTTATGAGAGTTTCCATGGTAACTAAACATGAGTATTACACATGGATTAAATTTTTCCCGATGAACCAATAGAGAGCTTCGACCTGATTACATTGAGTGTAAAATCACCTTTGTATCGCCTATAGTAACGGAGATATGCGAGTTTGAAATTTTATATAATGTTATCGTAAAACGTGAGGCCATAGGTTGTATTACATTGTTTCATCAATCAAAGTGGTTATTTCAAATCTCCACAACGACGACTACAATCATGCACAAATAGATTGTTTACTTTATTGTTATGAGAGTTTCCATGGTAACTAAGCATAGATATTACACATGGAAAAATTTTTTTCCGCATGAGCCAATAGAGAGCTTCGACCTGATTACATTGAGTGTAAAATCACCTTTGTATCGCCTATAGTAACGGAGATATGCGAGTTTGAAATTTTATATAATGTTATCGTAAAACGTGAGGCCATAGGTTGCATTACATTGTTTCAACAATCAAAGTGGTTATTTCAAATCTCCACGACGATGACTACAATCATGCACAAATAGATTGTTTACTTTATTGTTATGAGAGTTTCCATGGTAACTAAGCATGAATATTACACATGGATTAAATTTTTCGCATGAGCCAATAGAGAGCTTCGACCTGATTACATTGAGTGTAAAATCACCTTTGTATCGCCTATAGTAACGTAGATATGCGAGTTTGAAATTTTATATAATGTTATCGTAAAACGTGAGGCCATAGGTTGCATTACATTGTTTCAACAATCAAAGTGGTTATTTCAAATCTCCACGACGATGACTACAATCATGCACAAATAGATTGTTTACTTTATTGTTATGAGAGTTTCCATGGTAACTAAGCAGGAGTACTACACATGGATTAAATTTTTCCCGATGAGCCAATAGAGAGCTTCGACCTGATTACATTGAGTGTAAAATCACCTTTGTATCGCCTATAGTAACGGAGGTATGCGAGTTTGAAATTTTATATAATGTTATCGTAAAACGTGAGGCCATAGGTTGTATTACATTGTTTCATCAATCAAAGTGGTTATTTCAAATCTCCACAACGACGACTACAATCATGCACAAATAGATTGTTTACTTTATTGTTATGAGAGTTTCCATGGTAACTAAACATGAGTATTACACATGGATTAAATTTTTCCCGATGAACCAATAGAGAGCTTCGACCTGATTACATTGAGTGTAAAATCACCTTTGTATCGCCTATACTAACGGAGATATGCGAGTTTGAAATTTTATATAATGTTATCGTAAAACGTGAGGCCATAGGTTGTATTACATTGTTTCATCAATCAAAGTGGTTATTTCAAATCTCCACAACGACGACTACAATCATGCACAAATAGATTGTTTACTTTATTGTTATGAGAGTTTCCATGGTAACTAAGCATAGATATTACACATGGAAAAATTTTTTTCCGCATGAGCCAATAGAGAGCTTCGACCTGATTACATTGAGTGTAAAATCACCTTTGTATCGCTTATAGTTACGGAGATATGCGAGTTTGAAATTTTATATAATGTTATCGTAAAACGTGAGGCCATAGGTTGCATTACATTGTTTCAACAATCAAAGTGGTTATTTCAAATCTCCACGACGATGACTACAATCATGCACAAATAGATTGTTTACTTTATTGTTATGAGAGTTTCCATGGTAACTAAGCACGAGTACTACACATGGATTAAATTTTTCCCGATGAGCCAATAGAGAGCTTCGACCAGATTACATTGAGTGTAAAATCACCTTTGTATCGCCTATAGTAACGGAGGTATGCGAGTTTGAAATTTTATATAATGTTATCGTAAAACGTGAGGCCATAGGTTGTATTACATTGTTTCAACAATCAAAGTGGTTATTTCAAATCTCCACAACGACGACTACAATCATGCACAAATAGATTGTTTACTTTATTGTTATGAGAGTTTCCATGGTAACTAAGCAGGAGTACTACACATGGATTAAATTTTTCCCGATGAGCCAATAGAGAGCTTCGACCTGATTACATTGAGTGTAAAATCACCTTTGTATCGCCTATAGTAACGGAGATATGCGAGTTTGAAATTTTATATAATGTTATCGTAAAACGTGAGGCCATAGGTTGCATTACATTGTTTCAACAATCAAAGTGGTTATTTCAAATCTCCACGACGATGACTACAATCATGCACAAATAGATTGTTTACTTTATTGTTATGAGAGTTTCCATGGTAACTAAGCAGGAGTACTAGACATGGATTAAATTTTTCCCGATGAGCCAATAGAGAGCTTCGACCTGATTACATTGAGTGTAAAATCACCTTTGTATCGCCTATAGTAACGGAGGTATGCGAGTTTGAAATTTTATATAATGTTATCGTAAAACGTGAGGCCATAGGTTGTATTACATTGTTTCATCAATCAAAGTGGTTATTTCAAATCTCCACAACGACGACTACAATCATGCACAAATAGATTGTTTACTTTATTGTTATGAGAGTTTCCATGGTAACTAAGCTGGAGTACTACACATGGATTAAATTTTTCCCGATGAGCCAATAGAGAGCTTCGACCTGATTACATTGAGTGTAAAATCACCTTTGTATCGCCTATAGTAACGGAGGTATGCGAGTTTGAAATTTTATATAATGTTATCGTAAAACGTGAGGCCATAGGTTGCATTACATTGTTTCAACAATCAAAGTGGTTATTTCAAATCTCCACGACGATGACTACAATCATGCACAAATAGATTGTTTACTTTATTGTTATGAGAGTTTCCATGGTAACTAAGCAGGAGTACTACACATGGATTAAATTTTTCCCGATGAGCCAATAGAGAGCTTCGACCTGATTACATTGAGTGTAAAATCACCTTTGTATCGCCTATAGTAACGGAGGTATGCGAGTTTGAAATTTTATATAATGTTATCGTAAAACGTGAGGCCATAGGTTGTATTACATTGTTTCATCAATCAAAGTGGTTATTTCAAATCTCCACAACGACGACTACAATCATGCACAAATAGATTCTTTACTTTATTGTTATGAGAGTTTCCATGGTAACTAAGCAGGAGTACTACACATGGATTAAATTTTTCCCGATGAGCCAATAGAGAGCTTCGACCTGATTACATTGAGTGTAAAATCACCTTTGTATCGCCTATAGTAACGGAGGTATGCGAGTTTGAAATTTTATATAATGTTATCGTAAAACGTGAGGCCATAGGTTGTATTACATTGTTTCAACAATCAAAGTGGTTATTTCAAATCTCCACGACGACGACTACAATCATGCACAAATAGATTCTTTACTTTATTGTTATGAGAGTTTCCATGGTAACTAAGCAGGAGTACTACACATGGATTAAATTTTTCCCGATGAGCCAATAGAGAGCTTCGACCTGATTACATTGAGTGTAAAATCACCTTTGTATCGCCTATAGTAACGGAGGTATGCGAGTTTGAAATTTTATATAATGTTATCGTAAAACGTGAGGCCATAGGTTGTATTACATTGTTTCAACAATCAAAGTGGTTATTTCAAATCTCCACGACGACGACTACAATCATGCACAAATAGATTGTTTACTTTATTGTTATGAGAGTTTCCATGGTAACTAAGCATGAATATTACACATGGATTAAATTTTTCGCATGAGCCAATAGAGAGCTTCGACCTGATTACATTGAGTGTAAAATCACCTTTGTATCGCCTATAGTAACGTAGATATGCGAGTTTGAAATTTTATATAATGTTATCGTAAAACGTGAGGCCATAGGTTGCATTACATTGTTTCAACAATCAAAGTGGTTATTTCAAATCTCCACGACGATGACTACAATCATGCACAAATAGATTGTTTACTTTATTGTTATGAGAGTTTCCATGGTAACTAAGCAGGAGTACTACACATGGATTAAATTTTTCCCGATGAGCCAATAGAGAGCTTCGACCTGATTACATTGAGTGTAAAATCACCTTTGTATCGCCTATAGTAACGGAGGTATGCGAGTTTGAAATTTTATATAATGTTATCGTAAAACGTGAGGCCATAGGTTGTATTACATTGTTTCATCAATCAAAGTGGTTATTTCAAATCTCCACAACGACGACTACAATCATGCACAAATAGATTGTTTACTTTATTGTTATGAGAGTTTCCATGGTAACTAAGCAGGAGTACTACACATGGATTAAATTTTTCCCGATGAGCCAATAGAGAGCTTCGACCTGATTACATTGAGTGTAAAATCACCTTTGTATCGCCTATAGTAACGGAGATATGCGAGTTTGAAATTTTATATAATGTTATCGTAAAACGTGAGGCCATAGGTTGCATTACATTGTTTCAACAATCAAAGTGGTTATTTCAAATCTCCACAACGACGACTACAATCATGCACAAATAGATTGTTTACTTTATTGTTATGAGAGTTTCCATGGTAACTAAGCATGAATATTACACATGGATTAAATTTTTCCGTATGAGCCAATAGAGAGCTTCGACCTGATTACATTGAGTGTAAAATCACCTTTGTATCGCCTATAGTAACGGAGATATGCGAGTTTGAAATTTTATATAATGTTATCGTAAAACGTGAGGCCATAGGTTGTATTACATTGTTTCATCAATCAAAGTGGTTATTTCAAATCTCCACAACGACGACTACAATCATGCACAAATAGATTGTTTACTTTATTGTTATGAGAGTTTCCATAGTAACTAAGCATAGATATTACACATGGAAAAAATTTTTTCCGCATGAGCCAATAGAGAGCTTCGACCTGATTACATTGAGTGTAAAATCACCTTTGTATCGCCTATAGTAACGGAGATATGCGAGTTTGAAATTTTATATAATGTTATCGTAAAACGTGAGGCCATAGGTTGTATTACATTGTTTCATCAATCAAAGTGGTTATTTCAAATCTCCACAACGACGACTACAATCATGCACAAATAGATTGTTTACTTTATTGTTATGAGAGTTTCCATGGTAACTAAACATGAGTATTACACATGGATTAAATTTTTCCCGATGAACCAATAGAGAGCTTCGACCTGATTACATTGAGTGTAAAATCACCTTTGTATCGCCTATAGTAACGGAGATATGCGAGTTTGAAATTTTATATAATGTTATCGTAAAACGTGAGGCCATAGGTTGTATTACATTGTTTCATCAATCAAAGTGGTTATTTCAAATCTCCACAACGACGACTACAATCATGCACAAATAGATTGTTTACTTTATTGTTATGAGAGTTTCCATGGTAACTAAGCATAGATATTACACATGGAAAAATTTTTTTCCGCATGAGCCAATAGAGAGCTTCGACCTGATTACATTGAGTGTAAAATCACCTTTGTATCGCCTATAGTAACGGAGATATGCGAGTTTGAAATTTTATATAATGTTATCGTAAAACGTGAGGCCATAGGTTGCATTACATTGTTTCAACAATCAAAGTGGTTATTTCAAATCTCCACGACGATGACTACAATCATGCACAAATAGATTGTTTACTTTATTGTTATGAGAGTTTCCATGGTAACTAAGCATGAATATTACACATGGATTAAATTTTTCGCATGAGCCAATAGAGAGCTTCGACCTGATTACATTGAGTGTAAAATCACCTTTGTATCGCCTATAGTAACGTAGATATGCGAGTTTGAAATTTTATATAATGTTATCGTAAAACGTGAGGCCATAGGTTGCATTACATTGTTTCAACAATCAAAGTGGTTATTTCAAATCTCCACGACGATGACTACAATCATGCACAAATAGATTGTTTACTTTATTGTTATGAGAGTTTCCATGGTAACTAAGCAGGAGTACTACACATGGATTAAATTTTTCCCGATGAGCCAATAGAGAGCTTCGACCTGATTACATTGAGTGTAAAATCACCTTTGTATCGCCTATAGTAACGGAGGTATGCGAGTTTGAAATTTTATATAATGTTATCGTAAAACGTGAGGCCATAGGTTGTATTACATTGTTTCATCAATCAAAGTGGTTATTTCAAATCTCCACAACGACGACTACAATCATGCACAAATAGATTCTTTACTTTATTGTTATGAGAGTTTCCATGGTAACTAAGCATAGATATTACACATGGAAAAATTTTTTTCCGCATGAGCCAATAGAGAGCTTCGACCTGATTACATTGAGTGTAAAATCACCTTTGTATCGCCTATAGTAACGGAGATATGCGAGTTTGAAATTTTATATAATGTTATCGTAAAACGTGAGGCCATAGGTTGCATTACATTGTTTCTACAATCAAAGTGGTTATTTCAAATCTCCACGACGATGACTACAATCATGCACAAATAGATTGTTTACTTTATTGTTATGAGAGTTTCCATGGTAACTAAGCAGGAGTACTACACATGGATTAAATTTTTCCCGATGAGCCAATAGAGAGCTTCGACCTGATTACATTGAGTGTAAAATCACCTTTGTATCTCCTATAGTATCGGAGATATGTGAGTTTGAAATTTTATATAATGTTATCGTAAAACGTGAGGCCATAGGTTGTATTACATTGTTTCAACAATCAAAGTGGTTATTTCAAATCTCCACGACGACGACTACAATCATGCACAAATAGATTCTTTACTTTATTGTTATGAGAGTTTCCATGGTAACTAAGCAGGAGTACTACACATGGATTAAATTTTTCCCGATGAGCCAATAGAGAGCTTCGACCTGATTACATTGAGTGTAAAATCACCTTTGTATCGCCTATAGTAACGGAGGTATGCGAGTTTGAAATTTTATATAATGTTATCGTAAAACGTGAGGCCATAGGTTGTATTACATTGTTTCAACAATCAAAGTGGTTATTTCAAATCTCCACGACGACGACTACAATCATGCACAAATAGATTGTTTACTTTATTGTTATGAGAGTTTCCATGGTAACTAAGCATGAATATTACACATGGATTAAATTTTTCGCATGAGCCAATAGAGAGCTTCGACCTGATTACATTGAGTGTAAAATCACCTTTGTATCGCCTATAGTAACGTAGATATGCGAGTTTGAAATTTTATATAATGTTATCGTAAAACGTGAGGCCATAGGTTGCATTACATTGTTTCAACAATCAAAGTGGTTATTTCAAATCTCCACGACGATGACTACAATCATGCACAAATAGATTGTTTACTTTATTGTTATGAGAGTTTCCATGGTAACTAAGCAGGAGTACTACACATGGATTAAATTTTTCCCGATGAGCCAATAGAGAGCTTCGACCTGATTACATTGAGTGTAAAATCACCTTTGTATCGCCTATAGTAACGGAGGTATGCGAGTTTGAAATTTTATATAATGTTATCGTAAAACGTGAGGCCATAGGTTGTATTACATTGTTTCATCAATCAAAGTGGTTATTTCAAATCTCCACAACGACGACTACAATCATGCACAAATAGATTGTTTACTTTATTGTTATGAGAGTTTCCATGATAACTAAGCAGGAGTACTACACATGGATTAAATTTTTCCCGATGAGCCAATAGAGAGCTTCGACCTGATTACATTGAGTGTAAAATCACCTTTGTATCGCCTATAGTAACGGAGATATGCGAGTTTGAAATTTTATATAATGTTATCGTAAAACGTGAGGCCATAGGTTGCATTACATTGTTTCAACAATCAAAGTGGTTATTTCAAATCTCCACAACGACGACTACAATCATGCACAAATAGATTGTTTACTTTATTGTTATGAGAGTTTCCATGGTAACTAAGCATGAATATTACACATGGATTAAATTTTTCCGTATGAGCCAATAGAGAGCTTCGACCTGATTACATTGAGTGTAAAATCACCTTTGTATCGCCTATAGTAACGGAGATATGCGAGTTTGAAATTTTATATAATGTTATCGTAAAACGTGAGGCCATAGGTTGTATTACATTGTTTCATCAATCAAAGTGGTTATTTCAAATCTCCACAACGACGACTACAATCATGCACAAATAGATTGTTTACTTTATTGTTATGAGAGTTTCCATAGTAACTAAGCATAGATATTTCACATGGAAAAATTTTTTTCCGCATGAGCCAATAGAGAGCTTCGACCTGATTACATTGAGTGTAAAATCACCTTTGTATCGCCTATAGTAACGGAGATATGCGAGTTTGAAATTTTATATAATGTTATCGTAAAACGTGAGGCCATAGGTTGTATTACATTGTTTCATCAATCAAAGTGGTTATTTCAAATCTCCACAACGACGACTACAATCATGCACAAATAGATTGTTTACTTTATTGTTATGAGAGTTTCCATGGTAACTAAACATGAGTATTACACATGGATTAAATTTTTCCCGATGAACCAATAGAGAGCTTCGACCTGATTACATTGAGTGTAAAATCACCTTTGTATCGCCTATAGTAACGGAGATATGCGAGTTTGAAATTTTATATAATGTTATCGTAAAACGTGAGGCCATAGGTTGCATTACATTGTTTCAACAATCAAAGTGGTTATTTCAAATCTCCACGACGATGACTACAATCATGCACAAATAGATTGTTTACTTTATTGTTATGAGAGTTTCCATGGTAACTAAGCATGAATATTACACATGGATTAAATTTTTCGCATGAGCCAATAGAGAGCTTCGACCTGATTACATTGAGTGTAAAATCACCTTTGTATCGCCTATAGTAACGTAGATATGCGAGTTTGAAATTTTATATAATGTTATCGTAAAACGTGAGGCCATAGGTTGCATTACATTGTTTCAACAATCAAAGTGGTTATTTCAAATCTCCACGACGATGACTACAATCATGCACAAATAGATTGTTTACTTTATTGTTATGAGAGTTTCCATGGTAACTAAGCAGGAGTACTACACATGGATTAAATTTTTCCCGATGAGCCAATAGAGAGCTTCGACCTGATTACATTGAATGTAAAATCACCTTTGTATCGCCTATAGTAACGGAGGTATGCGAGTTTGAAATTTTATATAATGTTATCGTAAAACGTGAGGCCATAGGTTGTATTACATTGTTTCATCAATCAAAGTGGTTATTTCAAATCTCCACAACGACGACTACAATCATGCACAAATAGATTGTTTACTTTATTGTTATGAGAGTTTCCATGGTAACTAAGCAGGAGTACTACACATGGATTAAATTTTTCCCGATGAGCCAATAGAGAGCTTCGACCTGATTACATTGAGTGTAAAATCACCTTTGTATCGCCTATAGTAACGGAGATATGCGAGTTTGAAATTTTATATAATGTTATCGTAAAACGTGAGGCCATAGGTTGCATTACATTGTTTCAACAATCAAAGTGGTTATTTCAAATCTCCACAACGACGACTACAATCATGCACAAATAGATTGTTTACTTTATTGTTATGAGAGTTTCCATGGTAACTAAGCATGAATATTACACATGGATTAAATTTTTCCGTATGAGCCAATAGAGAGCTTCGACCTGATTACATTGAGTGTAAAATCACCTTTGTATCGCCTATAGTAACGGAGATATGCGAGTTTGAAATTTTATATAATGTTATCGTAAAACGTGAGGCCATAGGTTGTATTACATTGTTTCATCAATCAAAGTGGTTATTTCAAATCTCCACAACGACGACTACAATCATGCACAAATAGATTGTTTACTTTATTGTTATGAGAGTTTCCATGGTAACTAAGCAGGAGTACTACACATGGATTAAATTTTTCCCGATGAGCCAATAGAGAGCTTCGACCTGATTACATTGAGTGTAAAATCACCTTTGTATCGCCTATAGTAACGGAGATATGCGAGTTTGAAATTTTATATAATGTTATCGTAAAACGTGAGGCCATAGGTTGTATTACATTGTTTCATCAATCAAAGTGGTTATTTCAAATCTCCACAACGACGACTACAATCATGCACAAATAGATTGTTTACTTTATTGTTATGAGAGTTTCCATGGTAACTAAGCATAGATATTACACATGGAAAAATTTTTTTCCGCATGAGCCAATAGAGAGCTTCGACCTGATTACATTGAGTGTAAAATCACCTTTGTATCGCCTATAGTAACGGAGATATGCGAGTTTGAAATTTTATATAATGTTATCGTAAAACGTGAGGCCATAGGTTGTATTACATTGTTTCATCAATCAAAGTGGTTATTTCAAATCTCCACAACGACGACTTCAATCATGCACAAATAGATTGTTTACTTTATTGTTATGAGAGTTTCCATGGTAACTAAACATGAGTATTACACATGGATTAAATTTTTCCCGATGAACCAATAGAGAGCTTCGACCTGATTACATTGAGTGTAAAATCACCTTTGTATCGCCTATAGTAACGGAGATATGCGAGTTTGAAATTTTATATAATGTTATCGTAAAAAGTGAGGCCATAGGTTGTATTACATTGTTTCATCAATCAAAGTGGTTATTTCAAATCTCCACAACGACGACTACAATCATGCACAAATAGATTGTTTACTTTATTGTTATGAGAGTTTCCATGGTAACTAAGCATAGATATTACACATGGAAAAATTTTTTTCCGCATGAGCCAATAGAGAGCTTCGACCTGATTACATTGAGTGTAAATTCACCTTTGTATCGCCTATAGTAACGGAGATATGCGAGTTTGAAATTTTATATAATGTTATCGTAAAACGTGAGGCCATAGGTTGCATTACATTGTTTCAACAATCAAAGTGGTTATTTCAAATCTCCACGACGATGACTACAATCATGCACAAATAGATTGTTTACTTTATTGTTATGAGAGTTTCCATGGTAACTAAGCATGAATATTACACATGGATTAAATTTTTCGCATGAGCCAATAGAGAGCTTCGACCTGATTACATTGAGTGTAAAATCACCTTTGTATCGCCTATAGTAACGTAGATATGCGAGTTTGAAATTTTATATAATGTTATCGTAAAACGTGAGGCCGTAGGTTGTATTACATTGTTTCATCAATCAAAGTGGTTATTTCAAATCTCCACAACGACGACTACAATCATGCACAAATAGATAGTTTACTTTATTGTTATGAGAGTTTCCATGGTAACTAAGCAGGAGTACTACACATGGATTAAATTTTTCCCGATGAGCCAATAGAGAGCTTCGACCTGATTACATTGAGTGTAAAATCACCTTTGTATCGCCTATAGTAACGTAGATATGCGAGTTTGAAATTTTATATAATGTTATCGTAAAACGTGAGGCCATAGGTTGCATTACATTGTTTCAACAATCAAAGTGGTTATTTCAAATCTCCACGACGATGACTACAATCATGCACAAATAGATTGTTTACTTTATTGTTATGAGAGTTTCCATGGTAACTAAGCAGGAGTACTACACATGGATTAAATTTTTCCCGATGAGCCAATAGAGAGCTTCGACCTGATTACATTGAGTGTAAAATCACCTTTGTATCGCCTATAGTAACGGAGGTATGCGAGTTTGAAATTTTATATAATGTTATCGTAAAACGTGAGGCCATAGGTTGTATTACATTGTTTCATCAATCAAAGTGGTTATTTCAAATCTCCACAACGACGACTACAATCATGCACAAATAGATTGTTTACTTTATTGTTATGAGAGTTTCCATGGTAACTAAGCAGGAGTACTACACATGGATTAAATTTTTCCCGATGAGCCAATAGAGAGCTTCGACCTGATTACATTGAGTGTAAAATCACCTTTGTATCGCCTATAGTAACGGAGATATGCGAGTTTGAAATTTTATATAATGTTATCGTAAAACGTGAGGCCATAGGTTGCATTACATTGTTTCAACAATCAAAGTGGTTATTTCAAATCTCCACAACGACGACTACAATCATGCACAAATAGATTGTTTACTTTATTGTTATGAGAGTTTCCATGGTAACTAAGCATGAATATTACACATGGATTAAATTTTTCCGTATGAGCCAATAGAGAGCTTCGACCTGATTACATTGAGTGTAAAATCACCTTTGTATCGCCTATAGTAACGGAGATATGCGAGTTTGAAATTTTATATAATGTTATCGTAAAACGTGAGGCCATAGGTTGTATTACATTGTTTCATCAATCAAAGTGGTTATTTCAAATCTCCACAACGACGACTACAATCATGCACAAATAGATTGTTTACTTTATTGTTATGAGAGTTTCCATAGTAACTAAGCATAGATATTTCACATGGAAAAATTTTTTTCCGCATGAGCCAATAGAGAGCTTCGACCTGATTACATTGAGTGTAAAATCACCTTTGTATCGCCTATAGTAACGGAGATATGCGAGTTTGAAATTTTATATAATGTTATCGTAAAACGTGAGGCCATAGGTTGTATTACATTGTTTCATCAATCAAAGTGGTTATTTCAAATCTCCACAACGACGACTACAATCATGCACAAATAGATTGTTTACTTTATTGTTATGAGAGTTTCCATGGTAACTAAACATGAGTATTACACATGGATTAAATTTTTCCCGATGAACCAATAGAGAGCTTCGACCTGATTACATTGAGTGTAAAATCACCTTTGTATCGCCTATAGTAACGGAGATATGCGAGTTTGAAATTTTATATAATGTTATCGTAAAACGTGAGGCCATAGGTTGTATTACATTGTTTCATCAATCAAAGTGGTTATTTCAAATCTCCACAACGACGACTACAATCATGCACAAATAGATTGTTTACTTTATTGTTATGAGAGTTTCCATGGTAACTAAGCTTAGATATTACACATGGAAAAATTTTTTTCCGCATGAGCCAATAGAGAGCTTCGACCTGATTACATTGAGTGTAAAATCACCTTTGTATCGCCTATAGTAACGGAGATATGCGAGTTTGAAATTTTATATAATGTTATCGTAAAACGTGAGGCCATAGGTTGCATTACATTGTTTCAACAATCAAAGTGGTTATTTCAAATCTCCACGACGATGACTACAATCATGCACAAATAGATTGTTTACTTTATTGTTATGAGAGTTTCCATGGTAACTAAGCATGAATATTACACATGGATTAAATTTTTCGCATGAGCCAATAGAGAGCTTCGACCTGATTACATTGAGTGTAAAATCACCTTTGTATCGCCTATAGTAACGTAGATATGCGAGTTTGAAATTTTATATAATGTTATCGTAAAACGTGAGGCCATAGGTTGCATTACATTGTTTCAACAATCAAAGTGGTTATTTCAAATCTCCACGACGATGACTACAATCATGCACAAATAGATTGTTTACTTTATTGTTATGAGAGTTTCCATGGTAACTAAGCAGGAGTACTACACATGGATTAAATTTTTCCCGATGAGCCAATAGAGAGCTTCGACCTGATTACATTGAATGTAAAATCACCTTTGTATCGCCTATAGTAACGGAGGTATGCGAGTTTGAAATTTTATATAATGTTATCGTAAAGCGTGAGGCCATAGGTTGTATTACATTGTTTCATCAATCAAAGTGGTTATTTCAAATCTCCACAACGACGACTACAATCATGCACAAATAGATTGTTTACTTTATTGTTATGAGAGTTTCCATGGTAACTAAGCAGGAGTACTACACATGGATTAAATTTTTCCCGATGAGCCAATAGAGAGCTTCGACCTGATTACATTGAGTGTAAAATCACCTTTGTATCGCCTATAGTAACGGAGATATGCGAGTTTGAAATTTTATATAATGTTATCGTAAAACGTGAGGCCATAGGTTGCATTACATTGTTTCAACAATCAAAGTGGTTATTTCAAATCTCCACAACGACGACTACAATCATGCACAAATAGATTGTTTACTTTATTGTTATGAGAGTTTCCATGGTAACTAAGCATGAATATTACACATGGATTAAATTTTTCCGTATGAGCCAATAGAGAGCTTCGACCTGATTACATTGAGTGTAAAATCACCTTTGTATCGCCTATAGTAACGGAGATATGCGAGTTTGAAATTTTATATAATGTTATCGTAAAACGTGAGGCCATAGGTTGTATTACATTGTTTCATCAATCAAAGTGGTTATTTCAAATCTCCACAACGACGACTACAATCATGCACAAATAGATTGTTTACTTTATTGTTATGAGAGTTTCCATGGTAACTAAGCAGGAGTACTACACATGGATTAAATTTTTCCCGATGAGCCAATAGAGAGCTTCGACCTGATTACATTGAGTGTAAAATCACCTTTGTATCGCCTATAGTAACGGAGATATGCGAGTTTGAAATTTTATATAATGTTATCGTAAAACGTGAGGCCATAGGTTGTATTACATTGTTTCATCAATCAAAGTGGTTATTTCAAATCTCCACAACGACGACTACAATCATGCACAAATAGATTGTTTACTTTATTGTTATGAGAGTTTCCATGGTAACTAAGCATAGATATTACACATGGAAAAATTTTTTTCCGCATGAGCCAATAGAGAGCTTCGACCTGATTACATTGAGTGTAAAATCACCTTTGTATCGAGTAGTGGGGTTTACGGGGGGGACAGGACAACTTACAAGTGTAGAAAAGGCGAGGCTATTTGATTGAACAATCTGATTTGCTTACACTTAAAACAAAGCCAAAAGGGGTCTATACCCCAATTTTTCAGGTGTGATATGCTCTGATTTTTAAGAAATTCTGAATTTCTAGTGTAGAAAAGGCGAGGGCTCAACAGATAGATTACTTAAAACAATGGCAAGAGGGGCTTAAACCCCAATTCTTCAGGTGTGGAGGTTTGGGTTTAAGTCCTCATAAAATGTGAAGCCTCCCCTGATGGCAAAATGTTAATATTGTTGTCTTGTAAGCAAAAGGCTCCGGGTTCGAGTCCTCATAGATTGAAATATGTGTGGCAAAATAATATGTCCACAAGTGAGATTTTGAGAATAATTACTGCTAGTTGATAGCCCCCAGATCTTAAACCTGGTAAAAAGTGTTTTACAACAATATACTGCTAGCTGATAATACAGTTGAGGTTTCAAAGCTGCTAGAGTGTCTGGGTCCTCTCTGACAGCAAAGTGTTGGTATTATTGCTTTGTAATCAGGGGGTTTCTGTGTTTGAATCGGGTCTCTAGAATTGCTCTGTGACTCTCTCATTTCTTACATCATAAACATATGATTTTTCACCTATGAGAATAACACTACATATGGTGTCATCGGGTAATGCCTCGTGGAATTCACAGATAATTTTAATGTTTGTCCTGTCATTAACCACAACTTGTTTCCTTTTTGAAGCGTTGATGACAAACATGGGTCTCCGTGCTTTGAATTCATCTGGTGTGTAATACATGTCAGTACTGCCTGTAGTGACCCTCTTGAAAGCCGAAAAAGCTTCATATAATTTGAGGAAATCATCCTTGGACATGTCTAAATTGTAATTTTCTCTAGGAAATACCTCATTTCTGCCATTTTTAAGATATATGTTTTTGATGTTGCAGTTATCAAATCTACTTGAATTTTTTTCCTGATTATTGTGTCTCCCAGTCTGAAACAGTACCACCACAAAATCAGGCATGTCATATTGTATACTGGAGAATGAATTTGTAGCATCAAACTCATAATAAGTACCAGTTGCAGGCTTCTGTACACATTGATATGTATAAAATTGTAGAGGAATCTGTGGATTTTTTAGGATATCAGCTTTGTATTTAAGAGCGTAACTGGCCTCATATTCAACAACCGGGATTCTTAACTCCATAGTCTGAATAATGCACTTGCCCTCATCAGGTAGAGTATTAGGCATAGCTTCTCCTGTAGGGCTTAATGTGCTGTACCTCATCAAAGCATTATTATCATTTGCAGCTCTTCTAAATGTAATTCTTAACCCGCCCTTCCACATAATTTCTTTGTATTCAGAGAAGAATCCTGGCAACAGGCGCATGGGGAACAGCACTGTGTGGCTCTTGGTTAATATTTTATCACCAGCTTCAAATCCACCTATTTTGTAGTATGAAGCCTCGGTTTTGGATAATTTTAGTGTGGCCAAAGCTGTGGAGGTAATGCCGGGATAATCTATTCTGTTTATAACAACACCATGCTTTCTGATCTCAATTTCAGAGAACAGATGCGGCACAAAATTGTCCACCAATCTTATATTTGAATTTGCCGGATAATCTGTTCCATCGAGCTTTACAACATCAAATTTGATGTACAGATCTGCTCTGTGGGGGTGTATAAAGCCGTCCCCTACATCAAGATCAACCTCTATTTCCGTGTTGGGTTGATTTAAATTTGCAAATGTCCTCCTGTTTGGGGGGAATGATTGTAGCTCATAACTCTCAATATTTTCCATTTTCTTCTTGTATGTATTTTTATTTAAATATTAATCTCTATGATAGCAGTTGTTGTGGCTCCAGCAAAATCAACTAATTCTTCTTTTTCATTAGTGACCATCAATTCAATGTTATCTATTCTATTATGGCACACAGGAAAATATAATGTTGGGGATGGATTGTAGATGATTGGCTCCATGAATTCGGAATTAGGTTTGAATGTTGCAATGATGCCAGTTTGTTTGTGAGTGCCTATGCCATTTGATTTTGTGATCATACCCTCGGCCACATTACAGTGAATATTCAGAGTCTCTATGGCTAAGAATTTAGGTATATTCATAGCAGTGTGTTTGATGGCCGGTTCAAGTTTTGTGTTGTTCTCAAAGCCTAACAGCTCTCCTATAGTACCCAGATGCACTGTTTCTGTAGCAGATACAATCTCTACTCTGTGAGTGACAGAATTTTGACTTAACACTACACCTCTGGGTAATTGAGCATTTAGAGTGGATAGATTATACTGCCCTGGAGTGATGACAATTTTTTGATCCCCTACTGCAATTGTATTGTTGTGGTGTGTAATATTAGGGATCAAGTACATGCCGTAAAATGCTCTGAGAGCTATTGTTTTGGGATACACTATGTCATCATGTAATTTGAGTTTCAATATTGAATTTTGGCTGGTGAGATGGAATACCCCCATGATGTTTTAAATACCACAAGGCCTTTTGAAAATTTTCAATTGATGGTTTATTTATTTGAGACATATATCTAAGAACAGATAAACACAAATGTCCGCAATTAACATCTTTGAAGTTTTGAAGACGGGCATTATTGTAATAAAGATTAGCTGATTTTAGATATTTTACTAAATTTTCAGGAGGAACACCTCCAAATGAATCAAACACAAATGCCTCATCTTTTAAATATGTAAGATAACAGATCCAGTGAGTGCCCTGATTTTTGTACTCATCCAAATTAACAATGCCACACTCTTTGTTGAGTGGTTGCTCTGGTAAAGAATCAGACATGTACACACCCCTAAAATGTTTGATGCCCAGTGGCTTGATTAAAGCTTCAATATCTTGGTTTGTAAGCGGCTCTTGTTTTTTTTAAACTTATTCATGGCTCTCTTAACACCTTTGCCTTTTTTCTCCATGGCCAGGTTATGGCGCCTCTGCTCATCTAATTCTGCCCTATTTTTCTTGGCATCTATTACTGTTTTTGCTATGGCAGCTGATCCCCCGGCCAAGCTCCCAACAGCCCCGAGAGCTGCTAAGATGGCAGGGATGGTAAATATGAAACCCCCCACATGTGATTTTTTTCTTGATTGCTGTAATTTTTTTAATTGGGGGGTACTAAGCAACAATTTCATACCATGTCCCTTTGCAATACAAGAGCTTTTTTTCTTGCGCTGCTTTTTGGTCAAAAGACTGTCAATAGTTTTAAGAGATTTGAGACCTGCATAAGGTATTTGATACATAACACCCTTGGCCTTCATCCTAGGTTTATTATATACATATTCACAGCCCCCACCCAAGTTTTTGTTTGGTGTTCATAGCTATGGTGGTTCCCAATGCTGATATTCTCTCACTCAAAGATGCATCTTTGCTTACAAATCTGCCAAATGCAGCCTCTTCTAATTTCTTGTCTGCAACATGTCTCTTGTCAAGATCAGTATGTGTGTTGTATGCTATGTCATGGTCTCTACAAGCAGCATCTAGGGGATTTACACCAGGATCACCTCTGTTTAATCTATGCTCCAATTTTGTGCCTGGACCACAATACTGATAGCCTGGAATGTGTAGTTCAAATGGCAGCTTGTTTATAATGTCATTAACCAGGCCCCGACCCTCAGAAATATTCCAAAATTTAGGTGGTAGAGTATTAATAATTTTTATGAGATATCCAATCCCCTTAGGGTCATTCACTATAAAATTAGACAATTTGGTGCTTATCATGTCCATAATTCCAACCTTTTCATTGTAAAAATTGTGGTTGCCAGCATTTTCCTCCCCAGCTATGACCAGCAGCCTATCTACAAGTTTCCTGACATCATCAACCCACACAAATTCTTTAGGCAGGGTGTTGTATTGTTTGATTCCACTACCAGTCTTGATCTGTGACCATATGGGCTTGATTAAATTATTGTATTTTGCCCCACTGCTCGACTTGACTCTTTTTTGTGTGGGATCATTGTTCTGGTATAGAGCATCTGATTTTATTAATATTTCTTTGTAATGTTCATAATCTTGATCTGTATAGCTGCCAGGCCTTTTCCTAGTCATCAGTTCCCACAACCCAGGTGTGCCGGGGTACTTAACAAAACCACCTTTTTCTCCGAGACGAGATTCTGAATAAACAATCAGATCATCTCCCATAAATGTTACTCTGAAATTGCCAATTCTATGTATGATGCTGCCATCAAGCTCTGTGTCAGCATATAAGCCAAACACCTCATCTTTGTTGTCTTTAGGTGTGGTTAAATATTTTTGAGCAAGAAGACCCAATTCAATAGGATCCTGAGTAGCTTCAATTCTTCTAGGAGCAACAGGACTAGGTGTATGAATACTGGAAAGTGGGGTGAATGGATAATCTAATATGTTCCTAGCAGCAACAGGTACAAGCTCTGTGATCAAATCTTGATTTTGCTCTGTAACAGTTTTGATATTCTTACCTAAATTATTAATAGCATCAATGACAGGCTGTTCTGTTTGTTTGTGTTTTTCATAAATTCCTCGGTTCTCTGATTTCCATCCCTTAAATCTTTTTACAAGATAATCTCTTAACTTAAGATCATCAATGACTGGTCGTTTCATGGTTATTTATATACGTCTCTACGTCTAGAAAATCGTTGATTTTGTTTCTGTATTTTCCAGTATTAGGTGTTCTTGTCATATCAATTGTGACAAACCCATAACTGTCTTGATTCCAGCACCTGCTGCAAAACTTGGAAAAATTATTGTAGCTCAAGTCTCCACCTACATATTCATCATGTATGTGTTTGAGGTTGGTATGGTCTTGATGAAACACACATATAAAATTGCTGTTGTCTCGGATCAGTTGCTTCGGTATTTTAGAAAAAGTCTGTGCCAGGTAGAAACAATCAATGTTCTTGTGCCGGCCCTGTGTGAAGAAATTTCTAACCTTGTTTTGATTATCCAGTATAACATCATCAAACACAACAACAGAATTATCGAGACAGTCATCAAGTGGCTTAACATCTGGTTCAAAAGTGGCTATATCCAATCCATCATATAGCCTCATCAGCTGCTGATATTTTAATTGTTCCAAGCTCTTAGAGAAGACATACAAGTGCCTGTTTTTCCAGTCTAACCAGTTGGGTGCCAATAAAAAATTATCAACCATTAGTGTAGTTTTACCACAAGCCGATGGCCCAACAATAAGACACCTAATATTATCAGGCAGCAACACGCCATTTCTCTTAATCTGCTGTTCAGGTTCTGGCAGCCTTTTTATAACATCCCAGGTGCTCATATTATCACTTTGCTTGCATCGATCCAGCTGTTTTCCGGATGACCCAGCCATTTGACAAGTAACTTGTTGCCTTTTCTGCGGATGACTTTTTCTATGAGATATGTGTCAGGCTGTTTAGTTTTGCTGAGCTCTTGTTCATAGAACCTGCCTTTGAGAATTTCTCCTCGGTGATCCTTTATTATATATGTGTTAAGGGTCCCGGGTTTAACTTGAACCACTGTAAATAATTCAGTACTCCAGTTTCTTGTAAAGCCTCTTTTGAATAAGTGCTTATATTTACTGATTCTTACTTGATCACCCACCTTATATTTGGCCCTTCTTGTTGTTGGCTGGTATCTAGGATAATAAACAGTCCTGATCAATTTTTGCTCATCAGATGAAGTTACTTCGGAGGGTTTCATGTTGATTGTGGAATGGACCGAGTTGTTATATTTATGTAGAAGTTCTGGAAGAATATTAATCCATTTGTAATTACCTTGAAGTGTAAATTGTTTATACATAAGATTTTTTAGAGTTTTGTTGAATCTCTCTACAATTGAGGCTTTGAGATCACTGTAACTCGAGTAATGTTTTATTGACTGGCTTTTAATAAATTGTTGAAACACTGAATTATAAAATTCTTTGCCATTATCTGTTTGCAAATAGCGCGGTGATCTTCCTGAATGATTGATGATTGTCCTGAGGGCTTCTGTAACACATTTTCCAGTCTTGGATTTGAGTGGCACAGCCCAGGCAAATTTTGAAAATGTGTCTATTACAGTGAGTAGATACTTGTAGCCCTTGTTGATTTTGTCTAAGTTTTTCAGCTGTCCACTTGCCATCTCAATCAAGTCGCTCTGCCATAAATCATCTATGCCTTTTGTGACTACTGGCAGTCTCTTAAAATTATGTCTGGCTTGTCTGTGTAATTCATCAACAATAATTTGTCTAGACATAATATGAAAACAAGAATATTGCAACTATGGGGTGTTCAGCAGCTGATACTACAGGATTTTCTAAATATAATTTGTCCCCTATTTGTATTTTAAATTCCAAAGATCCATCATCTTCAACATATGCTGTTTCTAATGTATTGGGGTCTGTAAAATCCTCCAATTCTACACTGGTGATTTTTACTTTGTTGTCAGCATTTGTTATTGATAAGGTAGGGTAGTGGTGTGCCTGAGGTTGAAGCCAATATTTGATCTTGATTGGTCTCAGTGTGCCCCCAACAAAAAATTGATAATAAAATTGTGCAGGGGACAGCATATATATTTTGCCACCTGGTGTAAATGGTGAATCATATTCTTTGTTGGGGATGCTGTACAATTCAAGAATTACTGAATGTTTTGGATTCTCGATTATGCCTGTTATTTCCTTTTCTGCTGTGAGCAATCTGCTTGTTACAGATTCAAGGTGCTCATTGATGGTCCTAACAACATCATCGTGGCCTGGCTTGATCTTTATGTCCACAACAAGTTTCTTGTATTGTTGCACAATCTCTTGAAGCTGGGTGGCAAAAACAGACAGAGCATTTGCTTGATTGGATTCCATGGTCCCTAGCTGTTGCTTGATATTAGCTACAATTTGTTGCAAATTTTCAACAACTGCCAATTTTGAATTTTGAGCAGTAAGATCATGGACCTGTCTTCTGATATCCTCAAACAGGGCATGCAGTTCATTAATATGTTGATTGGTTGGTAGAGTGGCCACTGTCTGAGTGAGTTGTTTGATCTCTGCTTGGATATTCTTGATATCTTCTGATTTCAATATCCTATTCACTGCCCTCTTAATATTTTTAAGTTCCTGTGATGTAGGAAGATTTGATACTGTATTTTGCAAAGATTCAAGTGCCAATTTTATATTGTTTAATTCAGAAGCATCAGCCACATTTTGCATAGCATTTTGGAGCAGGGCTATATCTGCCTGAGTGGGTGTGGATTGTTGTAAAATTTCAAGTTTTGTTTGGATATCATCGATCAAGTGATGAAAGTGAGATAGCTCAGATTCAGTGTTGAGGTTTTCAAGCTTTGTGATTTGGTGCTGGACACTAACAAGAGTATCTACAATACCGGGCAGGCGGGATTCTTGTACATTTGCCAAATCACTTTGCACTGCTGCTATTGTACCTTCAAGATGGGTTATGGTACTTTGAATTTTTCCAAAATCTTCATATGTTTCAAGTTGCAGCTTGATGTTTGCTACACTCCGAGTTATTGCATTCAAAGCATCAGAAGATGGCAAATTGTTCATAAAATTTTCAAGTGTCTCAATTTTTCCTTTAACCTCGGCTATGGCATTGTTCAGAGGGTCCAGATTAGGTATCTGGAGTGATTGAATCTGTTCCTTTAGAGTGGAAATCACTAGATCAAAATCTTCTTGTGATTTTATGCTTTTGACAATTGTTTGGAGCTGTGCCTGGACATTATTTATCTGCTCTTCCAATTGTTGTTTCAATTGCTCCGAGTTGTTAGCCTGGGTCTTAAATTTGGCTTGAAGAGCTGCTACAGCTTCTTCCAAACTTTGAAAATTATCTAATGTTGCCAAATCAGTATATTTCTGAAGCAGCACTTTGAGTTCTGAGTCAATTTTAAGAAGAGGGTCCATGCATTGTGATTGTAAATTTGTAATTTCTAATTGAAGACTGGCATTGAGTGTGGTTTGTAAAGCTTGTAAATCACTTCTTAATTTCTTGACTCTGACATCAAGCATCAGAATCTCATCACTGTGATCTTCATGCCTTGTATGGCCAAATATATCATTAGGCATTTTCTTTTAATGGTTATTTATTATTGAATATCTGATTCTTAATTCTATAAAAAAGGGTATAAGCTTGTCATAAGATCCAGGGACCTCAATATATAAGCAGTCACCAGCAGAAACAGTATAAACAGTGCCAGAAACCATGTTTGAGTGCTTAATTCTATAAATATTTCTCCCTACTGAAATCTTGACATCACCCTCAGGGGTTGTAATAAATTGCAATTGCCCACCCACAGGTAATTGGTAATGATTTAAATTATTGTTAAATATGTACAATGTTTTCCCTGTTTCATCATCATTATCTGTAAGTATGCTGTTCAGATGAATAATTAACAAGCCACTCAGTTTAGACATTACAGATTGTAAATCAGGAGAGGGTTGTGGTGTGGGCAGGTCCATAATAGCCTGTTTTTTGAACCCAAATAAGTTCATAGGCATGTTTATTTATTTCAAATCATGCTCTGTAATTGGGCATTGAATCCCATTTTTCAAATCACAATGCCCCCAAGGTAAAGTATGTGTGCCACATGACAAAATGCATCTCTTGTCATCATGTGGGTCCAGGGCCACTTTTCTTACAATATTGCTAGTCAGCAAGTGATTCTCACTCTGAATTCTATTTTCTGATGTTCTGATTGAATTCTGTGATTTGATGCAATTTTTATAATCTTCAAATACAAGCTCTTTTTCAACAGTTACTCTGCCAATGCCCTTGGCCTTTTTGACAACAGCACTACATGTTTTAAAACTGTACATCTTGGCACTTAACCCAGCAAATTCCACAATAACATCACCAAGTGTCTCATCTTTTAACTTGCCAGGCACCTTTTTGTTGTGGGGTTGAATTCTTGTATGTTCACTGGTATCAAAGTATTGAAACAATTCAGGCTGTGACATATCTTGATAAACATCTTCTGTTTGAATATCAAGAATAAAACTATCCGTGTCCATGTACAATAATTTTACACGATCACCATAAAAAGGTTTCAGCACCTCATAATACAATGTTAACATATGTAATTTGGACAATTCCAATATCACAGCCCCTACATAAATAGGTTTATCAAACTTGATCTTTGTTTTCTTCATGTTGAAAAGTGCCATGTGCTCATCATAAATTCTTCTATAATTAAAATTTGGCTTTGCCACTAATTTTTTGCTCAGGCTGGGGTCAGTATTTATTTTAACATCACTATGCTTTCTAACATTTTCTATAGTTTTGCCAAACACTGAATTGATTATCAATTTAAACAAGGCCTTATCAAATTGGCTCTTTGCAGATGTTCGAAGCTCTGTATTTGTATCAATGTATGGTTTCAACCATCTTGAGTGCCTGAACCTCAAAACTTTTCTAACTTTGGTCACTTGAACACCATGTTTCATCAGGAACTGGAGGTTTTTGTAATATATGACATATCCTTGTTTTGGCTCCAGGGTCATCATGAGCTTCTTCTGTTTAGAGCCAGGTGAGCACTTAACCTCAGGAATTGGGGACAGATCAGAAAATTTATTGTGCAAATCATCAGGAATTGTCAGATCAACCTCTAAGAAGAGGCCATAGTCACTGTCATCAAAATCCTGAAGATCTTCAATATTGAAATCTTCGACCCATTCAAGCCCTGCATATGGCAGTTTTTGCATCATGGCATGACCATAGAGGCTGTTTGCATCTACATACAGTATAAAATTTGATGGCCGTGCTGGATCATAATCAGGCATATATTTGTTATTTGCTCTGGCATATCTCTGGGAACATTGCACCATCCCTCCTCTTATACCCTTCTCCATAAACAAGTACATATCTTGATCTTGGATCAGATCCAATGGCTTTTTGGTGTTCAAAAACATTGCAGACCATGCTAAGCCCGGAGCACTGTAAAAATACACTGGGTCCAGTCCATAATTTTGCATTGAAGATTTTCTGAATGCCTGCAATATATCAGCTAAGAGGGTTACATCAAGTTTTAAATATGCCATGTGATAATCACCAAATGTCTGGCAATTTAAATTGTTCCACATCAACTGAGCATGGTGATAATCTTCATCAGTGATTCCAGATCCTCTGATTTTGCTGTAAAATGCTTCTTGTGGTGGCAGGGAACACTCATCAAATTTAGAAAAATCTGTGACATAGTCATATGGATATACACCCTTCCGCCTAATTAATTTCAGGTCCTGATTTGGAAACATAGCACGTGTGATTTTCAAGTCATCATCAGATAATTGAGAGGGCAGTGTAGCCAGGCTAGCAGGTAAAAATCTGTAAGAATCAAGAAATCTTATGTGAATAGGAACACCATCAACTTTAATTATCTTGCTAATAGATATATATTTTTCATCATTTTCAGCTAAAATGTTTAAATTCTGCTTCTCAAACCCCTCGTACCTGATCAGATGATGGAAATCATAATTGGATGCTCCATGGCAAAATATGGGGACAAATTTTGGTCTCTGGATCTGAATATTACAGCTATTACACAGGGCCTGTTTATATCGACCATCTGTATGAGAATGGTGTTTCACCTTGATATTTGTATCTGAAAATTCACAATCACATACCGGGCATTTTTCTGCATTGTTGAAATCTTCAATCTGTTCCTCTGTTAAAGGCAACATGGGTTTTGATTTTAATAAGTTGTTAGATGCTATGTCACGGCACACATTTTCTATTCTATGTGCAAATATTTTGATGGCATTTGGTCCCTTGTATAAGTATGGCTCACTAGCTACACCATCCCGTATAACCATAAAACAAAAGCTGGAAGGTTCATGTAACTGGTATGATGTACTTGAGGATTCTTCGGGATCTGGGCTACAGAATGCAATAGGTTTGAGGTTCGATTCGAAATCACAGACAATATATGCTGGGTGTTCCAACAAGGCTTCAAACTTTTTGAATTTGCAATTTTCACTTGGATTGGGCATCACCATATGAACAGGTTTATGATTGCCACAGTATTTCAGATGCTCAATTAACTTATTTTTGGCAATTTCTGCACTCTCTTCCCGAACCCCCTTCACCATTTTTTGACCATCAAATACAGTTAAACATCTTCTGCACAACTTGAATATGTTTTTATATTTATCTAGTTGCGTTCTCACTAAAGCTTGAAGATTATGTATTAGAGTGTAATGGTATGTATCATCTCCTTCAATTAAGAGCAGATCAATCGGAATTGCAGATTCATCATCAATTGTACTGATTCTGAGAGGTGCTATCGGGCAATTGCCAGTGGAACAAATAAATACATTAATAGATAATTGTTTGCCATTGATGTGCCTGGCCTTTTTTTCAAATTTATCAATATTCTGAACAGACATTGGATATTCCAAACCCTCTATTGCATCGTCAAAATCGTGTTCATACTGTTTGTAATAAGTTATTCTCTCAGGATGGTCTGAAACTGGATACAAAGCAGCTAATATACACCACAAAAAGCATTTCTGGTCGGCATTTTTTATATTGACCACGGCTCTTTTGTTTTTGATATTGGCAGGTAATGGCGCATATGTAGATCCTTGTAATGGGCTGAATTCAGAAATATTAACATAGAGCTTGTGTGATGAACCGCATAGGCTCCATCCGGACTCTTTTGCTGCAAATTCAGAGTGTTTAATGTTCAGTTGATTTATCAAGCTGCTTATTATTGTATCTGAATTTGCATTTGAATATACAGGTACAGTTTCTGTTATGTGGGGCTGTGTAAATTTTGTGCCTTTTGGTTTCTTATATTGTACAAACAATTTGAGGGATAGCTTATAAGAGCCATTTTGTGCATTAAGAATTGCCTGTACATCAGGTTTTTTACTGTTCAAGAAATTCTCAATGCCACATCTTGGCTCTGATACAAACCGGTAATCCCTTAATTGGCCGTTAAAACTGCTACGGATAGGTTCATAGCGTGGCTGTTTTGCTGCTCTGGCATTAAGAGGTGCTTCATGCTTTCTTTTCAGACCAGATGTAGATGGTTGTGGGGCCAATGTTGATGACTGTACATAAGAATTACACTTATGCCATTTGTAATATGCCTTGCTTAATATTTTATGGCATCTTGGACATATTTTCATGGCCTTTCTGCATTTCCTAGGCTTACAAATATGCCGGTGCCTAGCCCAATGAGAACTAGATATATTTTTATTACACTGATTGCAATATTTTTGTTTTGGCATTTTTTTTCTTGTTGTTTATTATATAAGATTTTCTGGGCTTCAATTCAAAACTTTATACTTAATAAAAATATCAGTTGGGTTCAGCAGTTAATGGCTGAGCTGGTGCTTTTATACCCAAACAACAGCAGTAACTAGGTTTTGGTGATAGTTTTGCTGTTGTACAACACACCTCACCAGGTTTAAAACCTCATCTCTATATCAACTAAATACAATTCAAAATTGGATTTTGAACTGTGCAATAAATATTCTGTAAGTCTCACTTGTGTTTATATTAACAGAACAAGACAAAACCAGAATTGTATTCAGGATTGCATGTTTTCATACAAAAAAGCCATATTTTTGACAAGTTTATAAACAACAATCATACAGATATAACTTTTACACACATGGCCGAATCTGTCTGAGCAGAGGAGAAAGAAGTGTCATTCTCATAGGTGAAAAATCATATGTTTATGATGTAAGAAATGAGAGAGTCACAGAGCAATTCTAGAGGTCCGATTCAAACACAGAAACCCCCTGATTACAAAGCAATAATACCAACACTTTGCTGTCAGAGAGGCCCCAGACACTCTAGCAGCTTTGAAACCTCAACTGTATTATCAGCTAGCAGTGAATATCTCATGTGTGGACAGTTGTACATATTTCAATCTTTTATCAGGACTTAAACCCAAAGCCCCTTACAATGCAACAATATTAACACTTCTCAATATGGAATATGCCCACATTTTACTGGGTTCTGAGACCTTAATGCAGACAAAATTGGATTTTGAACTGCCGTAATATTTTCTAAGTCTTTGCCTAGGCTCATATTATCAGAATAGAATTGCTTTCAGCACGAGGGGGGTACAGTTCATTGCCACTGTGTGAAAATATGTACTTTTATCTCAATAATCTTTGTTACACTTTCCTTGTTACAGACATGTTGCACGCACAGAAAGATTAATGCCCCCTTCAGTGAATCATACAGAAAAATCATTAATGCTCCCTTCTAGCATGTCTCTTGCGTGTCTTGCCGGCACGCAAGCAATTAATTATGCTTACCTGCTCTTACACTTTTTACCAGGTTTTCAGATCTGGGAGTTGTATATCAACTATTCTCAAAATCTCACTTGTGGAATGCCACATGTTTTCAATCTTAAATATTTTATGAGGACTCGAACCCGGAGCCTTTTGCTTACAAGACAACAATATTAACATTTTGCCATCAGGGGAGGCTTCACATTTTATGAGGACTTAAACCCAAACCTCCACACCTGAAGAATTGGGGTTTAAGCCCCTCTTGCCATTGTTTTAAGTAATCTATCTGTTGAGCCATCGCCTTTTCTACACTAGAAATTCAGAATTTCTTAAAAATCAGAGCATATCACACCTGAAAAATTGGGGTATAGACCCCTTTTGGCTTTGTTTTAAGTGTAAGCAAATCAGATTGTTCAATCAAATAGCCTCGCCTTTTCTACACTTGTAAGTTGTCCTGTCCCCCCCGTAAACCCCACTACTGTATCGCCTATAGTAACGGAGATATGCGAGTTTGAAATTTTATATAATGTTATCGTAAAACGTGAGGCCATAGGTTGTATTACATTGTTTCATCAATCAAAGTGGTTATTTCAAATCTCCACAACGACGACTTCAATCATGCACAAATAGATTGTTTACTTTATTGTTATGAGAGTTTCCATGGTAACTAAACATGAGTATTACACATGGATTAAATTTTTCCCGATGAACCAATAGAGAGCTTCGACCTGATTACATTGAGTGTAAAATCACCTTTGTATCGCCTATAGTAACGGAGATATGCGAGTTTGAAATTTTATATAATGTTATCGTAAAAAGTGAGGCCATAGGTTGTATTACATTGTTTCATCAATCAAAGTGGTTATTTCAAATCTCCACAACGACGACTACAATCATGCACAAATAGATTGTTTACTTTATTGTTATGAGAGTTTCCATGGTAACTAAGCATAGATATTACACATGGAAAAATTTTTTTCCGCATGAGCCAATAGAGAGCTTCGACCTGATTACATTGAGTGTAAATTCACCTTTGTATCGCCTATAGTAACGGAGATATGCGAGTTTGAAATTTTATATAATGTTATCGTAAAACGTGAGGCCATAGGTTGCATTACATTGTTTCAACAATCAAAGTGGTTATTTCAAATCTCCACGACGATGACTACAATCATGCACAAATAGATTGTTTACTTTATTGTTATGAGAGTTTCCATGGTAACTAAGCATGAATATTACACATGGATTAAATTTTTCGCATGAGCCAATAGAGAGCTTCGACCTGATTACATTGAGTGTAAAATCACCTTTGTATCGCCTATAGTAACGTAGATATGCGAGTTTGAAATTTTATATAATGTTATCGTAAAACGTGAGGCCGTAGGTTGTATTACATTGTTTCATCAATCAAAGTGGTTATTTCAAATCTCCACAACGACGACTACAATCATGCACAAATAGATAGTTTACTTTATTGTTATGAGAGTTTCCATGGTAACTAAGCAGGAGTACTACACATGGATTAAATTTTTCCCGATGAGCCAATAGAGAGCTTCGACCTGATTACATTGAGTGTAAAATCACCTTTGTATCGCCTATAGTAACGGAGATATGCGAGTTTGAAATTTTATATAATGTTATCGTAAAACGTGAGGCCATAGGATGCATTACATTGTTTCAACAATCAAAGTGGTTATTTCAAATCTCCACAACGACGACTACAATCATGCACAAATAGATTGTTTACTTTATTGTTATGAGAGTTTCCATGGTAACTAAGCATAGATATTACACATGGAAAATTTTTTTTCCGCATGAGCCAATAGAGAGCTTCGACCTGATTACATTGAGTGTAAAATCACCTTTGTATCGCCTATAGTAACGGAGATATGCGAGTTTGAAATTTTATATAATGTTATCGTAAAACGTGAGGCCATAGGTTGTATTACATTGTTTCATCAATCAAAGTGGTTATTTCAAATCTCCACAACGACGACTACAATCATGCACAAATAGATTGTTTACTTTATTGTTATGAGAGTTTCCATGGTAACTAAGCAGGAGTACTACACATGGATTAAATTTTTCCCGATGAGCCAATAGAGAGCTTCGACCTGATTACATTGAGTGTAAAATCACCTTTGTATCTCCTATAGTATCGGAGATATGTGAGTTTGAAATTTTATATAATGTTATCGTAAAACGTGAGGCCATAGGTTGTATTACATTGTTTCAACAATCAAAGTGGTTATTTCAAATCTCCACGACGACGACTACAATCATGCACAAATAGATTCTTTACTTTATTGTTATGAGAGTTTCCATGGTAACTAAGCAGGAGTACTACACATGGATTAAATTTTTCCCGATGAGCCAATAGAGAGCTTCGACCTGATTACATTGAGTGTAAAATCACCTTTGTATCGCCTATAGTAACGGAGGTATGCGAGTTTGAAATTTTATATAATGTTATCGTAAAACGTGAGGCCATAGGTTGTATTACATTGTTTCAACAATCAAAGTGGTTATTTCAAATCTCCACGACGACGACTACAATCATGCACAAATAGATTGTTTACTTTATTGTTATGAGAGTTTCCATGGTAACTAAGCATGAATATTACACATGGATTAAATTTTTCGCATGAGCCAATAGAGAGCTTCGACCTGATTACATTGAGTGTAAAATCACCTTTGTATCGCCTATAGTAACGTAGATATGCGAGTTTGAAATTTTATATAATGTTATCGTAAAACGTGAGGCCATAGGTTGCATTACATTGTTTCAACAATCAAAGTGGTTATTTCAAATCTCCACGACGATGACTACAATCATGCACAAATAGATTGTTTACTTTATTGTTATGAGAGTTTCCATGGTAACTAAGCAGGAGTACTACACATGGATTAAATTTTTCCCGATGAGCCAATAGAGAGCTTCGACCTGATTACATTGAGTGTAAAATCACCTTTGTATCGCCTATAGTAACGGAGGTATGCGAGTTTGAAATTTTATATAATGTTATCGTAAAACGTGAGGCCATAGGTTGTATTACATTGTTTCATCAATCAAAGTGGTTATTTCAAATCTCCACAACGACGACTACAATCATGCACAAATAGATTGTTTACTTTATTGTTATGAGAGTTTCCATGGTAACTAAGCAGGAGTACTACACATGGATTAAATTTTTCCCGATGAGCCAATAGAGAGCTTCGACCTGATTACATTGAGTGTAAAATCACCTTTGTATCGCCTATAGTAACGGAGATATGCGAGTTTGAAATTTTATATAATGTTATCGTAAAACGTGAGGCCATAGGTTGCATTACATTGTTTCAACAATCAAAGTGGTTATTTCAAATCTCCACAACGACGACTACAATCATGCACAAATAGATTGTTTACTTTATTGTTATGAGAGTTTCCATGGTAACTAAGCATGAATATTACACATGGATTAAATTTTTCCGTATGAGCCAATAGAGAGCTTCGACCTGATTACATTGAGTGTAAAATCACCTTTGTATCGCCTATAGTAACGGAGATATGCGAGTTTGAAATTTTATATAATGTTATCGTAAAACGTGAGGCCATAGGTTGTATTACATTGTTTCATCAATCAAAGTGGTTATTTCAAATCTCCACAACGACGACTACAATCATGCACAAATAGATTGTTTACTTTATTGTTATGAGAGTTTCCATAGTAACTAAGCATAGATATTTCACATGGAAAAATTTTTTTCCGCATGAGCCAATAGAGAGCTTCGACCTGATTACATTGAGTGTAAAATCACCTTTGTATCGCCTATAGTAACGGAGATATGCGAGTTTGAAATTTTATATAATGTTATCGTAAAACGTGAGGCCATAGGTTGTATTACATTGTTTCATCAATCAAAGTGGTTATTTCAAATCTCCACAACGACGACTACAATCATGCACAAATAGATTGTTTACTTTATTGTTATGAGAGTTTCCATGGTAACTAAACATGAGTATTACACATGGATTAAATTTTTCCCGATGAACCAATAGAGAGCTTCGACCTGATTACATTGAGTGTAAAATCACCTTTGTATCGCCTATAGTAACGGAGATATGCGAGTTTGAAATTTTATATAATGTTATCGTAAAACGTGAGGCCATAGGTTGTATTACATTGTTTCATCAATCAAAGTGGTTATTTCAAATCTCCACAACGACGACTACAATCATGCACAAATAGATTGTTTACTTTATTGTTATGAGAGTTTCCATGGTAACTAAGCATAGATATTACACATGGAAAAATTTTTTTCCGCATGAGCCAATAGAGAGCTTCGACCTGATTACATTGAGTGTAAAATCACCTTTGTATCGCCTATAGTAACGGAGATATGCGAGTTTGAAATTTTATATAATGTTATCGTAAAACGTGAGGCCATAGGTTGCATTACATTGTTTCAACAATCAAAGTGGTTATTTCAAATCTCCACGACGATGACTACAATCATGCACAAATAGATTGTTTACTTTATTGTTATGAGAGTTTCCATGGTAACTAAGCATGAATATTACACATGGATTAAATTTTTCGCATGAGCCAATAGAGAGCTTCGACCTGATTACATTGAGTGTAAAATCACCTTTGTATCGCCTATAGTAACGTAGATATGCGAGTTTGAAATTTTATATAATGTTATCGTAAAACGTGAGGCCATAGGTTGCATTACATTGTTTCAACAATCAAAGTGGTTATTTCAAATCTCCACGACGATGACTACAATCATGCACAAATAGATTGTTTACTTTATTGTTATGAGAGTTTCCATGGTAACTAAGCAGGAGTACTACACATGGATTAAATTTTTCCCGATGAGCCAATAGAGAGCTTCGACCTGATTACATTGAATGTAAAATCACCTTTGTATCGCCTATAGTAACGGAGGTATGCGAGTTTGAAATTTTATATAATGTTATCGTAAAACGTGAGGCCATAGGTTGTATTACATTGTTTCATCAATCAAAGTGGTTATTTCAAATCTCCACAACGACGACTACAATCATGCACAAATAGATTGTTTACTTTATTGTTATGCGAGTTTCCATGGTAACTAAGCAGGAGTACTACACATGGATTAAATTTTTCCCGATGAGCCAATAGAGAGCTTCGACCTGATTACATTGAGTGTAAAATCACCTTTGTATCGCCTATAGTAACGGAGATATGCGAGTTTGAAATTTTATATAATGTTATCGTAAAACGTGAGGCCATAGGTTGTATTACATTGTTTCATCAATCAAAGTGGTTATTTCAAATCTCCACAACGACGACTACAATCATGCACAAATAGATTGTTTACTTTATTGTTATGAGAGTTTCCATGGTAACTAAGCAGGAGTACTACACATGGATTAAATTTTTCCCGATGAGCCAATAGAGAGCTTCGACCTGATTACATTGAGTGTAAAATCACCTTTGTATCGCCTATAGTAACGGAGATATGCGAGTTTGAAATTTTATATAATGTTATCGTAAAACGTGAGGCCATAGGTTGTATTACATTGTTTCATCAATCAAAGTGGTTATTTCAAATCTCCACAACGACGACTACAATCATGCACAAATAGATTGTTTACTTTATTGTTATGAGAGTTTCCATGGTAACTAAGCATAGATATTACACATGGAAAAATTTTTTTCCGCATGAGCCAATAGAGAGCTTCGACCTGATTACATTGAGTGTAAAATCACCTTTGTATCGCCTATAGTAACGGAGATATGCGAGTTTGAAATTTTATATAATGTTATCGTAAAACGTGAGGCCATAGGTTGTATTACATTGTTTCATCAATCAAAGTGGTTATTTCAAATCTCCACAACGACGACTTCAATCATGCACAAATAGATTGTTTACTTTATTGTTATGAGAGTTTCCATGGTAACTAAACATGAGTATTACACATGGATTAAATTTTTCCCGATGAACCAATAGAGAGCTTCGACCTGATTACATTGAGTGTAAAATCACCTTTGTATCGCCTATAGTAACGGAGATATGCGAGTTTGAAATTTTATATAATGTTATCGTAAAAAGTGAGGCCATAGGTTGTATTACATTGTTTCATCAATCAAAGTGGTTATTTCAAATCTCCACAACGACGACTACAATCATGCACAAATAGATTGTTTACTTTATTGTTATGAGAGTTTCCATGGTAACTAAGCATAGATATTACACATGGAAAAATTTTTTTCCGCATGAGCCAATAGAGAGCTTCGACCTGATTACATTGAGTGTAAATTCACCTTTGTATCGCCTATAGTAACGGAGATATGCGAGTTTGAAATTTTATATAATGTTATCGTAAAACGTGAGGCCATAGGTTGCATTACATTGTTTCAACAATCAAAGTGGTTATTTCAAATCTCCACGACGATGACTACAATCATGCACAAATAGATTGTTTACTTTATTGTTATGAGAGTTTCCATGGTAACTAAGCATGAATATTACACATGGATTAAATTTTTCGCATGAGCCAATAGAGAGCTTCGACCTGATTACATTGAGTGTAAAATCACCTTTGTATCGCCTATAGTAACGTAGATATGCGAGTTTGAAATTTTATATAATGTTATCGTAAAACGTGAGGCCGTAGGTTGTATTACATTGTTTCATCAATCAAAGTGGTTATTTCAAATCTCCACAACGACGACTACAATCATGCACAAATAGATAGTTTACTTTATTGTTATGAGAGTTTCCATGGTAACTAAGCAGGAGTACTACACATGGATTAAATTTTTCCCGATGAGCCAATAGAGAGCTTCGACCTGATTACATTGAGTGTAAAATCACCTTTGTATCGCCTATAGTAACGGAGATATGCGAGTTTGAAATTTTATATAATGTTATCGTAAAACGTGAGGCCATAGGATGCATTACATTGTTTCAACAATCAAAGTGGTTATTTCAAATCTCCACAACGACGACTACAATCATGCACAAATAGATTGTTTACTTTATTGTTATGAGAGTTTCCATGGTAACTAAGCATAGATATTACACATGGAAAATTTTTTTTCCGCATGAGCCAATAGAGAGCTTCGACCTGATTACATTGAGTGTAAAATCACCTTTGTATCGCCTATAGTAACGGAGATATGCGAGTTTGAAATTTTATATAATGTTATCGTAAAACGTGAGGCCATAGGTTGTATTACATTGTTTCATCAATCAAAGTGGTTATTTCAAATCTCCACAACGACGACTACAATCATGCACAAATAGATTGTTTACTTTATTGTTATGAGAGTTTCCATGGTAACAAAGCATAGATATTACACATGGAAAAATTTTTTTCCGCATGAGCCAATAGAGAGCTTCGACCTGATTACATTGAGTGTAAAATCACCTTTGTATCGCCTATAGTAACGGAGATATGCGAGTTTGAAATTTTATATAATGTTATCGTAAAACGTGAGGCCATAGGTTGCATTACATTGTTTCAACAATCAAAGTGGTTATTTCAAATCTCCACGACGATGACTACAATCATGCACAAATAGATTGTTTACTTTATTGTTATGAGAGTTTCCATGGTAACTAAGCATGAATATTACACATGGATTAAATTTTTCGCATGAGCCAATAGAGAGCTTCGACCTGATTACATTGAGTGTAAAATCACCTTTGTATCGCCTATAGTAACGTAGATATGCGAGTTTGAAATTTTATATAATGTTATCGTAAAACGTGAGGCCATAGGTTGCATTACATTGTTTCAACAATCAAAGTGGTTATTTCAAATCTCCACGACGATGACTACAATCATGCACAAATAGATTGTTTACTTTATTGTTATGAGAGTTTCCATGGTAACTAAGCAGGAGTACTACACATGGATTAAATTTTTCCCGATGAGCCAATAGAGAGCTTCGACCTGATTACATTGAATGTAAAATCACCTTTGTATCGCCTATAGTAACGGAGGTATGCGAGTTTGAAATTTTATATAATGTTATCGTAAAACGTGAGGCCATAGGTTGTATTACATTGTTTCATCAATCAAAGTGGTTATTTCAAATCTCCACAACGACGACTACAATCATGCACAAATAGATTGTTTACTTTATTGTTATGAGAGTTTCCATGGTAACTAAGCAGGAGTACTACACATGGATTAAATTTTTCCCGATGAGCCAATAGAGAGCTTCGACCTGATTACATTGAGTGTAAAATCACCTTTGTATCGCCTATAGTAACGGAGATATGCGAGTTTGAAATTTTATATAATGTTATCGTAAAACGTGAGGCCATAGGTTGCATTACATTGTTTCAACAATCAAAGAGGTTATTTCAAATCTCCACAACGACGACTACAATCATGCACAAATAGATTGTTTACTTTATTGTTATGAGAGTTTCCATGGTAACTAAGCATGAATATTACACATGGATTAAATTTTTCCGTATGAGCCAATAGAGAGCTTCGACCTGATTACATTGAGTGTAAAATCACCTTTGTATCGCCTATAGTAACGGAGATATGCGAGTTTGAAATTTTATATAATGTTATCGTAAAACGTGAGGCCATAGGTTGTATTACATTGTTTCATCAATCAAAGTGGTTATTTCAAATCTCCACAACGACGACTACAATCATGCACAAATAGATTGTTTACTTTATTGTTATGAGAGTTTCCATGGTAACTAAACATGAGTATTACACATGGATTAAATTTTTCCCGATGAACCAATAGAGAGCTTCGACCTGATTACATTGAGTGTAAAATCACCTTTGTATCTCCTATAGTATCGGAGATATGTGAGTTTGAAATTTTATATAATGTTATCGTAAAACGTGAGGCCATAGGTTGTATTACATTGTTTCAACAATCAAAGTGGTTATTTCAAATCTCCACGACGACGACTACAATCATGCACAAATAGATTCTTTACTTTATTGTTATGAGAGTTTCCATGGTAACTAAGCAGGAGTACTACACATGGATTAAATTTTTCCCGATGAGCCAATAGAGAGCTTCGACCTGATTACATTGAGTGTAAAATCACCTTTGTATCGCCTATAGTAACGGAGGTATGCGAGTTTGAAATTTTATATAATGTTATCGTAAAACGTGAGGCCATAGGTTGTATTACATTGTTTCAACAATCAAAGTGGTTATTTCAAATCTCCACGACGACGACTACAATCATGCACAAATAGATTGTTTACTTTATTGTTATGAGAGTTTCCATGGTAACTAAGCATGAATATTACACATGGATTAAATTTTTCGCATGAGCCAATAGAGAGCTTCGACCTGATTACATTGAGTGTAAAATCACCTTTGTATCGCCTATAGTAACGTAGATATGCGAGTTTGAAATTTTATATAATGTTATCGTAAAACGTGAGGCCATAGGTTGCATTACATTGTTTCAACAATCAAAGTGGTTATTTCAAATCTCCACGACGATGACTACAATCATGCACAAATAGATTGTTTACTTTATTGTTATGAGAGTTTCCATGGTAACTAAGCAGGAGTACTACACATGGATTAAATTTTTCCCGATGAGCCAATAGAGAGCTTCGACCTGATTACATTGAGTGTAAAATCACCTTTGTATCGCCTATAGTAACGGAGGTATGCGAGTTTGAAATTTTATATAATGTTATCGTAAAACGTGAGGCCATAGGTTGTATTACATTGTTTCATCAATCAAAGTGGTTATTTCAAATCTCCACAACGACGACTACAATCATGCACAAATAGATTGTTTACTTTATTGTTATGAGAGTTTCCATGGTAACTAAGCAGGAGTACTACACATGGATTAAATTTTTCCCGATGAGCCAATAGAGAGCTTCGACCTGATTACATTGAGTGTAAAATCACCTTTGTATCGCCTATAGTAACGGAGATATGCGAGTTTGAAATTTTATATAATGTTATCGTAAAACGTGAGGCCATAGGTTGCATTACATTGTTTCAACAATCAAAGTGGTTATTTCAAATCTCCACAACGACGACTACAATCATGCACAAATAGATTGTTTACTTTATTGTTATGAGAGTTTCCATGGTAACTAAGCATGAATATTACACATGGATTAAATTTTTCCGTATGAGCCAATAGAGAGCTTCGACCTGATTACATTGAGTGTAAAATCACCTTTGTATCGCCTATAGTAACGGAGATATGCGAGTTTGAAATTTTATATAATGTTATCGTAAAACGTGAGGCCATAGGTTGTATTACATTGTTTCATCAATCAAAGTGGTTATTTCAAATCTCCACAACGACGACTACAATCATGCACAAATAGATTGTTTACTTTATTGTTATGAGAGTTTCCATAGTAACTAAGCATAGATATTTCACATGGAAAAATTTTTTTCCGCATGAGCCAATAGAGAGCTTCGACCTGATTACATTGAGTGTAAAATCACCTTTGTATCGCCTATAGTAACGGAGATATGCGAGTTTGAAATTTTATATAATGTTATCGTAAAACGTGAGGCCATAGGTTGTATTACATTGTTTCATCAATCAAAGTGGTTATTTCAAATCTCCACAACGACGACTACAATCATGCACAAATAGATTGTTTACTTTATTGTTATGAGAGTTTCCATGGTAACTAAACATGAGTATTACACATGGATTAAATTTTTCCCGATGAACCAATAGAGAGCTTCGACCTGATTACATTGAGTGTAAAATCACCTTTGTATCGCCTATAGTAACGGAGATATGCGAGTTTGAAATTTTATATAATGTTATCGTAAAACGTGAGGCCATAGGTTGTATTACATTGTTTCATCAATCAAAGTGGTTATTTCAAATCTCCACAACGACGACTACAATCATGCACAAATAGATTGTTTACTTTATTGTTATGAGAGTTTCCATGGTAACTAAGCATAGATATTACACATGGAAAAATTTTTTTCCGCATGAGCCAATAGAGAGCTTCGACCTGATTACATTGAGTGTAAAATCACCTTTGTATCGCCTATAGTAACGGAGATATGCGAGTTTGAAATTTTATATAATGTTATCGTAAAACGTGAGGCCATAGGTTGCATTACATTGTTTCAACAATCAAAGTGGTTATTTCAAATCTCCACGACGATGACTACAATCATGCACAAATAGATTGTTTACTTTATTGTTATGAGAGTTTCCATGGTAACTAAGCATGAATATTACACATGGATTAAATTTTTCGCATGAGCCAATAGAGAGCTTCGACCTGATTACATTGAGTGTAAAATCACCTTTGTATCGCCTATAGTAACGTAGATATGCGAGTTTGAAATTTTATATAATGTTATCGTAAAACGTGAGGCCATAGGTTGCATTACATTGTTTCAACAATCAAAGTGGTTATTTCAAATCTCCACGACGATGACTACAATCATGCACAAATAGATTGTTTACTTTATTGTTATGAGAGTTTCCATGGTAACTAAGCAGGAGTACTACACATGGATTAAATTTTTCCCGATGAGCCAATAGAGAGCTTCGACCTGATTACATTGAATGTAAAATCACCTTTGTATCGCCTATAGTAACGGAGGTATGCGAGTTTGAAATTTTATATAATGTTATCGTAAAACGTGAGGCCATAGGTTGTATTACATTGTTTCATCAATCAAAGTGGTTATTTCAAATCTCCACAACGACGACTACAATCATGCACAAATAGATTGTTTACTTTATTGTTATGAGAGTTTCCATGGTAACTAAGCAGGAGTACTACACATGGATTAAATTTTTCCCGATGAGCCAATAGAGAGCTTCGACCTGATTACATTGAGTGTAAAATCACCTTTGTATCGCCTATAGTAACGGAGATATGCGAGTTTGAAATTTTATATAATGTTATCGTAAAACGTGAGGCCATAGGTTGCATTACATTGTTTCAACAATCAAAGTGGTTATTTCAAATCTCCACAACGACGACTACAATCATGCACAAATAGATTGTTTACTTTATTGTTATGAGAGTTTCCATGGTAACTAAGCATGAATATTACACATGGATTAAATTTTTCCGTATGAGCCAATAGAGAGCTTCGACCTGATTACATTGAGTGTAAAATCACCTTTGTATCGCCTATAGTAACGGAGATATGCGAGTTTGAAATTTTATATAATGTTATCGTAAAACGTGAGGCCATAGGTTGTATTACATTGTTTCATCAATCAAAGTGGTTATTTCAAATCTCCACAACGACGACTACAATCATGCACAAATAGATTGTTTACTTTATTGTTATGAGAGTTTCCATGGTAACTAAGCAGGAGTACTACACATGGATTAAATTTTTCCCGATGAGCCAATAGAGAGCTTCGACCTGATTACATTGAGTGTAAAATCACCTTTGTATCGCCTATAGTAACGGAGATATGCGAGTTTGAAATTTTATATAATGTTATCGTAAAACGTGAGGCCATAGGTTGTATTACATTGTTTCATCAATCAAAGTGGTTATTTCAAATCTCCACAACGACGACTACAATCATGCACAAATAGATTGTTTACTTTATTGTTATGAGAGTTTCCATGGTAACTAAGCATAGATATTACACATGGAAAAATTTTTTTCCGCATGAGCCAATAGAGAGCTTCGACCTGATTACATTGAGTGTAAAATCACCTTTGTATCGCCTATAGTAACGGAGATATGCGAGTTTGAAATTTTATATAATGTTATCGTAAAACGTGAGGCCATAGGTTGTATTACATTGTTTCATCAATCAAAGTGGTTATTTCAAATCTCCACAACGACGACTTCAATCATGCACAAATAGATTGTTTACTTTATTGTTATGAGAGTTTCCATGGTAACTAAACATGAGTATTACACATGGATTAAATTTTTCCCGATGAACCAATAGAGAGCTTCGACCTGATTACATTGAGTGTAAAATCACCTTTGTATCGCCTATAGTAACGGAGATATGCGAGTTTGAAATTTTATATAATGTTATCGTAAAAAGTGAGGCCATAGGTTGTATTACATTGTTTCATCAATCAAAGTGGTTATTTCAAATCTCCACAACGACGACTACAATCATGCACAAATAGATTGTTTACTTTATTGTTATGAGAGTTTCCATGGTAACTAAGCATAGATATTACACATGGAAAAATTTTTTTCCGCATGAGCCAATAGAGAGCTTCGACCTGATTACATTGAGTGTAAATTCACCTTTGTATCGCCTATAGTAACGGAGATATGCGAGTTTGAAATTTTATATAATGTTATCGTAAAACGTGAGGCCATAGGTTGCATTACATTGTTTCAACAATCAAAGTGGTTATTTCAAATCTCCACGACGATGACTACAATCATGCACAAATAGATTGTTTACTTTATTGTTATGAGAGTTTCCATGGTAACTAAGCATGAATATTACACATGGATTAAATTTTTCGCATGAGCCAATAGAGAGCTTCGACCTGATTACATTGAGTGTAAAATCACCTTTGTATCGCCTATAGTAACGTAGATATGCGAGTTTGAAATTTTATATAATGTTATCGTAAAACGTGAGGCCGTAGGTTGTATTACATTGTTTCATCAATCAAAGTGGTTATTTCAAATCTCCACAACGACGACTACAATCATGCACAAATAGATAGTTTACTTTATTGTTATGAGAGTTTCCATGGTAACTAAGCAGGAGTACTACACATGGATTAAATTTTTCCCGATGAGCCAATAGAGAGCTTCGACCTGATTACATTGAGTGTAAAATCACCTTTGTATCGCCTATAGTAACGGAGATATGCGAGTTTGAAATTTTATATAATGTTATCGTAAAACGTGAGGCCATAGGATGCATTACATTGTTTCAACAATCAAAGTGGTTATTTCAAATCTCCACAACGACGACTACAATCATGCACAAATAGATTGTTTACTTTATTGTTATGAGAGTTTCCATGGTAACAAAGCATAGATATTACACATGGAAAAATTTTTTTCCGCATGAGCCAATAGAGAGCTTCGACCTGATTACATTGAGTGTAAAATCACCTTTGTATCGCCTATAGTAACGGAGATATGCGAGTTTGAAATTTTATATAATGTTATCGTAAAACGTGAGGCCATAGGTTGCATTACATTGTTTCAACAATCAAAGTGGTTATTTCAAATCTCCACGACGATGACTACAATCATGCACAAATAGATTGTTTACTTTATTGTTATGAGAGTTTCCATGGTAACTAAGCATGAATATTACACATGGATTAAATTTTTCGCATGAGCCAATAGAGAGCTTCGACCTGATTACATTGAGTGTAAAATCACCTTTGTATCGCCTATAGTAACGTAGATATGCGAGTTTGAAATTTTATATAATGTTATCGTAAAACGTGAGGCCATAGGTTGCATTACATTGTTTCAACAATCAAAGTGGTTATTTCAAATCTCCACGACGATGACTACAATCATGCACAAATAGATTGTTTACTTTATTGTTATGAGAGTTTCCATGGTAACTAAGCAGGAGTACTACACATGGATTAAATTTTTCCCGATGAGCCAATAGAGAGCTTCGACCTGATTACATTGAATGTAAAATCACCTTTGTATCGCCTATAGTAACGGAGGTATGCGAGTTTGAAAATATATATAATGTTATCGTAAAACGTGAGGCCATAGGTTGTATTACATTGTTTCATCAATCAAAGTGGTTATTTCAAATCTCCACAACGACGACTACAATCATGCACAAATAGATTGTTTACTTTATTGTTATGAGAGTTTCCATGGTAACTAAGCAGGAGTACTACACATGGATTAAATTTTTCCCGATGAGCCAATAGAGAGCTTCGACCTGATTACATTGAGTGTAAAATCACCTTTGTATCGCCTATAGTAACGTAGATATGCGAGTTTGAAATTTTATATAATGTTATCGTAAAACGTGAGGCCATAGGTTGCATTACATTGTTTCAACAATCAAAGTGGTTATTTCAAATCTCCACGACGATGACTACAATCATGCACAAATAGATTGTTTACTTTATTGTTATGAGAGTTTCCATGGTAACTAAGCAGGAGTACTACACATGGATTAAATTTTTCCCGATGAGCCAATAGAGAGCTTCGACCTGATTACATTGAATGTAAAATCACCTTTGTATCGCCTATAGTAACGGAGGTATGCGAGTTTGAAAATATATATAATGTTATCGTAAAACGTGAGGCCATAGGTTGTATTACATTGTTTCATCAATCAAAGTGGTTATTTCAAATCTCCACAACGACGACTACAATCATGCACAAATAGATTGTTTACTTTATTGTTATGAGAGTTTCCATGGTAACTAAGCAGGAGTACTACACATGGATTAAATTTTTCCCGATGAGCCAATAGAGAGCTTCGACCTGATTACATTGAGTGTAAAATCACCTTTGTATCGCCTATAGTAACGGAGATATGCGAGTTTGAAATTTTATATAATGTTATCGTAAAACGTGAGGCCATAGGTTGCATTACATTGTTTCAACAATCAAAGAGGTTATTTCAAATCTCCACAACGACGACTACAATCATGCACAAATAGATTGTTTACTTTATTGTTATGAGAGTTTCCATGGTAACTAAGCATGAATATTACACATGGATTAAATTTTTCCGTATGAGCCAATAGAGAGCTTCGACCTGATTACATTGAGTGTAAAATCACCTTTGTATCGCCTATAGTAACGGAGATATGCGAGTTTGAAATTTTATATAATGTTATCGTAAAACGTGAGGCCATAGGTTGTATTACATTGTTTCATCAATCAAAGTGGTTATTTCAAATCTCCACAACGACGACTACAATCATGCACAAATAGATTGTTTACTTTATTGTTATGAGAGTTTCCATGGTAACTAAGCATAGATATTACACATGGAAAAATTTTTTTCCGCATGAGCCAATAGAGAGCTTCGACCTGATTACATTGAGTGTAAATTCACCTTTGTATCGCCTATAGTAACGGAGATATGCGAGTTTGAAATTTTATATAATGTTATCGTAAAACGTGAGGCCATAGGTTGCATTACATTGTTTCAACAATCAAAGTGGTTATTTCAAATCTCCACGACGATGACTACAATCATGCACAAATAGATTGTTTACTTTATTGTTATGAGAGTTTCCATGGTAACTAAGCATGAATATTACACATGGATTAAATTTTTCGCATGAGCCAATAGAGAGCTTCGACCTGATTACATTGAGTGTAAAATCACCTTTGTATCGCCTATAGTAACGTAGATATGCGAGTTTGAAATTTTATATAATGTTATCGTAAAACGTGAGGCCATAGGTTGCATTACATTGTTTCAACAATCAAAGTGGTTATTTCAAATCTCCACAACGATGACTACAATCATGCACAAATAGATTGTTTACTTTATTGTTATGAGAGTTTCCATGGTAACTAAGCAGGAGTACTACACATGGATTAAATTTTTCCCGATGAGCCAATAGAGAGCTTCGACCTGATTACATTGAATGTAAAATCACCTTTGTATCGCCTATAGTAACGGAGGTATGCGAGTTTGAAATTTTATATAATGTTATCGTAAAACGTGAGGCCATAGGTTGTATTACATTGTTTCATCAATCAAAGTGGTTATTTCAAATCTCCACAACGACGACTACAATCATGCACAAATAGATTGTTTACTTTATTGTTATGAGAGTTTCCATGGTAACTAAGCAGGAGTACTACACATGGATTAAATTTTTCCCGATGAGCCAATAGAGAGCTTCGACCTGATTACATTGAGTGTAAAATCACCTTTGTATCGCCTATAGTAACGGAGATATGCGAGTTTGAAATTTTATATAATGTTATCGTAAAACGTGAGGCCATAGGTTGTATTACATTGTTTCATCAATCAAAGTGGTTATTTCAAATCTCCACAACGACGACTTCAATCATGCACAAATAGATTGTTTACTTTATTGTTATGAGAGTTTCCATGGTAACTAAACATGAGTATTACACATGGATTAAATTTTTCCCGATGAACCAATAGAGAGCTTCGACCTGATTACATTGAGTGTAAAATCACCTTTGTATCGCCTATAGTAACGGAGATATGCGAGTTTGAAATTTTATATAATGTTATCGTAAAAAGTGAGGCCATAGGTTGTATTACATTGTTTCATCAATCAAAGTGGTTATTTCAAATTTCCACAACGACAACTACAATCATGCACAAATAGATTGTTTACTTTATTGTTATGAGAGTTTCCATGGTAACTAAGCATAGATATTACACATGGAAAAATTTTTTTCCGCATGAGCCAATAGAGAGCTTCGACCTGATTACATTGAGTGTAAATTCACCTTTGTATCGCCTATAGTAACGGAGATATGCGAGTTTGAAATTTTATATAATGTTATCGTAAAACGTGAGGCCATAGGTTGCATTACATTGTTTCAACAATCAAAGTGGTTATTTCAAATCTCCACGACGATGACTACAATCATGCACAAATAGATTGTTTACTTTATTGTTATGAGAGTTTCCATGGTAACTAAGCATGAATATTACACATGGATTAAATTTTTCGCATGAGCCAATAGAGAGCTTCGACCTGATTACATTGAGTGTAAAATCACCTTTGTATCGCCTATAGTAACGTAGATATGCGAGTTTGAAATTTTATATAATGTTATCGTAAAACGTGAGGCCGTAGGTTGTATTACATTGTTTCATCAATCAAAGTGGTTATTTCAAATCTCCACAACGACGACTACAATCATGCACAAATAGATAGTTTACTTTATTGTTATGAGAGTTTCCATGGTAACTAAGCAGGAGTACTACACATGGATTAAATTTTTCCCGATGAGCCAATAGAGAGCTTCGACCTGATTACATTGAGTGTAAAATCACCTTTGTATCGCCTATAGTAACGGAGATATGCGAGTTTGAAATTTTATATAATGTTATCGTAAAACGTGAGGCCATAGGATGCATTACATTGTTTCAACAATCAAAGTGGTTATTTCAAATCTCCACAACGACGACTACAATCATGCACAAATAGATTGTTTACTTTATTGTTATGAGAGTTTCCATGGTAACTAAGCATAGATATTACACATGGAAAAATTTTTTTCCGCATGAGCCAATAGAGAGCTTCGACCTGATTACATTGAGTGTAAAATCACCTTTGTATCGCCTATAGTAACGGAGATATGCGAGTTTGAAATTTTATATAATGTTATCGTAAAACGTGAGGCCATAGGTTGTATTACATTGTTTCATCAATCAAAGTGGTTATTTCAAATCTCCACAACGACGACTACAATCATGCACAAATAGATTGTTTACTTTATTGTTATGAGAGTTTCCATGGTAACTAAGCAGGAGTACTACACATGGATTAAATTTTTCCCGATGAGCCAATAGAGAGCTTCGACCTGATTACATTGAGTGTAAAATCACCTTTGTATCGCCTATAGTAACGGAGATATGCGAGTTTGAAATTTTATATAATGTTATCGTAAAACGTGAGGCCATAGGTTGCATTACATTGTTTCAACAATCAAAGTGGTTATTTCAAATCTCCACGACGATGACTACAATCATGCACAAATAGATTGTTTACTTTATTGTTATGAGAGTTTCCATGGTAACTAAGCAGGAGTACTACACATGGATTAAATTTTTCCCGATGAGCCAATAGAGAGCTTCGACCTGATTACATTGAATGTAAAATCACCTTTGTATCGCCTATAGTAACGGAGGTATGCGAGTTTGAAAATATATATAATGTTATCGTAAAACGTGAGGCCATAGGTTGTATTACATTGTTTCATCAATCAAAGTGGTTATTTCAAATCTCCACAACGACGACTACAATCATGCACAAATAGATTGTTTACTTTATTGTTATGAGAGTTTCCATGGTAACTAAGCAGGAGTACTACACATGGATTAAATTTTTCCCGATGAGCCAATAGAGAGCTTCGACCTGATTACATTGAGTGTAAAATCACCTTTGTATCGCCTATAGTAACGGAGATATGCGAGTTTGAAATTTTATATAATGTTATCGTAAAACGTGAGGCCATAGGTTGCATTACATTGTTTCAACAATCAAAGAGGTTATTTCAAATCTCCACAACGACGACTACAATCATGCACAAATAGATTGTTTACTTTATTGTTATGAGAGTTTCCATGGTAACTAAGCATGAATATTACACATGGATTAAATTTTTCCGTATGAGCCAATAGAGAGCTTCGACCTGATTACATTGAGTGTAAAATCACCTTTGTATCGCCTATAGTAACGGAGATATGCGAGTTTGAAATTTTATATAATGTTATCGTAAAACGTGAGGCCATAGGTTGTATTACATTGTTTCATCAATCAAAGTGGTTATTTCAAATCTCCACAACGACGACTACAATCATGCACAAATAGATTGTTTACTTTATTGTTATGAGAGTTTCCATGGTAACTAAGCATAGATATTACACATGGAAAAATTTTTTTCCGCATGAGCCAATAGAGAGCTTCGACCTGATTACATTGAGTGTAAATTCACCTTTGTATCGCCTATAGTAACGGAGATATGCGAGTTTGAAATTTTATATAATGTTATCGTAAAACGTGAGGCCATAGGTTGCATTACATTGTTTCAACAATCAAAGTGGTTATTTCAAATCTCCACGACGATGACTACAATCATGCACAAATAGATTGTTTACTTTATTGTTATGAGAGTTTCCATGGTAACTAAGCATGAATATTACACATGGATTAAATTTTTCGCATGAGCCAATAGAGAGCTTCGACCTGATTACATTGAGTGTAAAATCACCTTTGTATCGCCTATAGTAACGTAGATATGCGAGTTTGAAATTTTATATAATGTTATCGTAAAACGTGAGGCCATAGGTTGCATTACATTGTTTCAACAATCAAAGTGGTTATTTCAAATCTCCACAACGATGACTACAATCATGCACAAATAGATTGTTTACTTTATTGTTATGAGAGTTTCCATGGTAACTAAGCAGGAGTACTACACATGGATTAAATTTTTCCCGATGAGCCAATAGAGAGCTTCGACCTGATTACATTGAATGTAAAATCACCTTTGTATCGCCTATAGTAACGGAGGTATGCGAGTTTGAAATTTTATATAATGTTATCGTAAAACGTGAGGCCATAGGTTGTATTACATTGTTTCATCAATCAAAGTGGTTATTTCAAATCTCCACAACGACGACTACAATCATGCACAAATAGATTGTTTACTTTATTGTTATGAGAGTTTCCATGGTAACTAAGCAGGAGTACTACACATGGATTAAATTTTTCCCGATGAGCCAATAGAGAGCTTCGACCTGATTACATTGAGTGTAAAATCACCTTTGTATCGCCTATAGTAACGGAGATATGCGAGTTTGAAATTTTATATAATGTTATCGTAAAACGTGAGGCCATAGGTTGTATTACATTGTTTCATCAATCAAAGTGGTTATTTCAAATCTCCACAACGACGACTTCAATCATGCACAAATAGATTGTTTACTTTATTGTTATGAGAGTTTCCATGGTAACTAAACATGAGTATTACACATGGATTAAATTTTTCCCGATGAACCAATAGAGAGCTTCGACCTGATTACATTGAGTGTAAAATCACCTTTGTATCGCCTATAGTAACGGAGATATGCGAGTTTGAAATTTTATATAATGTTATCGTAAAAAGTGAGGCCATAGGTTGTATTACATTGTTTCATCAATCAAAGTGGTTATTTCAAATTTCCACAACGACAACTACAATCATGCACAAATAGATTGTTTACTTTATTGTTATGAGAGTTTCCATGGTAACTAAGCATAGATATTACACATGGAAAAATTTTTTTCCGCATGAGCCAATAGAGAGCTTCGACCTGATTACATTGAGTGTAAATTCACCTTTGTATCGCCTATAGTAACGGAGATATGCGAGTTTGAAATTTTATATAATGTTATCGTAAAACGTGAGGCCATAGGTTGCATTACATTGTTTCAACAATCAAAGTGGTTATTTCAAATCTCCACGACGATGACTACAATCATGCACAAATAGATTGTTTACTTTATTGTTATGAGAGTTTCCATGGTAACTAAGCATGAATATTACACATGGATTAAATTTTTCGCATGAGCCAATAGAGAGCTTCGACCTGATTACATTGAGTGTAAAATCACCTTTGTATCGCCTATAGTAACGTAGATATGCGAGTTTGAAATTTTATATAATGTTATCGTAAAACGTGAGGCCGTAGGTTGTATTACATTGTTTCATCAATCAAAGTGGTTATTTCAAATCTCCACAACGACGACTACAATCATGCACAAATAGATAGTTTACTTTATTGTTATGAGAGTTTCCATGGTAACTAAGCAGGAGTACTACACATGGATTAAATTTTTCCCGATGAGCCAATAGAGAGCTTCGACCTGATTACATTGAGTGTAAAATCACCTTTGTATCGCCTATAGTAACGGAGATATGCGAGTTTGAAATTTTATATAATGTTATCGTAAAACGTGAGGCCATAGGATGCATTACATTGTTTCAACAATCAAAGTGGTTATTTCAAATCTCCACAACGACGACTACAATCATGCACAAATAGATTGTTTACTTTATTGTTATGAGAGTTTCCATGGTAACTAAGCATAGATATTACACATGGAAAAATTTTTTTCCGCATGAGCCAATAGAGAGCTTCGACCTGATTACATTGAGTGTAAAATCACCTTTGTATCGCCTATAGTAACGGAGATATGCGAGTTTGAAATTTTATATAATGTTATCGTAAAACGTGAGGCCATAGGTTGTATTACATTGTTTCATCAATCAAAGTGGTTATTTCAAATCTCCACAACGACGACTACAATCATGCACAAATAGATTGTTTACTTTATTGTTATGAGAGTTTCCATGGTAACAAAGCATAGATATTACACATGGAAAAATTTTTTTCCGCATGAGCCAATAGAGAGCTTCGACCTGATTACATTGAGTGTAAAATCACCTTTGTATCGCCTATAGTAACGGAGATATGCGAGTTTGAAATTTTATATAATGTTATCGTAAAACGTGAGGCCATAGGTTGCATTACATTGTTTCAACAATCAAAGAGGTTATTTCAAATCTCCACAACGACGACTACAATCATGCACAAATAGATTGTTTACTTTATTGTTATGAGAGTTTCCATGGTAACTAAGCATGAATATTACACATGGATTAAATTTTTCCGTATGAGCCAATAGAGAGCTTCGACCTGATTACATTGAGTGTAAAATCACCTTTGTATCGCCTATAGTAACGGAGATATGCGAGTTTGAAATTTTATATAATGTTATCGTAAAACGTGAGGCCATAGGTTGCATTACATTGTTTCAACAATCAAAGTGGTTATTTCAAATCTCCACAACGACGACTACAATCATGCACAAATAGATTGTTTACTTTATTGTTATGAGAGTTTCCATGGTAACTAAGCATGAATATTACACATGGATTAAATTTTTCCGTATGAGCCAATAGAGAGCTTCGACCTGATTACATTGAGTGTAAAATCACCTTTGTATCGCCTATAGTAACGGAGATATGCGAGTTTGAAATTTTATATAATGTTATCGTAAAACGTGAGGCCATAGGTTGAATTACATTGTTTCATCAATCAAAGTGGTTATTTCAAATCTCCACAACGACGACTACAATCATGCACAAATAGATTGTTTACTTTATTGTTATGAGAGTTTCCATGGTAACTAAGCAGGAGTACTACACATGGATTAAATTTTTCCCGATGAGCCAATAGAGAGCTTCGACCTGATTACATTGAGTGTAAAATCACCTTTGTATCGCCTATAGTAACGGAGATATGCGAGTTTGAAATTTTATATAATGTTATCGTAAAACGTGAGGCCATAGGTTGTATTACATTGTTTCATCAATCAAAGTGGTTATTTCAAATCTCCACAACGACGACTACAATCATGCACAAATAGATTGTTTACTTTATTGTTATGAGAGTTTCCATGGTAACTAAGCATAGATATTACACATGGAAAAATTTTTTTCCGCATGAGCCAATAGAGAGCTTCGACCTGATTACATTGAGTGTAAAATCACCTTTGTATCGCCTATAGTAACGGAGATATGCGAGTTTGAAATTTTATATAATGTTATCGTAAAACGTGAGGCCATAGGTTGCATTACATTGTTTCAACAATCAAAGTGGTTATTTCAAATCTCCACGACGATGACTACAATCATGCACAAATAGATTGTTTACTTTATTGTTATGAGAGTTTCCATGGTAACTAAGCAGGAGTACTACACATGGATTAAATTTTTCCCGATGAGCCAATAGAGAGCTTCGACCTGATTACATTGAGTGTAAAATCACGTTTGTATCACCTATAGTAACGGAGATATGTGAGTTTGAAATTTTATATAATGTTATCGTAAAACGTGAGGCCATAGGTTGTATTACATTGTTTCAACAATCAAAGTGGTTATTTCAAATCTCCACGACGACGACTACAATCATGCACAAATAGATTCTTTACTTTATTGTTATGAGAGTTTCCATGGTAACTAAGCAGGAGTACTACACATGGATTAAATTTTTCCCGATGAGCCAATAGAGAGCTTCGACCTGATTACATTGAGTGTAAAATCACCTTTGTATCTCCTATAGTAACGGAGGTATGCGAGTTTGAAATTTTATATAATGTTATCGTAAAACGTGAGGCCATAGGTTGTATTACATTGTTTCAACAATCAAAGTGGTTATTTCAAATCTCCACGACGACGACTACAATCATGCACAAATAGATTGTTTACTTTATTGTTATGAGAGTTTCCATGGTAACTAAGCATGAATATTACACATGGATTAAATTTTTCGCATGAGCCAATAGAGAGCTTCGACCTGATTACATTGAGTGTAAAATCACCTTTGTATCGCCTATAGTAACGTAGATATGCGAGTTTGAAATTTTATATAATGTTATCGTAAAACGTGAGGCCATAGGTTGCATTACATTGTTTCAACAATCAAAGTGGTTATTTCAAATCTCCACGACGACGACTACAATCATGCACAAATAGATTGTTTACTTTATTGTTATGAGAGTTTCCATGGTAACTAAGCAGGAGTACTACACATGGATTAAATTTTTCCCGATGAGCCAATAGAGAGCTTCGACCTGATTACATTGAGTGTAAAATCACCTTTGTATCGCCTATAGTAACGGAGATATGCGAGTTTGAAATTTTATATAATGTTATCGTAAAACGTGAGGCCATAGGTTGCATTACATTGTTTCAACAATCAAAGTTTTTATTTCAAATCTCCACAACGACGACTACAATCATGCACAAATAGATTGTTTACTTTATTGTTATGAGAGTTTCCATGGTAACTAAGCATGAATATTACACATGGATTAAATTTTTCCCTATGAGCCAATAGAGAGCTTCGACCTGATTACATTGAGTGTAAAATCACCTTTGTATCGCCTATAGTAACGGAGATATGCGAGTTTGAAATTTTATATAATGTTATCGTAAAACGTGAGGCCATAGGTTGCATTACATTGTTTCAACAATCAAAGTGGTTATTTCAAATCTCCACGACGATGACTACAATCATGCACAAATAGATTGTTTACTTTATTGTTATGAGAGTTTCCATGGTAACTAAGCAGGAGTACTACACATGGATTAAATTTTTCCCGATGAGCCAATAGAGAGCTTCGACCTGATTACATTGAGTGTAAAATCACGTTTGTATCACCTATAGTAACGGAGATATGTGAGTTTGAAATTTTATATAATGTTATCGTAAAACGTGAGGCCATAGGTTGTATTACATTGTTTCAACAATCAAAGTGGTTATTTCAAATCTCCACGACGACGACTACAATCATGCACAAATAGATTCTTTACTTTATTGTTATGAGAGTTTCCATGGTAACTAAGCAGGAGTACTACACATGGATTAAATTTTTCCCGATGAGCCAATAGAGAGCTTCGACCTGATTACATTGAGTGTAAAATCACCTTTGTATCTCCTATAGTAACGGAGGTATGCGAGTTTGAAATTTTATATAATGTTATCGTAAAACGTGAGGCCATAGGTTGTATTACATTGTTTCAACAATCAAAGTGGTTATTTCAAATCTCCACGACGACGACTACAATCATGCACAAATAGATTGTTTACTTTATTGTTATGAGAGTTTCCATGGTAACTAAGCATGAATATTACACATGGATTAAATTTTTCGCATGAGCCAATAGAGAGCTTCGACCTGATTACATTGAGTGTAAAATCACCTTTGTATCGCCTATAGTAACGTAGATATGCGAGTTTGAAATTTTATATAATGTTATCGTAAAACGTGAGGCCATAGGTTGCATTACATTGTTTCAACAATCAAAGTGGTTATTTCAAATCTCCACGACGACGACTACAATCATGCACAAATAGATTGTTTACTTTATTGTTATGAGAGTTTCCATGGTAACTAAGCAGGAGTACTACACATGGATTAAATTTTTCCCGATGAGCCAATAGAGAGCTTCGACCTGATTACATTGAGTGTAAAATCACCTTTGTATCGCCTATAGTAACGGAGATATGCGAGTTTGAAATTTTATATAATGTTATCGTAAAACGTGAGGCCATAGGTTGCATTACATTGTTTCAACAATCAAAGTTTTTATTTCAAATCTCCACAACGACGACTACAATCATGCACAAATAGATTGTTTACTTTATTGTTATGAGAGTTTCCATGGTAACTAAGCATGAATATTACACATGGATTAAATTTTTCCCTATGAGCCAATAGAGAGCTTCGACCTGATTACATTGAGTGTAAAATCACCTTTGTATCGCCTATAGTAACGGAGATATGCGAGTTTGAAATTTTATATAATGTTATCGTAAAACGTGAGGCCATAGGTTGTATTACATTGTTTCATCAATCAAAGTGGTTATTTCAAATCTCCACAACGACGACTACAATCATGCACAAATAGATTGTTTACTTTATTGTTATGAGAGTTTCCATGGTAACTAAGCATAGATATTAAACATGGAAAAATTTTTTTCCGCATGAGCCAATAGAGAGCTTCGACCTGATTACATTGAGTGTAAAATCACCTTTGTATCGCCTATAGTAACGGAGATATGCGAGTTTGAAATTTTATATAATGTTATCGTAAAACGTGAGGCCATAGGTTGTATTACATTGTTTCATCAATCAAAGTGGTTATTTCAAATCTCCACAACGACGACTACAATCATGCACAAATAGATTGTTTACTTTATTGTTATGAGAGTTTCCATGGTAACTAAGCAGGAGTACTACACATGGATTAAATTTTTCCCGATGAGCCAATAGAGAGCTTCGACCTGATTACATTGAGTGTAAAATCACCTTTGTATCTCCTATAGTAACGGAGATATGTGAGTTTGAAATTTTATATAATGTTATCGTAAAACGTGAGGCCATAGGTTGTATTACATTGTTTCACCAATCAAAGTGGTTATTTCAAATCTCCACGACGACGACTACAATCATGCACAAATAGATTCTTTACTTTATTGTTATGAGAGTTTCCATGGTAACTAAGCAGGAGTACTACACATGGATTAAATTTTTCCCGATGAGCCAATAGAGAGCTTCGACCTGATTACATTGAGTGTAAAATCACCTTTGTATCGCCTATAGTAACGGAGGTATGCGAGTTTGAAATTTTATATAATGTTATCGTAAAACGTGAGGCCATAGGTTGTATTACATTGTTTCATCAATCAAAGTGGTTCTTTCAAATCTCCACAACGACGACTACAATCATGCACAAATAGATTGTTTACTTTATTGTTATGAGAGTTTCCATGGTAACTAAGCTGGAGTACTACACATGGATTAAATTTTTCCCGATGAGCCAATAGAGAGCTTCGACCTGATTACATTGAGTGTAAAATCACCTTTGTATCGCCTATAGTAACGGAGGTATGCGAGTTTGAAATTTTATATAATGTTATCGTAAAACGTGAGGCCATAGGTTGCATTACATTGTTTCAACAATCAAAGTGGTTATTTCAAATCTCCACGACGATGACTACAATCATGCACAAATAGATTGTTTACTTTATTGTTATGAGAGTTTCCATGGTAACTAAGCAGGAGTACTACACATGGATTAAATTTTTCCCGATGAGCCAATAGAGAGCTTCGACCTGATTACATTGAGTGTAAAATCACCTTTGTATCGCCTATAGTAACGAAGGTATGCGAGTTTGAAATTTTATATAATGTTATCGTAAAACGTGAGGCCATAGGTTGTATTACATTGTTTCATCAATCAAAGTGGTTATTTCAAATCTCCACAACGACGACTACAATCATGCACAAATAGATTCTTTACTTTATTGTTATGAGAGTTTCCATGGTAACTAAGCAGGAGTACTACACATGGATTAAATTTTTCCCGATGAGCCAATAGAGAGCTTCGACCTGATTACATTGAGTGTAAAATCACCTTTGTATCGCCTATAGTAACGGAGGTATGCGAGTTTGAAATTTTAGTAGTGGTATTTGTGGTAGGGACAGGACCACTTACAAGTGTAGAAAAGGCGAGGCTATTTGATTGAACAATCTGATTTGCTTACACTTAAAACAAAGCCAAAAGGGGCCTATACCCCAATTTTTCAGGTGTGATATGCTCTGATTTTTAAGAAATTCTGAATTTCTAGTGTAGAAAAGGCGAGGGCTCAAAAGATAGATTTACCCATATTTAAAACAATGGCAAGAGGGGTCTATACCCCAATTCTTCAGGTGTGGAGGTTCGGGTTTAAGTCCTCATAAAATGTGAAGCCTCCCCTGATGGCAAAATGTTAATATTGCTGTCTTGTAATCGGGAGGCTCGGGTTCGAGTCCTGATAAAATATTTAAGATTGAAAACATGTGGCAAAATAATATGTCCACAAGTGAGATTTTGAGAATAATTATTGCTAGTTGATAGCTCCCAGATCTGAAAATCTTTTTTCTCCTCTGCTCAGACAGATTCGGCCATGTGTGTAAAAGTTATATCTGTATGATTGTTGTTTATAAACTTGTCAAAAATATGGCTTTTTTGTATGAAAACATGCAATCCTGAATACAATTCTGGTTTTGTCTTGTTCTGTTAATATAAACACAAGTGAGACTTACAGAATATTTATTGCACAATTCAAAATCCAATTTTGAATTGTATTTAGTTGATATAGAGATGAGGTTTTAAACCTGGTGAAGTGTGTTGTACATCAGCAAAACTATCACCAAAACCTAGTTACTGCTGTTGTTTGGGTATAAAAGCACCAGCTCAGCTATTAACTGCTGAACCCAACTGATATTTTTATTAAGTATAAAGTTTTGAATTGAAGCCCAGAAAATCTTATATAATAAACAACAAGAAAAAATGCCAAAACAAAAATATTGCAATCAGTGTAATAAAAATATATCTAGTTCTCATTGGGCTAGGCACCGGCATATTTGTAAGCCTAGCAAATGCAGAAAGGCCACAAAAATGTGCCCAAGATGCCATAAAATATTAAGCAAGGCATATTACAAATGGCATAGGTGTAATTCTTATGTACAGTCATCAGCATTGCCCCCGCAACCATCTACATCTGGTCTGAAAAGAAAGCACGAAGCACCTGTTAATGCTGGACCTGCAAAGCAGCCACGCTATGCACCTATCCGTAGCAGTTTTAACGGCCAATTAAGGGATTATCGGTTTGTATCAGAGCCAGGATGTGATATTAAGAATTTCTTGAACAGTATAAATTCTGATCTGCAGGCAATTCTCAATGCACAAAATGGCTCTTATAAGCTGTACCTCAAATTGTTTGTACAATATAAGAAGCCAAATGACACAAAATTTACACAGCCCCACATAACAGAAACTGTACCGGTTTATTCAAATGCAAATTCGGACAGAATAATAAGCAGGTTGATAAATCAATTGAATATCAAACACTCTGAATTTGCGGCAAAAGAGTCCGGATGGAGCCTATGTGGCTCTCCGCACAAGTTATATGTTAATATTTCTGAATTCAGCCCATTACAAGGTTCCACATATTTGCCATTACCTACCAATATCAAAAACAGAAGAGCTGTGGTCAATATAAAAAACACCGACCAGAAATGCTTTTTGTGGTGTATTTTAGCTGCTTTGTATCCAGTTTCAAGGCATCCTGAGAGAATAAATTATTACAAACAACATGAACATGATTTTGATGAAGCAATGGAGGGTTTGGAATATCCAATGTTTGTTCAGAATATTGATAAATTTGAAAAAAGGGCCAGGCACATCAATGGCAAACAATTATCTATTAATGTATTTATTTGTTCCACTGGCCGTGGCAATTGCTTGATAGCACCTCTCAGAATCAGTACATTTGATGATGAATCTGCTATTCCGATTGATCTGCTCTTAATTGAAGGGGATGGCACATATCATTACACTCTGATACACAGTCTTGAAGCTTTAGTCAGAAAACAACAAGGCAAATCCAATACAATATTCAAGTCGTGTAGAAGATGTTTAACTGAATTTGATGGTAGAAAAATGGTGAATGGGGTTCGGGAAGAGAATGCAGAAATTGCCAAAAACAAGTTAATTGAGCATCAGAAATACTGTGGGAACCATAAACCTGTTCATATGGTGATGCCCAATCCAAGTGAAAATTGCAAATTCAAAAAGTATGAAGCCTTGTTGGAACACCCAGCATATATTGTCTGTGATTTCGAATCGAACGTCAAACCTATTGCATTCTGCAATCCAGATCCTGAAGAATCTTCAAGTACATCATACCAGCTACATGAACCTTCCAGCTTTTGTTATGTGGTTGTACAAAATGGTATAGCTAATGAGCCACACTTATACATGGGACCAGATGCCATCAAAATATTTGCACATAGAATAGAAAATGAGAGCCGTGACATAGCATCTAACATCTTATTAAAATCAAAGCCTATGTTGCCTTTAAAAGAGGAACAGATTGAAGATTTCAACAATGCAGAAAAATGCCCGGTATGTGATTGTGAATTTTCAGATACAAATATCAAGGTGAAACACCATTCTCATACAGATGGTCGATATAAACAGGCCCTGTGTAATAGCTGCAATATTCAGATCAAGAGATCAAGATGTATCCCCGTATTTTTCCATGGTGGTTCCAATTATGATTTCCATCATCTGATCAGGTACGGGGGGTTTGACAAGCAGAATTTAAATATTTTAGCTGAAAATGATGAGAAATATATATCTATTAGCAAGATAATTAAAGTTAATGGTGTTCCTATTCACATAAGATTTCTTGATTCTTACAGATTTTTATCTGCTAGCCTGGCTACACTGGCCACTCAATTACCTGATGATCACTTGAAAATCACACGTGCATTGTTTCCAAATCAGGACCTGAAATTAATTAGGCGGAAGGGTGTATATCCATATGATTATGTTACAGATTTTTCTAAATTTGATGAGTGTTCCCTGCCACCACAAGAAGAGTTTTACAGCAGAATCAGAGGATCTGGAATCACTGATGATGATTATCACCATGCTCAGTTGATGTGGAACAATTTAAAATGCAAGACATTTGGTGATTATCACATGGCATATTTGAAACTTGATGTCACCCTCTTAGCTGATATATTGCAAGCATTCAGAAAATCTTCCATGCAAAATTATAGACTGGACCCAGTGTATTTTTTCAGTGCCCCGGGCCTAGCATGGGCCGCAACGTTTTTGAACACCAAAATGCAATTGGATCTAATCCACGATCAAGATATGTATCTGTTTATGGAGCAATTTATAAGAGGAGGGATGGTGCAATGTTCCCAGAGATATGCCAGAGCAAATAACAAGCATATGCCTGATTATGATCCAGCACGGCCATCAAATTATATACTGTATGTAGATGCAAACAGCCTCTATGGTCATGCCATGATGCAAAAACTGCCATATGCAGGGCTTGAGTGGGTTGAAGATTTTAATATTGAAGATCTTCAGGATTTTGATGACAGTGACTATGGCCTGTTCTTAGAGGTTGATCTGACAATTCCTGATGATTTGCACAATAAATTTTCTGATCTGCCCCCAATTCCCGAGGTTCAGTGCTCACCTGGCTCTAAACAGAAGAAGCTCATGATGACACTGGAGCCGAAACAGGATTATGTCATATATTACAAAAACCTCCAGTTCCTGATGAAACATGGTGTTCAAGTAACCAAAGTTGGCAAAGTCTTAAGGTTCAGGCACTCAAGATGGTTGAAGTCATATATTGATACAAACACAGAGCTTCGAACATCTGCAAAGAGCCAATTTGATAAGGGCTTGTTTAAATTGATGGTTAATTCTGTCTATGGCAAAACAATTGAAAATGTCAGAAAACATACCGATGTTAAAATAATTACTGACCCCAGCCGGAGCAAAAAATTGGTTGCAAAGCCTAATTTCAATTACAGAAGAATTTATGATGAGCACATGGCACTTTTCAACATGAAGAAAACAAAGATTAAGTTTGATAAACCTATTTATGTAGGGGCTGTGATATTGGAATTGTCCAAATTACATATGTTAACATTGTATTATGACGTGTTGAAACCTTTTTATGGTGATCGTGTAAAATTATTGTACATGGACACGGATAGTTTTATTCTTGATATTCAAACAGAAGATGTTTATCAAGATATGTCACAGCCTGAATTGTTTCAATACTTTGATACCAGTGAACATACAATAATTCAACACCACCACAACAAAAAGGTGCCTGGCAAGTTAAAAGATGAGACACTTGGTGATGTTATTGTGGCATTTGCTGGGTTAAGTGCCAAGATGTATACTTTTAAAACATGTAGTGCTGTTGTCAAAAAGGCCAAGGGTATTGGCAGAGTGACTGTTGACAAAGAGCTTGTATTTGAAGATTATGAAAATTGCATCAAATCCCAGAATTCAATCAAAACATCAGAAAATAGAATTCAGAGTGAGGATCACTTGCTGACTTCAAATATTGTAAGAAAAGTGGCTCTGGACCCACATGATGATAAGAGATGCATTTTATCATGTGGCATACATACTCTACCATGGGGGCATTGTGATTTGAGAAGTGGCAAACAATGCCTAATTACAGAGCATGATTTGAAATAAATAAACATGCCTATGAACTTATTTGGGTTCAAAAAACAGGCTATTATGGAGCTGCCAACACCACAACCCTCTTCTGATATGCTGTCTAAACTGAGTGGCTTGTTAATTATTCATCTGAACAGCATACTTACAGATGTTGATGATGAAACAGGTAAAACATTGTACATATTTAACAATAATTTAAATTATTACCAATTACCTGTAGGTGGGCAATTGCAATTTATTACAACTCCCGAGGGTGATGTCAAGATTTCAATAGGGAGAAATATTTATAGAATTAAGCACTCAAACATGATTTCTGGCACTGTATATACTGTTTCTGCTGGTGACTGCTTATATATTGAGGTCCCTGGATCTTATGACAAGCTTATACCCTTTTTTATAGAATTAAGAATCAGATACTCTATAATAAATAACCACTAAAACAAAAATGCCTAATGATATATTTGGCCATACAAGGCATGAAGATCACAGTGATGAGATTCTGATGCTTGATGTCAGAGTGAAAAAATTAAGAAGTGATTTACAAGCTTTACAAACCACACTCAATGCCAGTCTTCAACTGGAAATTACAAATTTGCAATCACAATGCATGGACCCTCTTCTTAAAATTGACTCAGAACTCAAAGTGCTGCTTCAGAAATATACTGATTTGGCAACATTAGATAATTTTCAAAGTTTAGAAGAAGCTGTTGCAGCTCTTCAAGCCAAATTTAAGACCCAGGCCACCAATTCTGAGCAATTGAAACAACAATTGGAAGAGCAGATAAATAATGTCCAGGCACAGCTCCAAACAATTGTCAAAAGCATAAAATCACAAGAAGATTTTGATCTAGTGATTTCCACTCTAAAAGAACAGATTCAATCCCTCCAGATACCTAACCTGGATCCTCTGCACAATGCCATAGCCGAGGTTAAAGATAAAATTGAGACACTTGAAAATTTTATGAACAACTTGCCATCTTCTGATGCTTTGAATGCAATAACTCGGAGTGTTGCCAACATCAAGCTGCAACTTGAAACATATGAAGATTTTGGAAAAATTCAAAGTACCATAACCCATCTTGAAGGTACAATAGCAGCAGTGCAAAGTGATTTGGCAAATGTACAAGAATCTCTAGAATCTCGCCTGCCTGGGATTGTAGATACACTTGTTAGTGTCCAGCACCAAATCACAAAGCTTGAAAACCTCAACACTGAATCTGAACTATCTCATTTTCATCACTTGATCGATGATATTCAAACAAAACTTGAAATTTTACAACAATCAACACCCTCTCAGGCTGATATAGCCCTGCTCCAAAATGCTATGCAAAATGTGGCTGATGCATCTGAATTAAACAATGTAAAATTGGCACTTGAATCTTTGCAGAATACTGTTTCAAATCTTCCCACATCACAGGAACTTAAAAATATTAAGAGGGCAGTGAATAGGATATTGAAATCAGAAGATATCAAGAATATCCAGACAGAGATCAAACAACTCACTCAAACAGTGGCCACTCTACCAACCAATCAACATATTAATGAACTGCATGCCCTGTTTGAGGATATCAGAAGACAGGTCCATGATCTTACTGCTCAAAATTCAAAATTGGCAGTTGTTGAAAATTTGCAACAAATTGTAGCTAATATCAAGCAACAGCTAGGAACCATGGAATCCAATCAAGCAAATGCTCTGTCTGTTTTTGCCACCCAGCTTCAAGAGATTGTGCAACAATACAAGAAACTTATTGTGGACATAAAAATCAAGCCAGGCCACGATGATGTTGTTAGGACCATCAATGAGCACCTTGAATCTGTAACAAGCAGATTGCTCACAGCAGAAAAAGAAATAACAGGCATAATCGAGAATCCAAAACATACAGTAATTCTTGAATTGTACAGCATCCCCAACAAAGAATATGATTCACCATTTACACCAGGTGGCAAAATATATATGCTGTCCCCTGCACAATTTTATTACCAGTTTTTTGTTGGGGGCACACTGAGACCAATCAAGATCAAATATTGGCATCAGCCACATGCACACCACTACCCTACCTTATCAATAACAAATGCTGACAACAAACCAAAAATCACCAGTGTAGAATTAGAGGATTTTACAGATCCCAATACATTAGAAACAGCCTATGCTGAAGATGATGGATCTCTGGAATTTAAAATACAAATAGGGGATAAATTATATTTAGAAAATCCTGCAGTCTCAGCTGCTGAACACCCCATAGTTGCAATATTCCTGTTTTCATATTATGTCTAGACAAATTATTGTTGATGAATTACACAGACAAGCCAGACATAATTATAAGAGACTCCCAGTAGTCACAAAAGGCATAGATGATTTATGGCAGAGCGACTTGATTGAGTTGTCAAGTGGACAGTTGAAAAACTTAGACAAAATCAACAAGGGCTACAAGTATCTACTCACTGTGATAGACACATTTTCAAAATTTGCCTGGGCTGTGCCACTCAAATCCAAGACTGGAAAATGTGTTACAGAAGCCATCAGGACAATCATCAATCAGAGTGGAAGATCACCGCGCTATTTGCAAACAGATAATGGCAAAGAATTTTATAATTCTGTGTTTCAACAATTTATTAAAAGCCAGTCAATAAAACATTATTCGAGTTACAGTGATCTCAAAGCCTCAATTGTAGAGAGATTCAACAGAACCTTAAAAAATCTTATGTATAAACAATTTACACTTCAAGGTAATTATAAATGGATTAATATTCTTCCAGAACTTCTACATAAATATAACAATTCTGTCCATTCCACAATCAACATGAAACCCTCTGAAGTAACTTCATCTGATGAGCAAAAATTGATCAGGACTGTTTATTATCCTAGATACCAGCCAACAACAAGAAGGGCCAAATTCAGGGTGGGTGATCAAGTAAGAATCAGCAAATATAAGCACTTATTCAAAAGAGGCTTTACAAGAAACTGGAGCACCGAATTATTTACAGTGGTTCAAGTTAAACCCGGGACCCTTAACACATATATAATAAAAGATCACCGAGGAGAAATTCTCAAAGGCCGGTTCTATGAACAAGAACTCAGCAAAACTAAACAGCCTGACACATATCTCATAGAAAAAATCATCCGCAGGAAAGGTAACAAGTTACTTGTCAAATGGCTGGGTCATCCGGAAAACAGCTGGATCGAGGCAGACAAAGTGATAATATGAGCACCTGGGATGTTATAAAAAGGCTGCCAGAACCTGAACAGCAGAATAAGAGAAATGGAAAATTGCTGCCTGATAATATTAGGTGTCTTATTGTTGGGCCATCTGCCTGTGGTAAAACTACATTAATGGTTGATAATTTTTTATTAGCCCCTAACTGGTTAGACTGGAAAAACAGGCACTTGTATGTCTTCTCTAAGAGCTTGGAACAATTAAAATATCAGCAGCTGATGAAGCTATATGATGGATTGGATATTGCCACTTTTGAACCAGATGTTAAGCCACTTGATGAATGTCTCGATAATTCTGTTGTTGTGTTTGATGACATTATATTGGATAATCAAAACAAGGTTAGAATTTTCTTTACACAGGGCCGCCACAAAAACATAGATTGTTTCTACCTGGCACAGACTCTTTCTAAAATTCCGAAGCAGCTGATCCGAGACAACAGCAATTTTATATGTGTGTTTCATCAAGATCATACCAACCTCAAACACATACACGATGAATATGTAGGTGGGGACTTGAGCTACAATGATTTTTCCAAGTTTTGCAGTAGGTGCTGGAACCAGGACAGTTATGGGTTTGTCACAATTGATATGACAAGAACACCCAATAGTGGCAAATATAGAAATAAAATCAACGATTTTCTAGACGTTGAAACATATATAAACAACCATGAAACGACCAATTGTTGACGATCTTAAGTTAAGAGATTATCTTGTAAAAAGATTTAAGGGATGGAAATCAGAGAACCGAGGAATTTATGAAAAACACAAACAAACAGAACAGCCTGTAATTGATGCTATTAATAATTTAGGTAAAAATATCAAAACTGTTACAGAGCAAAATCAAGATTTGATCACAGAGCTTGTACCTGTTGCTGCTAGGAACATATTAGATTATCCATTCACCCCACTTTCCAGTATTCATACACCTAGTCCTGTTGCTCCTAGAAGAATTGAAGCTACTCAGGATCCTATTGAATTGGGTCTTCTTGCTCAAAAATATTTAACCACACCTAAAGACAACAAAGATGAGGTGTTTGGCTTATATGCTGACACAGAGCTTGATGGTAGCATCATACATAGAATTGGCAATTTCAGAGTAACATTTATGGGAGATGATCTGATTGTTTATTCAGAATCTCGTCTCGGAGAAAAAGGTGGTTTTGTTAAGTACCCCGGAACACCTGGGTTGTGGGAACTGATGACTAGGAAAAGGCCTGGCAGCTATACAGATCAAGATTATGAACATTACAAAGAAATATTAATAAAATCAGATGCTCTATACCAGAACAATGATCCCACACAGAAAAGAGTCAAGTCTAGCAGTGGGGCAAAATACAATAATTTAATCAAGCCCATATGGTCACAGATCAAGACTGGCAGTGGAATCAAACAATACAACACCCTGCCCAAAGAATTTGTGTGGGTTGATGATGTCAGGAAACTTGTAGACAGGTTATTGGTGATAGCTGGGGAGGAAAATGCTGGCAACCACAATTTTTACAATGAAAAGGTTGGAATTATGGACATGATAAGCACAAAATTATCTAATTTTATAGTGAATGACACTAAGGGGATTGGATATCTTATAAAAATTATTAATACTCTACCACCTAAATTTTGGAATATTTCTGAGGGTCGGGGGTTGGTTAATGACATTATAAACAAGCTGCCATTTGAACTACACATTCCAGGCTATCAGTATTGTGGTCCCGGTACAAAATTGGACCATAGATTAAGCAGAGGTGATCCTGGTGTAAATCCCCTAGATGCTGCTTGTAGAGACCATGACATAGCATACAACACACATTCTGATCTTGACAAGAGACATGTTGCAGACAAGAAATTAGAAGAAGCTGCATTTGGCAGATTTGTAAGCAAAGATGCTTCTTTAAGTGAGAGAATATCAGCATTGGGAACCACCATAGCTATGAGCACCAAACAAAAACTGGGGTGGGGTTTGTAAATAATAAACCTACAATGAAGGCCAAGGGTGTTATGTATCAAATACCTTATGCAGGTCTCAAATCTCTTAAAACTATTGATAGTCTTTTAACCAAAAACAGCGCAAGAAAAAAAGCTCTTGTATTGCAAAGGGACATGGTATGAAATTGTTGCTTAGTACCCCCCAATTAAAAAAATTACAGCAATCCAGGAAAAAATCACATGTGGGGGGTTTCATATTTACTATCCCGGCCATCTTAGCTGCTCTCGGGGCTGTGGGGAGCTTGGCTGGGGGATCAGCTGCCATAGCAAAAACAGTAATAGATGCCAAGAAAAATAGGGCAGAATTAGATGAGCAGAGGCGCCATAACCTGGCCATGGAGAAACAAGGCAAAGGTGTTAAGAGAGCCATGAATAAGTTTAAAAAAAACAAGAGCCGCTTACAAACCAAGATATTGAAGCTTTAATCAAGCCACTGGGCATCAAAAATTTTAGAGGTGTGTACATGTCTGATTCTTTACCAGAACAACCACTCAACAAAGAGTGTGGCATTGTTAATTTGGATGAGTACAAAAATCAGGGCACTCACTGGATCTGTTATCTTAAATATTTAAAAAATGAGGCATTTGTGTTTGATTCATTTGGAGGTGTTCCACCTGAAAATTTAGTAAAATATCTAAATTCAGCTAATCTCTTTTACAATAATGCCCGTGTTCAAAACTTCAAAGATGTTAATTGCGGACATTTGTGTTTATCTGTTCTCAGATATATGTCTCAAATAAATAAACCATCAATTGAAAATTTTCAAAAGACCTTGTGGTATTTAAAACATCATGGGGGTATTCCATCTCACCAGCCAAAATTCAATATTGAAACTCAAATTGCATGATGACATAGTGTATCCCAAAACAATAGCTCTCAGAGCATTTTATGGCATGTACTTGATACCTAATATTACACACCACAACAATACAATTGCAGTAGGGGATCAAAAAATTGTCATCACTCCAGGGCAATATAATCTATCCACTCTAAATGCTCAATTACCCAGAGGTATAGTGTTAAGTCAAAATTCTGTCACTCACAGAGTAGAGATTGTATCTGCTACAGAAACAGTGGATCTGGGTACTATAGGAGAGCTGTTAGGCTTTGAGAACAACACAAAACTTGAACCGGCCATCAAACACACTGCTATGAATATACCTAAATTCTTGGCCATAGAAACTCTGAATATTCACTGTAATGTGGCCGAGGGTATGATCACCAAATCAAATGGCATAGGCACTCACAAACAAACTGGCATCATTGCAACATTCAAACCTAATTCCGAATTCATGGAGCCGATCATCTACAATCTATCCCCAACATTATATTTTCCTGTGTGTCATAACAGAATAGATTACATTGAACTGATGGTCACTAATGAAAAAGAAGAATTAGTTGATTTTGCAGGAGCCACAACAACTGCAATCATAGAGATTAATATTTAAATACATACAATGGAAAATATTGAGAGTTATGAGCTACAATCATTCCCTCCAAACAGGAGGACATTTGCAAATTTAAATCAACCCAACACAGAGATTGAGGTTGATCTTGATGTAGGGGATGGCTTTATACACCCCCACAGAGCAGATCTATACATCAAATTTGATGTTGTAAAGCTCGATGGAACAGATTATCCGGCAAATTCAAATATAAGACTTGTAGACAATTTTGTACCGCATCTGTTCTCTGAAATTGAGATCAGAAAGCATGGTGTTGTTATAAACAGAGTGGATTACCCTGGCATTACCTCCACAGCTTTGGCCACACTAAAATTATCCAAAACCGAGGCTTCATACTACCAAATCGGCGGATTTGAGGCTGGTGAGAAAATATTATCCAAGAGCCACACAGTGCTGTTCCCCATGCGCCTGTTGCCAGGATTCTTCTCGGATTACAAAGAAATTATGTGGAAGGGCGGGTTAAGAATTACATTTAGAAGAGCTGCAAATGATAATAATGCTTTGATGAGGTACAGCACATTAAACCCTACAGGAGAAGCTCTGCCTAATACCTTACCTGATGAAGGCAAATGCATTATTCAGACTATGGAGTTAAGAATCCCGGTTGTTGAATATGAAGCCAGTTATGCTCTTAAATACAAAGCTGATATAATAAAAAATCCACAGATTCCTCTGCAATTTTATACATATCAATGTGTACAGAAGCCCGCATCTGGCACATATTATGAGTTTGATGCTACAAGTTCATTCTCTAGTATTCAATATGATATGCCGGATTTTGTGGTGGTATTGTTTCAGACTGGAAGACACAACAATCAGGAAAAAAATTCGAGTAAATTTGATAGCTGCAACATCAAGAACATATATCTTAAAAATGGCAGAAATGAGGTATTTCCTAGAGAAAATTACAATTTAGACATTTCCAAGGATGATTTCCTCAAGTTATATGAGGCATTTTCGGCTTTCAAGAGGGTCACTACTGGCAATACCGACATGTATTACACACCAGATGAATTCAAAGCACAGAGACCCATGTTTGTAATCAACACTTCAAAAAGAAAACAAGTTGTGGTGAATGACAGGACAAACATTAAAATTATCTGTGAATTCCATGAGGCATTACCTGAAGACACTATTTGTAGTGTTATTCTCATAGGTGAAAAATCATATGTTTATGATGTAAGAAATGAGAGAGTCACGGAGCAATTCTAGAGGCCCGATTCAAACACAGAAGCCCTTTGATTACAAAGCAATAATACCAACACTTTGCTGTCAGAGAGGCCCCAGACACTCTACCAGCTTTGAAACCTCAACTGTATTATCAGCTAGCAGTGAATATCTCATGTGTGGGCATTTCAATCTTATATCAGGACTCAAACCCAAAGCCCCTGATTACAATGCAACAATATTAACACTTCTCCATATGGAATATATCCACATTTTACTAGGTTCTGAGACCTTAATACAGACAAAATCGGATTTTGAACTGCCATAATATTCTCTAAGTCTTTGCCTAGGTTCATATTATCAGAATAGAATTGCTTTCAGCATGAAGGGGGTCAGTTCATTGCCACTATGTCAGAAAATGTGTATCTTTATCTTAATCTTTGTTGCACTTTTACATGTTGCAGACATGTTACATTTTTCCCCCTGTCGCACAGAAAGATTAATGGCCCCTTCAGTGAATCGCACAGAAAAATCATTAATGAACCCTTCTAGCGTGTAGATTTTATCTCTTGCGTGCCGGCAGGACATGGAGGCAATTAATTATGCCTACCCACTCTTCTTCTATTGTATTAAGCGGGTGGTTATAAAACATGAAAAAATAAGAAAATTAAGAAATTCAGTTTTTGTACAATATATTGTTGTAAAACATTTTTTACCAGGTTTTCAGATCTGGGGGCTATCAACTAGCAGTAATTATTCTCAAAATCTCACTTGTGGACATGTTATTTTGCCACATGTTTTCAATCTTAAATATTTTATCAGGACTCGAACCCAGAACCCCTTGTTTACAAGACAGCAATATTATCATTTTGCCATCAGGGGAGGCTTCACATTTTATGAGGACTTAAACCCGAACCTCCACACCTGAAGAATTGGGGTATAGACCCCTCTTGCCATTGTTTTAAATATGGGTAAATCTATCTTTTGAGCCCTCGCCTTTTCTACACTAGAAATTCAGAATTTCTTAAAAATCAGAGCATATCACACCTGAAAAATTGGGGTATAGGCCCCTTTTGGCTTTGTTTTAAGTGTAAGCAAATCAGATTGTTCAATCAAATAGCCTCGCCTTTTCTACACTTGTAAGTGGTCCTGTCCCTACCACAAATACCACTACTAATTTTATATAATGTTATCGTAAAACGTGAGGCCATAGGTTGTATTACATTGTTTCATCAATCAAAGTGGTTATTTCAAATCTCCACAACGACGACTACAATCATGCACAAATAGATTGTTTACTTTATTGTTATGAGAGTTTCCATGGTAACTAAACATGAGTATTACACATGGAATAAATTTTTCCCGATGAACCAATAGAGAGCTTCGACCTGATTACATTGAGTGTAAAATCACCTTTGTATCGCCTATAGTAACGGAGATATGCGAGTTTGAAATTTTATATAATGTTATCGTAAAACGTGAGGCCATAGGTTGTATTACATTGTTTCATCAATCAAAGTGGTTATTTCAAATCTCCACAACGACGACTACAATCATGCACAAATAGATTGTTTACTTTATTGTTATGAGAGTTTCCATGGTAACTAAGCATAGATATTACACATGGAAAAATTTTTTTCCGCATGAGCCAATAGAGAGCTTCGACCTGATTACATTGAGTGTAAAATCACCTTTGTATCGCCTATAGTAACGGAGATATGCGAGTTTGAAATTTTATATAATGTTATCGTAAAACGTGAGGCCATAGGTTGCATTACATTGTTTCAACAATCAAAGTGGTTATTTCAAATCTCCACAACGACGACTACAATCATGCACAAATAGATTGTTTACTTTATTGTTATGAGAGTTTCCATGGTAACTAAACATGAGTATTACACATGGATTAAATTTTTCCCGATGAGCCAATAGAGAGCTTCGACCTGATTACATTGAGTGTAAAATCACCTTTGTATCGCCTATAGTAACGGAGATATGCGAGTTTGAAATTTTATATAATGTTATCGTAAAACGTGAGGCCATAGGTTGCATTACATTGTTTCAACAATCAAAGTGGTTATTTCAAATCTCCACAACGACGACTACAATCATGCACAAATAGATTGTTTACTTTATTGTTATGAGAGTTTCCATGGTAACTAAGCATGAATATTACACATGGATTAAATTTTTCCGTATGAGCCAATAGAGAGCTTCGACCTGATTACATTGAGTGTAAAATCACCTTTGTATCGCCTATAGTAACGGAGATATGCGAGTTTGAAATTTTATATAATGTTATCGTAAAACGTGAGGCCATAGGTTGTATTACATTGTTTCATCAATCAAAGTGGTTATTTCAAATCTCCACAACGACGACTACAATCATGCACAAATAGATTGTTTACTTTATTGTTATGAGAGTTTCCATGGTAACTAAGTATAGATATTACACATGGAAAAAATTTTTTCCGCATGAGCCAATAGAGAGCTTCGACCTGATTACATTGAGTGTAAAATCACCTTTGTATCGCCTATAGTAACGGAGATATGCGAGTTTGAAATTTTATATAATGTTATCGTAAAACGTGAGGCCATAGGTTGTATTACATTGTTTCATCAATCAAAGTGGTTATTTCAAATCTCCACAACGACGACTGCAATCATGCACAAATAGATTGTTTACTTTATTGTTATGAGAGTTTCCATGGTAACTAAGCAGGAGTACTACACATGGATTAAATTTTTCCCGATGAGCCAATAGAGAGCTTCGACCTGATTACATTGAGTGTAAAATCACCTTTGTATCGCCTATAGTAACGGAGATATGCGAGTTTGAAATTTTATATAATGTTATCGTAAAACGTGAGGCCATAGGTTGCATTACATTGTTTCAACAATCAAAGTGGTTATTTCAAATCTCCACAACGACGACTACAATCATGCACAAATAGATTGTTTACTTTATTGTTATGAGAGTTTCCATGGTAACTAAGCATGAATATTACACATGGATTAAATTTTTCCGTATGAGCCAATAGAGAGCTTCGACCTGATTACATTGAGTGTAAAATCACCTTTGTATCGCCTATAGTAACGGAGATATGCGAGTTTGAAATTTTATATAATGTTATCGTAAAACGTGAGGCCATAGGTTGTATTACATTGTTTCATCAATCAAAGTGGTTATTTCAAATCTCCACAACGACGACTACAATCATGCACAAATAGATTGTTTACTTTATTGTTATGAGAGTTTCCATGGTAACTAAGCATAGATATTACACATGGAAAGAATTTTTTCCGCATGAGCCAATAGAGAGCTTCGACCTGATTACATTGAGTGTAAAATCACCTTTGTATCGCCTATAGTAACGGAGATATGCGAGTTTGAAATTTTATATAATGTTATCGTAAAACGTGAGGCCATAGGTTGTATTACATTGTTTCATCAATCAAAGTGGTTATTTCAAATCTCCACAACGACGACTACAATCATGCACAAATAGATTGTTTACTTTATTGTTATGAGAGTTTCCATGGTAACTAAGCAGGAGTACTACACATGGATTAAATTTTTCCCGATGAGCCAATAGAGAGCTTCGACCTGATTACATTGAGTGTAAAATCACCTTTGTATCGCCTATAGTAACGGAGATATGCGAGTTTGAAATTTTATATAATGTTATCGTAAAACGTGAGGCCATAGGTTGTATTACATTGTTTCATCAATCAAAGTGGTTATTTCAAATCTCCACAACGACGACTACAATCATGCACAAATAGATTGTTTACTTTATTGTTATGAGAGTTTCCATGGTAACTAAGCATGAATATTACACATGGATTAAATTTTTCCGTATGAGCCAATAGAGAGCTTCGACCTGATTACATTGAGTGTAAAATCACCTTTGTATCGCTTATAGTAACGGAGATATGCGAGTTTGAAATTTTATATAATGTTATCGTAAAACGTGAGGCCATAGGTTGTATTACATTGTTTCATCAATCAAAGTGGTTATTTCAAATCTCCACAACGACGACTACAATCATGCACAAATAGATTGTTTACTTTATTGTTATGAGAGTTTCCATGGTAACTAAGCATAGATATTACACATGGAAAAATTTTTTTCCGCATGAGCTAATAGAGAGCTTCGACCTGATTACATTGAGTGTAAAATCACCTTTGTATCGCCTATAGTAACGGAGATATGCGAGTTTGAAATTTTATATAATGTTATCGTAAAACGTGAGGCCATAGGTTGCATTACATTGTTTCAACAATCAAAGTGGTTATTTCAAATCTCCACAACGACGACTACAATCATGCACAAATAGATTGTTTACTTTATTGTTATGAGAGTTTCCATGGTAACTAAACATGAGTATTACACATGGATTAAATTTTTCCCGATGAGCCAATAGAGAGCTTCGACCTGATTACATTGAGTGTAAAATCACCTTTGTATCGCCTATAGTAACGGAGATATGCGAGTTTGAAATTTTATATAATGTTATCGTAAAACGTGAGGCCATAGGTTGCATTACATTGTTTCAACAATCAAAGTGGTTATTTCAAATCTCCACAACGACGACTACAATCATGCACAAATAGATTGTTTACTTTATTGTTATGAGAGTTTCCATGGTAACTAAGCATGAATATTACACATGGATTAAATTTTTCCCGATGAGCCAATAGAGAGCTTCGACCTGATTACATTGAGTGTAAAATCACCTTTGTATCGCCTATAGTAACGGAGGTATGCGAGTTTGAAATTTTATATAATGTTATCGTAAAACGTGAGGCCATAGGTTGTATTACATTGTTTCATCAATCAAAGTGGTTATTTCAAATCTCCACAACGACGACTACAATCATGCACAAATAGATTGTTTACTTTATTGTTATGAGAGTTTCCATGGTAACTAAACATGAGTATTACACATGGATTAAATTTTTCCCGATGAACCAAAAGAGAGCTTCGACCTGATTACATTGAGTGTAAAATCACCTTTGTATCGCCTATAGTAACGGAGATATGCGAGTTTGAAATTTTATATAATGTTATCGTAAAACGTGAGGCCATAGGTTGTATTACATTGTTTCATCAATCAAAGTGGTTATTTCAAATCTCCACAACGACGACTACAATCATGCACAAATAGATTGTTTACTTTATTGTTATGAGAGTTTCCATGGTAACTAAGCATAGATATTACACATGGAAAAATTTTTTTCCGCATGAGCCAATAGAGAGCTTCGACCTGATTACATTGAGTGTAAAATCACCTTTGTATCGCCTATAGTAACGGAGATATGCGAGTTTGAAATTTTATATAATGTTATCGTAAAACGTGAGGCCATAGGTTGCATTACATTGTTTCAACAATCAAAGTGGTTATTTCAAATCTCCACAACGACGACTACAATCATGCACAAATAGATTGTTTACTTTATTGTTATGAGAGTTTCCATGGTAACTAAACATGAGTATTACACATGGATTAAATTTTTCCCGATGAGCCAATAGAGAGCTTCGACCTGATTACATTGAGTGTAAAATCACCTTTGTATCGCCTATAGTAACGGAGATATGCGAGTTTGAAATTTTATATAATGTTATCGTAAAACGTGAGGCCATAGGTTGCATTACATTGTTTCAACAATCAAAGTGGTTATTTCAAATCTCCACAACGACGACTACAATCATGCACAAATAGATTGTTTACTTTATTGTTATGAGAGTTTCCATGGTAACTAAGCATGAATATTACACATGGATTAAATTTTTCCCGATGAGCCAATAGAGAGCTTCGACCTGATTACATTGAGTGTAAAATCACCTTTGTATCGCCTATAGTAACGGAGGTATGCGAGTTTGAAATTTTATATAATGTTATCGTAAAACGTGAGGCCATAGGTTGTATTACATTGTTTCATCAATCAAAGTGGTTATTTCAAATCTCCACAACGACGACTACAATCATGCACAAATAGATTGTTTACTTTATTGTTATGAGAGTTTCCATGGTAACTAAGCAGGAGTACTACACATGGATTAAATTTTTCCCGATGAGCCAATAGAGAGCTTCGACCTGATTACATTGAGTGTAAAATCACCTTTGTATCGCCTATAGTAACGGAGATATGCGAGTTTGAAATTTTATATAATGTTATCGTAAAACGTGAGGCCATAGGTTGTATTACATTGTTTCATCAATCAAAGTGGTTATTTCAAATCTCCACAACGACGACTACAATCATGCACAAATAGATTGTTTACTTTATTGTTATGAGAGTTTCCATGGTAACTAAGCATGAATATTACACATGGATTAAATTTTTCCGTATGAGCCAATAGAGAGCTTCGACCTGATTACATTGAGTGTAAAATCACCTTTGTATCGCCTATAGTAACGGAGATATGCGAGTTTGAAATTTTATATAATGTTATCGTAAAACGTGAGGCCATAGGTTGTATTACATTGTTTCATCAATCAAAGTGGTTATTTCAAATCTCCACAACGACGACTACAATCATGCACAAATAGATTGTTTACTTTATTGTTATGAGAGTTTCCATGGTAACTAAGCATAGATATTACACATGGAAAAATTTTTTTCCGCATGAGCCAATAGAGAGCTTCGACCTGATTACATTGAGTGTAAAATCACCTTTGTATCGCCTATAGTAACGGAGATATGCGAGTTTGAAATTTTATATAATGTTATCGTAAAACGTGAGGCCATAGGTTGCATTACATTGTTTCAACAATCAAAGTGGTTATTTCAAATCTCCACAACGACGACTACAATCATGCACAAATAGATTGTTTACTTTATTGTTATGAGAGTTTCCATGGTAACTAAACATGAGTATTACACATGGATTAAATTTTTCCCGATGAGCCAATAGAGAGCTTCGACCTGATTACATTGAGTGTAAAATCACCTTTGTATCGCCTATAGTAACGGAGATATGCGAGTTTGAAATTTTATATAATGTTATCGTAAAACGTGAGGCCATAGGTTGCATTACATTGTTTCAACAATCAAAGTGGTTATTTCAAATCTCCACAACGACGACTACAATCATGCACAAATAGATTGTTTACTTTATTGTTATGAGAGTTTCCATGGTAACTAAGCATGAATATTACACATGGATTAAATTTTTCCCGATGAGCCAATAGAGAGCTTCGACCTGATTACATTGAGTGTAAAATCACCTTTGTATCGCCTATAGTAACGGAGGTATGCGAGTTTGAAATTTTATATAATGTTATCGTAAAACGTGAGGCCATAGGTTGCATTACATTGTTTCAACAATCAAAGTGGTTATTTCAAATCTCCACAACGACGACTACAATCATGCACAAATAGATTGTTTACTTTATTGTTATGAGAGTTTCCATGGTAACTAAACATGAGTATTACACATGGATTAAATTTTTCCCGATGAGCCAATAGAGAGCTTCGACCTGATTACATTGAGTGTAAAATCACCTTTGTATCGCCTATAGTAACGGAGATATGCGAGTTTGAAATTTTATATAATGTTATCGTAAAACGTGAGGCCATAGGTTGCATTACATTGTTTCAACAATCAAAGTGGTTATTTCAAATCTCCACAACGACGACTACAATCATGCACAAATAGATTGTTTACTTTATTGTTATGAGAGTTTCCATGGTAACTAAGCATGAATATTACACATGGATTAAATTTTTCCGTATGAGCCAATAGAGAGCTTCGACCTGATTACATTGAGTGTAAAATCACCTTTGTATCGCCTATAGTAACGGAGATATGCGAGTTTGAAATTTTATATAATGTTATCGTAAAACGTGAGGCCATAGGTTGTATTACATTGTTTCATCAATCAAAGTGGTTATTTCAAATCTCCACAACGACGACTACAATCATGCACAAATAGATTGTTTACTTTATTGTTATGAGAGTTTCCATGGTAACTAAGCAGGAGTACTACACATGGATTAAATTTTTCCCGATGAGCCAATAGAGAGCTTCGACCTGATTACATTGAGTGTAAAATCAACTTTGTATCGCCTATAGTAACGGAGATATGCGAGTTTGAAATTTTATATAATGTTATCGTAAAACGTGAGGCCATAGGTTGTATTACATTGTTTCATCAATCAAAGTGGTTATTTCAAATCTCCACAACGACGACTACAATCATGCACAAATAGATTGTTTACTTTATTGTTATGAGAGTTTCCATGGTAACTAAGCAGGAGTACTACACATGGATTAAATTTTTCCCGATGAGCCAATAGAGAGCTTCGACCTGATTACATTGAGTGTAAAATCACCTTTGTATCGCCTATAGTAACGGAGATATGCGAGTTTGAAATTTTATATAATGTTATCGTAAAACGTGAGGGCATAGGTTGTATTACATTGTTTCATCAATCAAAGTGGTTATTTCAAATCTCCACAACGACGACTACAATCATGCACAAATAGATTGTTTACTTTATTGTTATGAGAGTTTCCATGGTAACTAAGCAGGAGTACTACACATGGATTAAATTTTTCCCGATGAGCCAATAGAGAGCTTCGACCTGATTACATTGAGTGTAAAATCACCTTTGTATCGCCTATAGTAACGGAGATATGCGAGTTTGAAATTTTATATAATGTTATCGTAAAACGTGAGGCCATAGGTTGTATTACATTGTTTCATCAATCAAAGTGGTTATTTCAAATCTCCACAACGACGACTACAATCATGCACAAATAGATTGTTTACTTTATTGTTATGAGAGTTTCCATGGTAACTAAGCATGAATATTACACATGGATTAAATTTTTCCGTATGAGCCAATAGAGAGCTTCGACCTGATTACATTGAGTGTAAAATCACCTTTGTATCGCCTATAGTAACGGAGATATGCGAGTTTGAAATTTTATATAATGTTATCGTAAAACGTGAGGCCATAGGTTGTATTACATTGTTTCATCAATCAAAGTGGTTATTTCAAATCTCCACAACGACGACTACAATCATGCACAAATAGATTGTTTACTTTATTGTTATGAGAGTTTCCATGGTAACTAAGCATAGATATTACACATGGAAAAATTTTTTTCCGCATGAGCCAATAGAGAGCTTCGACCTGATTACATTGAGTGTAAAATCACCTTTGTATCGCCTATAGTAACGGAGATATGCGAGTTTGAAATTTTGTATAATGTTATCGTAAAACGTGAGGCCATAGGTTGCATTACATTGTTTCAACAATCAAAGTGGTTATTTCAAATCTCCACAACGACGACTACAATCATGCACAAATAGATTGTTTACTTTATTGTTATGAGAGTTTCCATGGTAACTAAACATGAGTATTACACATGGATTAAATTTTTCCCGATGAGCCAATAGAGAGCTTCGACCTGATTACATTGAGTGTAAAATCACCTTTGTATCGCCTATAGTAACGGAGATATGCGAGTTTGAAATTTTATATAATGTTATCGTAAAACGTGAGGCCATAGGTTGCATTACATTGTTTCAACAATCAAAGTGGTTATTTCAAATCTCCACAACGACGACTACAATCATGCACAAATAGATTGTTTACTTTATTGTTATGAGAGTTTCCATGGTAACTAAGCATGAATATTACACATGGATTAAATTTTTCCCGATGAGCCAATAGAGAGCTTCGACCTGATTACATTGAGTGTAAAATCACCTTTGTATCGCCTATAGTAACGGAGGTATGCGAGTTTGAAATTTTATATAATGTTATCGTAAAACGTGAGGCCATAGGTTGCATTACATTGTTTCAACAATCAAAGTGGTTATTTCAAATCTCCACAACGACGACTACAATCATGCACAAATAGATTGTTTACTTTATTGTTATGAGAGTTTCCATGGTAACTAAACATGAGTATTACACATGGATTAAATTTTTCCCGATGAGCCAATAGAGAGCTTCGACCTGATTACATTGAGTGTAAAATCACCTTTGTATCGCCTATAGTAACGGAGATATGCGAGTTTGAAATTTTATATAATGTTATCGTAAAACGTGAGGCCATAGGTTGCATTACATTGTTTCAACAATCAAAGTGGTTATTTCAAATCTCCACAACGACGACTACAATCATGCACAAATAGATTGTTTACTTTATTGTTATGAGAGTTTCCATGGTAACTAAGCAGGAGTACTACACATGGATTAAATTTTTCCCGATGAGCCAATAGAGAGCTTCGACCTGATTACATTGAGTGTAAAATCACCTTTGTATCGCCTATAGTAACGGAGATATGCGAGTTTGAAATTTTATATAATGTTATCGTAAAACGTGAGGCCATAGGTTGTATTACATTGTTTCATCAATCAAAGTGGTTATTTCAAATCTCCACAACGACGACTACAATTATGCACAAATAGATTGTTTACTTTATTGTTATGAGAGTTTCCATGGTAACTAAGCATGAATATTACACATGGATTAAATTTTTCCGTATGAGCCAATAGAGAGCTTCGACCTGATTACATTGAGTGTAAAATCACCTTTGTATCGCCTATAGTAACGGAGATATGCGAGTTTGAAATTTTATATAATGTTATCGTAAAACGTGAGGCCATAGGTTGTATTACATTGTTTCATCAATCAAAGTGGTTATTTCAAATCTCCACAACGACGACTACAATCATGCACAAATAGATTGTTTACTTTATTGTTATGAGAGTTTCCATGGTAACTAAGCATAGATATTACACATGGAAAAATTTTTTTCCGCATGAGCCAATAGAGAGCTTCGACCTGATTACATTGAGTGTAAAATCACCTTTGTATCGCCTATAGTAACGGAGATATGCGAGTTTGAAATTTTATATAATGTTATCGTAAAACGTGAGGCCATAGGTTGCATTACATTGTTTCAACAATCAAAGTGGTTATTTCAAATCTCCACAACGACGACTACAATCATGCACAAATAGATTGTTTACTTTATTGTTATGAGAGTTTCCATGGTAACTAAACATGAGTATTACACATGGATTAAATTTTTCCCGATGAGCCAATAGAGAGCTTCGACCTGATTACATTGAGTGTAAAATCACCTTTGTATCGCCTATAGTAACGGAGATATGCGAGTTTGAAATTTTATATAATGTTATCGTAAAACGTGAGGCCATAGGTTGCATTACATTGTTTCAACAATCAAAGTGGTTATTTCAAATCTCCACAACGACGACTACAATCATGCACAAATAGATTGTTTACTTTATTGTTATGAGAGTTTCCATGGTAACTAAGCATGAATATTACACATGGATTAAATTTTTCCCGATGAGCCAATAGAGAGCTTCGACCTGATTACATTGAGTGTAAAATCACCTTTGTATCGCCTATAGTAACGGAGGTATGCGAGTTTGAAATTTTATATAATGTTATCGTAAAACGTGAGGCCATAGGTTGCATTACATTGTTTCAACAATCAAAGTGGTTATTTCAAATCTCCACAACGACGACTACAATCATGCACAAATAGATTGTTTACTTTATTGTTATGAGAGTTTCCATGGTAACTAAACATGAGTATTACACATGGATTAAATTTTTCCCGATGAGCCAATAGAGAGCTTCGACCTGATTACATTGAGTGTAAAATCACCTTTGTATCGCCTATAGTAACGGAGATATGCGAGTTTGAAATTTTATATAATGTTATCGTAAAACGTGAGGCCATAGGTTGCATTACATTGTTTCAACAATCAAAGTGGTTATTTCAAATCTCCACAACGACGACTACAATCATGCACAAATAGATTGTTTACTTTATTGTTATGAGAGTTTCCATGGTAACTAAGCAGGAGTACTACACATGGATTAAATTTTTCCCGATGAGCCAATAGAGAGCTTCGACCTGATTACATTGAGTGTAAAATCACCTTTGTATCGCCTATAGTAACGGAGATATGCGAGTTTGAAATTTTATATAATGTTATCGTAAAACGTGAGGGCATAGGTTGTATTACATTGTTTCATCAATCAAAGTGGTTATTTCAAATCTCCACAACGACGACTACAATCATGCACAAATAGATTGTTTACTTTATTGTTATGAGAGTTTCCATGGTAACTAAGCAGGAGTACTACACATGGATTAAATTTTTCCCGATGAGCCAATAGAGAGCTTCGACCTGATTACATTGAGTGTAAAATCACCTTTGTATCGCCTATAGTAACGGAGATATGCGAGTTTGAAATTTTATATAATGTTATCGTAAAACGTGAGGCCATAGGTTGTATTACATTGTTTCATCAATCAAAGTGGTTATTTCAAATCTCCACAACGACGACTACAATCATGCACAAATAGATTGTTTACTTTATTGTTATGAGAGTTTCCATGGTAACTAAGCATGAATATTACACATGGATTAAATTTTTCCGTATGAGCCAATAGAGAGCTTCGACCTGATTACATTGAGTGTAAAATCACCTTTGTATCGCCTATAGTAACGGAGATATGCGAGTTTGAAATTTTATATAATGTTATCGTAAAACGTGAGGCCATAGGTTGTATTACATTGTTTCATCAATCAAAGTGGTTATTTCAAATCTCCACAACGACGACTACAATCATGCACAAATAGATTGTTTACTTTATTGTTATGAGAGTTTCCATGGTAACTAAGCATAGATATTACACATGGAAAAATTTTTTTCCGCATGAGCCAATAGAGAGCTTCGACCTGATTACATTGAGTGTAAAATCACCTTTGTATCGCCTATAGTAACGGAGATATGCGAGTTTGAAATTTTATATAATGTTATCGTAAAACGTGAGGCCATAGGTTGCATTACATTGTTTCAACAATCAAAGTGGTTATTTCAAATCTCCACAACGACGACTACAATCATGCACAAATAGATTGTTTACTTTATTGTTATGAGAGTTTCCATGGTAACTAAACATGAGTATTACACATGGATTAAATTTTTCCCGATGAGCCAATAGAGAGCTTCGACCTGATTACATTGAGTGTAAAATCACCTTTGTATCGCCTATAGTAACGGAGATATGCGAGTTTGAAATTTTATATAATGTTATCGTAAAACGTGAGGCCATAGGTTGCATTACATTGTTTCAACAATCAAAGTGGTTATTTCAAATCTCCACAACGACGACTACAATCATGCACAAATAGATTGTTTACTTTATTGTTATGAGAGTTTCCATGGTAACTAAGCATGAATATTACACATGGATTAAATTTTTCCCGATGAGCCAATAGAGAGCTTCGACCTGATTACATTGAGTGTAAAATCACCTTTGTATCGCCTATAGTAACGGAGGTATGCGAGTTTGAAATTTTATATAATGTTATCGTAAAACGTGAGGCCATAGGTTGCATTACATTGTTTCAACAATCAAAGTGGTTATTTCAAATCTCCACAACGACGACTACAATCATGCACAAATAGATTGTTTACTTTATTGTTATGAGAGTTTCCATGGTAACTAAACATGAGTATTACACATGGATTAAATTTTTCCCGATGAGCCAATAGAGAGCTTCGACCTGATTACATTGAGTGTAAAATCACCTTTGTATCGCCTATAGTAACGGAGATATGCGAGTTTGAAATTTTATATAATGTTATCGTAAAACGTGAGGCCATAGGTTGCATTACATTGTTTCAACAATCAAAGTGGTTATTTCAAATCTCCACAACGACGACTACAATCATGCACAAATAGATTGTTTACTTTATTGTTATGAGAGTTTCCATGGTAACTAAGCATGAATATTACACATGGATTAAATTTTTCCGTATGAGCCAATAGAGAGCTTCGACCTGATTACATTGAGTGTAAAATCACCTTTGTATCGCCTATAGTAACGGAGATATGCGAGTTTGAAATTTTATATAATGTTATCGTAAAACGTGAGGCCATAGGTTGTATTACATTGTTTCATCAATCAAAGTGGTTATTTCAAATCTCCACAACGACGACTACAATCATGCACAAATAGATTGTTTACTTTATTGTTATGAGAGTTTCCATGGTAACTAAGCAGGAGTACTACACATGGATTAAATTTTTCCCGATGAGCCAATAGAGAGCTTCGACCTGATTACATTGAGTGTAAAATCACCTTTGTATCGCCTATAGTAACGGAGATATGCGAGTTTGAAATTTTATATAATGTTATCGTAAAACGTGAGGCCATAGGTTGTATTACATTGTTTCATCAATCAAAGTGGTTATTTCAAATCTCCACAACGACGACTACAATCATGCACAAATAGATTGTTTACTTTATTGTTATGAGAGTTTCCATGGTAACTAAGCAGGAGTACTACACATGGATTAAATTTTTCCCGATGAGCCAATAGAGAGCTTCGACCTGATTACATTGAGTGTAAAATCACCTTTGTATCGCCTATAGTAACGGAGATATGCGAGTTTGAAATTTTATATAATGTTATCGTAAAACGTGAGGGCATAGGTTGTATTACATTGTTTCATCAATCAAAGTGGTTATTTCAAATCTCCACAACGACGACTACAATCATGCACAAATAGATTGTTTACTTTATTGTTATGAGAGTTTCCATGGTAACTAAGCAGGAGTACTACACATGGATTAAATTTTTCCCGATGAGCCAATAGAGAGCTTCGACCTGATTACATTGAGTGTAAAATCACCTTTGTATCGCCTATAGTAACGGAGATATGCGAGTTTGAAATTTTATATAATGTTATCGTAAAACGTGAGGCCATAGGTTGTATTACATTGTTTCATCAATCAAAGTGGTTATTTCAAATCTCCACAACGACGACTACAATCATGCACAAATAGATTGTTTACTTTATTGTTATGAGAGTTTCCATGGTAACTAAGCATGAATATTACACATGGATTAAATTTTTCCGTATGAGCCAATAGAGAGCTTCGACCTGATTACATTGAGTGTAAAATCACCTTTGTATCGCCTATAGTAACGGAGATATGCGAGTTTGAAATTTTATATAATGTTATCGTAAAACGTGAGGCCATAGGTTGTATTACATTGTTTCATCAATCAAAGTGGTTATTTCAAATCTCCACAACGACGACTACAATCATGCACAAATAGATTGTTTACTTTATTGTTATGAGAGTTTCCATGGTAACTAAGCATAGATATTACACATGGAAAAATTTTTTTCCGCATGAGCCAATAGAGAGCTTCGACCTGATTACATTGAGTGTAAAATCACCTTTGTATCGCCTATAGTAACGGAGATATGCGAGTTTGAAATTTTATATAATGTTATCGTAAAACGTGAGGCCATAGGTTGCATTACATTGTTTCAACAATCAAAGTGGTTATTTCAAATCTCCACAACGACGACTACAATCATGCACAAATAGATTGTTTACTTTATTGTTATGAGAGTTTCCATGGTAACTAAACATGAGTATTACACATGGATTAAATTTTTCCCGATGAGCCAATAGAGAGCTTCGACCTGATTACATTGAGTGTAAAATCACCTTTGTATCGCCTATAGTAACGGAGATATGCGAGTTTGAAATTTTATATAATGTTATCGTAAAACGTGAGGCCATAGGTTGCATTACATTGTTTCAACAATCAAAGTGGTTATTTCAAATCTCCACAACGACGACTACAATCATGCACAAATAGATTGTTTACTTTATTGTTATGAGAGTTTCCATGGTAACTAAGCATGAATATTACACATGGATTAAATTTTTCCCGATGAGCCAATAGAGAGCTTCGACCTGATTACATTGAGTGTAAAATCACCTTTGTATCGCCTATAGTAACGGAGGTATGCGAGTTTGAAATTTTATATAATGTTATCGTAAAACGTGAGGCCATAGGTTGTATTACATTGTTTCATCAATCAAAGTGGTTATTTCAAATCTCCACAACGACGACTACAATCATGCACAAATAGATTGTTTACTTTATTGTTATGAGAGTTTCCATGGTAACTAAACATGAGTATTACACATGGATTAAATTTTTCCCGATGAACCAAAAGAGAGCTTCGACCTGATTACATTGAGTGTAAAATCACCTTTGTATCGCCTATAGTAACGGAGATATGCGAGTTTGAAATTTTATATAATGTTATCGTAAAACGTGAGGCCATAGGTTGTATTACATTGTTTCATCAATCAAAGTGGTTATTTCAAATCTCCACAACGACGACTACAATCATGCACAAATAGATTGTTTACTTTATTGTTATGAGAGTTTCCATGGTAACTAAACATGAGTATTACACATGGATTAAATTTTTCCCGATGAGCCAATAGAGAGCTTCGACCTGATTACATTGAGTGTAAAATCACCTTTGTATCGCCTATAGTAACGGAGATATGCGAGTTTGAAATTTTATATAATGTTATCGTAAAACGTGAGGCCATAGGTTGCATTACATTGTTTCAACAATCAAAGTGGTTATTTCAAATCTCCACAACGACGACTACAATCATGCACAAATAGATTGTTTACTTTATTGTTATGAGAGTTTCCATGGTAACTAAGCATGAATATTACACATGGATTAAATTTTTCCGTATGAGCCAATAGAGAGCTTCGACCTGATTACATTGAGTGTAAAATCACCTTTGTATCGCCTATAGTAACGGAGATATGCGAGTTTGAAATTTTATATAATGTTATCGTAAAACGTGAGGCCATAGGTTGTATTACATTGTTTCATCAATCAAAGTGGTTATTTCAAATCTCCACAACGACGACTACAATCATGCACAAATAGATTGTTTACTTTATTGTTATGAGAGTTTCCATGGTAACTAAGCAGGAGTACTACACATGGATTAAATTTTTCCCGATGAGCCAATAGAGAGCTTCGACCTGATTACATTGAGTGTAAAATCACCTTTGTATCGCCTATAGTAACGGAGATATGCGAGTTTGAAATTTTATATAATGTTATCGTAAAACGTGAGGCCATAGGTTGTATTACATTGTTTCATCAATCAAAGTGGTTATTTCAAATCTCCACAACGACGACTACAATCATGCACAAATAGATTGTTTACTTTATTGTTATGAGAGTTTCCATGGTAACTAAGCAGGAGTACTACACATGGATTAAATTTTTCCCGATGAGCCAATAGAGAGCTTCGACCTGATTACATTGAGTGTAAAATCACCTTTGTATCGCCTATAGTAACGGAGATATGCGAGTTTGAAATTTTATATAATGTTATCGTAAAACGTGAGGGCATAGGTTGTATTACATTGTTTCATCAATCAAAGTGGTTATTTCAAATCTCCACAACGACGACTACAATCATGCACAAATAGATTGTTTACTTTATTGTTATGAGAGTTTCCATGGTAACTAAGCAGGAGTACTACACATGGATTAAATTTTTCCCGATGAGCCAATAGAGAGCTTCGACCTGATTACATTGAGTGTAAAATCACCTTTGTATCGCCTATAGTAACGGAGATATGCGAGTTTGAAATTTTATATAATGTTATCGTAAAACGTGAGGCCATAGGTTGTATTACATTGTTTCATCAATCAAAGTGGTTATTTCAAATCTCCACAACGACGACTACAATCATGCACAAATAGATTGTTTACTTTATTGTTATGAGAGTTTCCATGGTAACTAAGCATGAATATTACACATGGATTAAATTTTTCCGTATGAGCCAATAGAGAGCTTCGACCTGATTACATTGAGTGTAAAATCACCTTTGTATCGCCTATAGTAACGGAGATATGCGAGTTTGAAATTTTATATAATGTTATCGTAAAACGTGAGGCCATAGGTTGTATTACATTGTTTCATCAATCAAAGTGGTTATTTCAAATCTCCACAACGACGACTACAATCATGCACAAATAGATTGTTTACTTTATTGTTATGAGAGTTTCCATGGTAACTAAGCATAGATATTACACATGGAAAAATTTTTTTCCGCATGAGCCAATAGAGAGCTTCGACCTGATTACATTGAGTGTAAAATCACCTTTGTATCGCCTATAGTAACGGAGATATGCGAGTTTGAAATTTTATATAATGTTATCGTAAAACGTGAGGCCATAGGTTGCATTACATTGTTTCAACAATCAAAGTGGTTATTTCAAATCTCCACAACGACGACTACAATCATGCACAAATAGATTGTTTACTTTATTGTTATGAGAGTTTCCATGGTAACTAAACATGAGTATTACACATGGATTAAATTTTTCCAGATGAGCCAATAGAGAGCTTCGACCTGATTACATTGAGTGTAAAATCACCTTTGTATCGCCTATAGTAACGGAGATATGCGAGTTTGAAATTTTATATAATGTTATCGTAAAACGTGAGGCCATAGGTTGCATTACATTGTTTCAACAATCAAAGTGGTTATTTCAAATCTCCACAACGACGACTACAATCATGCACAAATAGATTGTTTACTTTATTGTTATGAGAGTTTCCATGGTAACTAAGCAGGAGTACTACACATGGATTAAATTTTTCCCGATGAGCCAATAGAGAGCTTCGACCTGATTACATTGAGTGTAAAATCACCTTTGTATCGCCTATAGTAACGGAGATATGCGAGTTTGAAATTTTATATAATGTTATCGTAAAACGTGAGGCCATAGGTTGTATTACATTGTTTCATCAATCAAAGTGGTTATTTCAAATCTCCACAACGACGACTACAATCATGCACAAATAGATTGTTTACTTTATTGTTATGAGAGTTTCCATGGTAACTAAGCATGAATATTACACATGGATTAAATTTTTCCGTATGAGCCAATAGAGAGCTTCGACCTGATTACATTGAGTGTAAAATCACCTTTGTATCGCCTATAGTAACGGAGATATGCGAGTTTGAAATTTTATATAATGTTATCGTAAAACGTGAGGCCATAGGTTGTATTACATTGTTTCATCAATCAAAGTGGTTATTTCAAATCTCCACAACGACGACTACAATCATGCACAAATAGATTGTTTACTTTATTGTTATGAGAGTTTCCATGGTAACTAAGCATAGATATTACACATGGAAAAATTTTTTTCCGCATGAGCCAATAGAGAGCTTCGACCTGATTACATTGAGTGTAAAATCACCTTTGTATCGCCTATAGTAACGGAGATATGCGAGTTTGAAATTTTATATAATGTTATCGTAAAACGTGAGGCCATAGGTTGCATTACATTGTTTCAACAATCAAAGTGGTTATTTCAAATCTCCACAACGACGACTACAATCATGCACAAATAGATTGTTTACTTTATTGTTATGAGAGTTTCCATGGTAACTAAACATGAGTATTACACATGGATTAAATTTTTCCCGATGAGCCAATAGAGAGCTTCGACCTGATTACATTGAGTGTAAAATCACCTTTGTATCGCCTATAGTAACGGAGATATGCGAGTTTGAAATTTTATATAATGTTATCGTAAAACGTGAGGCCATAGGTTGCATTACATTGTTTCAACAATCAAAGTGGTTATTTCAAATCTCCACAACGACGACTACAATCATGCACAAATAGATTGTTTACTTTATTGTTATGAGAGTTTCCATGGTAACTAAGCATGAATATTACACATGGATTAAATTTTTCCCGATGAGCCAATAGAGAGCTTCGACCTGATTACATTGAGTGTAAAATCACCTTTGTATCGCCTATAGTAACGGAGGTATGCGAGTTTGAAATTTTATATAATGTTATCGTAAAACGTGAGGCCATAGGTTGTATTACATTGTTTCATCAATCAAAGTGGTTATTTCAAATATCCACAACGACGACTACAATCATGCACAAATAGATTGTTTACTTTATTGTTATGAGAGTTTCCATGGTAACTAAACATGAGTATTACACATGGATTAAATTTTTCCCGATGAACCAATAGAGAGCTTCGACCTGATTACATTGAGTGTAAAATCACCTTTGTATTGCCTATAGTAACGGAGATATGCGAGTTTGAAATTTTATATAATGTTATCGTAAAACGTGAGGCCATAGGTTGTATTACATTGTTTCATCAATCAAAGTGGTTATTTCAAATCTCCACAACGACGACTACAATCATGCACAAATAGATTGTTTACTTTATTGTTATGAGAGTTTCCATGGTAACTAAGCATAGATATTACACATGGAAAAATTTTTTTCCGCATGAGCCAATAGAGAGCTTCGACCTGATTACATTGAGTGTAAAATCACCTTTGTATCGCCTATAGTAACGGAGATATGCGAGTTTGAAATTTTATATAATGTTATCGTAAAACGTGAGGCCATAGGTTGCATTACATTGTTTCAACAATCAAAGTGGTTATTTCAAATCTCCACAACGACGACTACAATCATGCACAAATAGATTGTTTACTTTATTGTTATGAGAGTTTCCATGGTAACTAAACATGAGTATTACACATGGATTAAATTTTTCCCGATGAGCCAATAGAGAGCTTCGACCTGATTACATTGAGTGTAAAATCACCTTTGTATCGCCTATAGTAACGGAGATATGCGAGTTTGAAATTTTATATAATGTTATCGTAAAACGTGAGGCCATAGGTTGCATTACATTGTTTCAACAATCAAAGTGGTTATTTCAAATCTCCACAACGACGACTACAATCATGCACAAATAGATTGTTTACTTTATTGTTATGAGAGTTTCCATGGTAACTAAGCATGAATATTACACATGGATTAAATTTTTCCCGATGAGCCAATAGAGAGCTTCGACCTGATTACATTGAGTGTAAAATCACCTTTGTATCGCCTATAGTAACGGAGGTATGCGAGTTTGAAATTTTATATAATGTTATCGTAAAACGTGAGGCCATAGGTTGTATTACATTGTTTCATCAATCAAAGTGGTTATTTCAAATCTCCACAACGACGACTACAATCATGCACAAATAGATTGTTTACTTTATTGTTATGAGAGTTTCCATGGTAACTAAACATGAGTATTACACATGGATTAAATTTTTCCCGATGAACCAATAGAGAGCTTCGACCTGATTACATTGAGTGTAAAATCACCTTTGTATCGCCTATAGTAACGGAGATATGCGAGTTTGAAATTTTATATAATGTTATCGTAAAACGTGAGGCCATAGGTTGTATTACATTGTTTCATCAATCAAAGTGGTTATTTCAAATCTCCACAACGACGACTACAATCATGCACAAATAGATTGTTTACTTTATTGTTATGAGAGTTTCCATGGTAACTAAGCATAGATATTACACATGGAAAAATTTTTTTCCGCATGAGCCAATAGAGAGCTTCGACCTGATTACATTGAGTGTAAAATCACCTTTGTATCGCCTATAGTAACGGAGATATGCGAGTTTGAAATTTTATATAATGTTATCGTAAAACGTGAGGCCATAGGTTGCATTACATTGTTTCAACAATCAAAGTGGTTATTTCAAATCTCCACAACGACGACTACAATCATGCACAAATAGATTGTTTACTTTATTGTTATGAGAGTTTCCATGGTAACTAAGCATGAATATTACACATGGATTAAATTTTTCCGTATGAGCCAATAGAGAGCTTCGACCTGATTACATTGAGTGTAAAATCACCTTTGTATCGCCTATAGTAACGGAGATATGCGAGTTTGAAATTTTATATAATGTTATCGTAAAACGTGAGGCCATAGGTTGTATTACATTGTTTCATCAATCAAAGTGGTTATTTCAAATCTCCACAACGACGACTACAATCATGCACAAATAGATTGTTTACTTTATTGTTATGAGAGTTTCCATGGTAACTAAGCATAGATATTACACATGGAAAAAAAATTTTCCGCATGAGCCAATAGAGAGCTTCGACCTGATTACATTGAGTGTAAAATCACCTTTGTATCGCCTATAGTAACGGAGATATGCGAGTTTGAAATTTTATATAATGTTATCGTAAAACGTGAGGGCATAGGTTGTATTACATTGTTTCATCAATCAAAGTGGTTATTTCAAATCTCCACAACGACGACTACAATCATGCACAAATAGATTGTTTACTTTATTGTTATGAGAGTTTCCATGGTAACTAAGCAGGAGTACTACACATGGATTAAATTTTTCCCGATGAGCCAATAGAGAGCTTCGACCTGATTACATTGAGTGTAAAATCACCTTTGTATCGCCTATAGTAACGGAGATATGCGAGTTTGAAATTTTATATAATGTTATCGTAAAACGTGAGGCCATAGGTTGTATTACATTGTTTCATCAATCAAAGTGGTTATTTCAAATCTCCACAACGACGACTACAATCATGCACAAATAGATTGTTTACTTTATTGTTATGAGAGTTTCCATGGTAACTAAGCATGAATATTACACATGGATTAAATTTTTCCGTATGAGCCAATAGAGAGCTTCGACCTGATTACATTGAGTGTAAAATCACCTTTGTATCGCCTATAGTAACGGAGATATGCGAGTTTGAAATTTTATATAATGTTATCGTAAAACGTGAGGCCATAGGTTGTATTACATTGTTTCATCAATCAAAGTGGTTATTTCAAATCTCCACAACGACGACTACAATCATGCACAAATAGATTGTTTACTTTATTGTTATGAGAGTTTCCATGGTAACTAAGCATAGATATTACACATGGAAAAATTTTTTTCCGCATGAGCCAATAGAGAGCTTCGACCTGATTACATTGAGTGTAAAATCACCTTTGTATCGCCTATAGTAACGGAGATATGCGAGTTTGAAATTTTATATAATGTTATCGTAAAACGTGAGGCCATAGGTTGCATTACATTGTTTCAACAATCAAAGTGGTTATTTCAAATCTCCACAACGACGACTACAATCATGCACAAATAGATTGTTTACTTTATTGTTATGAGAGTTTCCATGGTAACTAAACTTGAGTATTACACATGGATTAAATTTTTCCAGATGAGCCAATAGAGAGCTTCGACCTGATTACATTGAGTGTAAAATCACCTTTGTATCGCCTATAGTAACGGAGATATGCGAGTTTGAAATTTTATATAATGTTATCGTAAAACGTGAGGCCATAGGTTGCATTACATTGTTTCAACAATCAAAGTGGTTATTTCAAATCTCCACAACGACGACTACAATCATGCACAAATAGATTGTTTACTTTATTGTTATGAGAGTTTCCATGGTAACTAAGCATGAATATTACACATGGATTAAATTTTTCCGTATGAGCCAATAGAGAGCTTCGACCTGATTACATTGAGTGTAAAATCACCTTTGTATCGCCTATAGTAACGGAGATATGCGAGTTTGAAATTTTATATAATGTTATCGTAAAACGTGAGGCCATAGGTTGTATTACATTGTTTCATCAATCAAAGTGGTTATTTCAAATCTCCACAACGACGACTACAATCATGCACAAATAGATTGTTTACTTTATTGTTATGAGAGTTTCCATGGTAACTAAGCATAGATATTACACATGGAAAAATTTTTTTCCGCATGAGCCAATAGAGAGCTTCGACCTGATTACATTGAGTGTAAAATCACCTTTGTATCGCCTATAGTAACGGAGATATGCGAGTTTGAAATTTTATATAATGTTATCGTAAAACGTGAGGCCATAGGTTGTATTACATTGTTTCATCAATCAAAGTGGTTATTTCAAATCTCCACAACGACGACTACAATCATGCACAAATAGATTGTTTACTTTATTGTTATGAGAGTTTCCATGGTAACTAAGCATAGATATTACACATGGAAAAATTTTTTTCCTCATGAGCCAATAGAGAGCTTCGACCTGATTACATTGAGTGTAAAATCACCTTTGTATCGCCTATAGTAACGGAGATATGCGAGTTTGAAATTTTATATAATGTTATCGTAAAACGTGAGGCCATAGGTTGCATTACATTGTTTCAACAATCAAAGTGGTTATTTCAAATCTCCACAACGACGACTACAATCATGCACAAATAGATTGTTTACTTTATTGTTATGAGAGTTTCCATGGTAACTAAACATGAGTATTACACATGGATTAAATTTTTCCCGATGAGCCAATAGAGAGCTTCGACCTGATTACATTGAGTGTAAAATCACCTTTGTATCGCCTATAGTAACGGAGATATGCGAGTTTGAAATTTTATATAATGTTATCGTAAAACGTGAGGCCATAGGTTGCATTACATTGTTTCAACAATCAAAGTGGTTATTTCAAATCTCCACAACGACGACTACAATCATGCACAAATAGATTGTTTACTTTATTGTTATGAGAGTTTCCATGGTAACTAAGCATGAATATTACACATGGATTAAATTTTTCCCGATGAGCCAATAGAGAGCTTCGACCTGATTACATTGAGTGTAAAATCACCTTTGTATCGCCTATAGTAACGGAGGTATGCGAGTTTGAAATTTTATATAATGTTATCGTAAAACGTGAGGCCATAGGTTGTATTACATTGTTTCATCAATCAAAGTGGTTATTTCAAATATCCACAACGACGACTACAATCATGCACAAATAGATTGTTTACTTTATTGTTATGAGAGTTTCCATGGTAACTAAACATGAGTATTACACATGGATTAAATTTTTCCCGATGAACCAATAGAGAGCTTCGACCTGATTACATTGAGTGTAAAATCACCTTTGTATTGCCTATAGTAACGGAGATATGCGAGTTTGAAATTTTATATAATGTTATCGTAAAACGTGAGGCCATAGGTTGTATTACATTGTTTCATCAATCAAAGTGGTTATTTCAAATCTCCACAACGACGACTACAATCATGCACAAATAGATTGTTTACTTTATTGTTATGAGAGTTTCCATGGTAACTAAGCATAGATATTACACATGGAAAAATTTTTTTCCGCATGAGCCAATAGAGAGCTTCGACCTGATTACATTGAGTGTAAAATCACCTTTGTATCGCCTATAGTAACGGAGATATGCGAGTTTGAAATTTTATATAATGTTATCGTAAAACGTGAGGCCATAGGTTGCATTACATTGTTTCAACAATCAAAGTGGTTATTTCAAATCTCCACAACGACGACTACAATCATGCACAAATAGATTGTTTACTTTATTGTTATGAGAGTTTCCATGGTAACTAAACATGAGTATTACACATGGATTAAATTTTTCCCGATGAGCCAATAGAGAGCTTCGACCTGATTACATTGAGTGTAAAATCACCTTTGTATCGCCTATAGTAACGGAGATATGCGAGTTTGAAATTTTATATAATGTTATCGTAAAACGTGAGGCCATAGGTTGCATTACATTGTTTCAACAATCAAAGTGGTTATTTCAAATCTCCACAACGACGACTACAATCATGCACAAATAGATTGTTTACTTTATTGTTATGAGAGTTTCCATGGTAACTAAGCATGAATATTACACATGGATTAAATTTTTCCCGATGAGCCAATAGAGAGCTTCGACCTGATTACATTGAGTGTAAAATCACCTTTGTATCGCCTATAGTAACGGAGGTATGCGAGTTTGAAATTTTATATAATGTTATCGTAAAACGTGAGGCCATAGGTTGTATTACATTGTTTCATCAATCAAAGTGGTTATTTCAAATCTCCACAACGACGACTACAATCATGCACAAATAGATTGTTTACTTTATTGTTATGAGAGTTTCCATGGTAACTAAACATGAGTATTACACATGGATTAAATTTTTCCCGATGAACCAATAGAGAGCTTCGACCTGATTACATTGAGTGTAAAATCACCTTTGTATCGCCTATAGTAACGGAGATATGCGAGTTTGAAATTTTATATAATGTTATCGTAAAACGTGAGGCCATAGGTTGTATTACATTGTTTCATCAATCAAAGTGGTTATTTCAAATCTCCACAACGACGACTACAATCATGCACAAATAGATTGTTTACTTTATTGTTATGAGAGTTTCCATGGTAACTAAGCATAGATATTACACATGGAAAAATTTTTTTCCGCATGAGCCAATAGAGAGCTTCGACCTGATTACATTGAGTGTAAAATCACCTTTGTATCGCCTATAGTAACGGAGATATGCGAGTTTGAAATTTTATATAATGTTATCGTAAAACGTGAGGCCATAGGTTGCATTACATTGTTTCAACAATCAAAGTGGTTATTTCAAATCTCCACAACGACGACTACAATCATGCACAAATAGATTGTTTACTTTATTGTTATGAGAGTTTCCATGGTAACTAAACATGAGTATTACACATGGATTAAATTTTTCCCGATGAGCCAATAGAGAGCTTCGACCTGATTACATTGAGTGTAAAATCACCTTTGTATCGCCTATAGTAACGGAGATATGCGAGTTTGAAATTTTATATAATGTTATCGTAAAACGTGAGGCCATAGGTTGCATTACATTGTTTCAACAATCAAAGTGGTTATTTCAAATCTCCACAACGACGACTACAATCATGCACAAATAGATTGTTTACTTTATTGTTATGAGAGTTTCCATGGTAACTAAGCATGAATATTACACATGGATTAAATTTTTCCCGATGAGCCAATAGAGAGCTTCGACCTGATTACATTGAGTGTAAAATCACCTTTGTATCGCCTATAGTAACGGAGGTATGCGAGTTTGAAATTTTATATAATGTTATCGTAAAACGTGAGGCCATAGGTTGTATTACATTGTTTCATCAATCAAAGTGGTTATTTCAAATATCCACAACGACGACTACAATCATGCACAAATAGATTGTTTACTTTATTGTTATGAGAGTTTCCATGGTAACTAAACATGAGTATTACACATGGATTAAATTTTTCCCGATGAACCAATAGAGAGCTTCGACCTGATTACATTGAGTGTAAAATCACCTTTGTATTGCCTATAGTAACGGAGATATGCGAGTTTGAAATTTTATATAATGTTATCGTAAAACGTGAGGCCATAGGTTGTATTACATTGTTTCATCAATCAAAGTGGTTATTTCAAATCTCCACAACGACGACTACAATCATGCACAAATAGATTGTTTACTTTATTGTTATGAGAGTTTCCATGGTAACTAAGCATAGATATTACACATGGAAAAATTTTTTTCCGCATGAGCCAATAGAGAGCTTCGACCTGATTACATTGAGTGTAAAATCACCTTTGTATCGCCTATAGTAACGGAGATATGCGAGTTTGAAATTTTATATAATGTTATCGTAAAACGTGAGGCCATAGGTTGCATTACATTGTTTCAACAATCAAAGTGGTTATTTCAAATCTCCACAACGACGACTACAATCATGCACAAATAGATTGTTTACTTTATTGTTATGAGAGTTTCCATGGTAACTAAACATGAGTATTACACATGGATTAAATTTTTCCCGATGAGCCAATAGAGAGCTTCGACCTGATTACATTGAGTGTAAAATCACCTTTGTATCGCCTATAGTAACGGAGATATGCGAGTTTGAAATTTTATATAATGTTATCGTAAAACGTGAGGCCATAGGTTGCATTACATTGTTTCAACAATCAAAGTGGTTATTTCAAATCTCCACAACGACGACTACAATCATGCACAAATAGATTGTTTACTTTATTGTTATGAGAGTTTCCATGGTAACTAAGCATGAATATTACACATGGATTAAATTTTTCCCGATGAGCCAATAGAGAGCTTCGACCTGATTACATTGAGTGTAAAATCACCTTTGTATCGCCTATAGTAACGGAGGTATGCGAGTTTGAAATTTTATATAATGTTATCGTAAAACGTGAGGCCATAGGTTGTATTACATTGTTTCATCAATCAAAGTGGTTATTTCAAATCTCCACAACGACGACTACAATCATGCACAAATAGATTGTTTACTTTATTGTTATGAGAGTTTCCATGGTAACTAAGCATGAATATTACACATGGATTAAATTTTTCCGTATGAGCCAATAGAGAGCTTCGACCTGATTACATTGAGTGTAAAATCACCTTTGTATCGCCTATAGTAACGGAGATATGCGAGTTTGAAATTTTATATAATGTTATCGTAAAACGTGAGGCCATAGGTTGTATTACATTGTTTCATCAATCAAAGTGGTTATTTCAAATCTCCACAACGACGACTACAATCATGCACAAATAGATTGTTTACTTTATTGTTATGAGAGTTTCCATGGTAACTAAGCATAGATATTACACATGGAAAAATTTTTTTCCGCATGAGCCAATAGAGAGCTTCGACCTGATTACATTGAGTGTAAAATCACCTTTGTATCGCCTATAGTAACGGAGATATGCGAGTTTGAAATTTTATATAATGTTATCGTAAAACGTGAGGCCATAGGTTGTATTACATTGTTTCATCAATCAAAGTGGTTATTTCAAATCTCCACAACGACGACTACAATCATGCACAAATAGATTGTTTACTTTATTGTTATGAGAGTTTCCATGGTAACTAAGCATAGATATTACACATGGAAAAATTTTTTTCCTCATGAGCCAATAGAGAGCTTCGACCTGATTACATTGAGTGTAAAATCACCTTTGTATCGCCTATAGTAACGGAGATATGCGAGTTTGAAATTTTATATAATGTTATCGTAAAACGTGAGGCCATAGGTTGCATTACATTGTTTCAACAATCAAAGTGGTTATTTCAAATCTCCACAACGACGACTACAATCATGCACAAATAGATTGTTTACTTTATTGTTATGAGAGTTTCCATGGTAACTAAACATGAGTATTACACATGGATTAAATTTTTCCCGATGAGCCAATAGAGAGCTTCGACCTGATTACATTGAGTGTAAAATCACCTTTGTATCGCCTATAGTAACGGAGATATGCGAGTTTGAAATTTTATATAATGTTATCGTAAAACGTGAGGCCATAGGTTGCATTACATTGTTTCAACAATCAAAGTGGTTATTTCAAATCTCCACAACGACGACTACAATCATGCACAAATAGATTGTTTACTTTATTGTTATGAGAGTTTCCATGGTAACTAAGCATGAATATTACACATGGATTAAATTTTTCCCGATGAGCCAATAGAGAGCTTCGACCTGATTACATTGAGTGTAAAATCACCTTTGTATCGCCTATAGTAACGGAGGTATGCGAGTTTGAAATTTTATATAATGTTATCGTAAAACGTGAGGCCATAGGTTGTATTACATTGTTTCATCAATCAAAGTGGTTATTTCAAATATCCACAACGACGACTACAATCATGCACAAATAGATTGTTTACTTTATTGTTATGAGAGTTTCCATGGTAACTAAACATGAGTATTACACATGGATTAAATTTTTCCCGATGAACCAATAGAGAGCTTCGACCTGATTACATTGAGTGTAAAATCACCTTTGTATTGCCTATAGTAACGGAGATATGCGAGTTTGAAATTTTATATAATGTTATCGTAAAACGTGAGGCCATAGGTTGTATTACATTGTTTCATCAATCAAAGTGGTTATTTCAAATCTCCACAACGACGACTACAATCATGCACAAATAGATTGTTTACTTTATTGTTATGAGAGTTTCCATGGTAACTAAGCATAGATATTACACATGGAAAAATTTTTTTCCGCATGAGCCAATAGAGAGCTTCGACCTGATTACATTGAGTGTAAAATCACCTTTGTATCGCCTATAGTAACGGAGATATGCGAGTTTGAAATTTTATATAATGTTATCGTAAAACGTGAGGCCATAGGTTGTATTACATTGTTTCATCAATCAAAGTGGTTATTTCAAATCTCCACAACGACGACTACAATCATGCACAAATAGATTGTTTACTTTATTGTTATGAGAGTTTCCATGGTAACTAAGCATAGATATTACACATGGAAAAATTTTTTTCCTCATGAGCCAATAGAGAGCTTCGACCTGATTACATTGAGTGTAAAATCACCTTTGTATCGCCTATAGTAACGGAGATATGCGAGTTTGAAATTTTATATAATGTTATCGTAAAACGTGAGGCCATAGGTTGCATTACATTGTTTCAACAATCAAAGTGGTTATTTCAAATCTCCACAACGACGACTACAATCATGCACAAATAGATTGTTTACTTTATTGTTATGAGAGTTTCCATGGTAACTAAACATGAGTATTACACATGGATTAAATTTTTCCCGATGAGCCAATAGAGAGCTTCGACCTGATTACATTGAGTGTAAAATCACCTTTGTATCGCCTATAGTAACGGAGATATGCGAGTTTGAAATTTTATATAATGTTATCGTAAAACGTGAGGCCATAGGTTGCATTACATTGTTTCAACAATCAAAGTGGTTATTTCAAATCTCCACAACGACGACTACAATCATGCACAAATAGATTGTTTACTTTATTGTTATGAGAGTTTCCATGGTAACTAAGCATGAATATTACACATGGATTAAATTTTTCCCGATGAGCCAATAGAGAGCTTCGACCTGATTACATTGAGTGTAAAATCACCTTTGTATCGCCTATAGTAACGGAGGTATGCGAGTTTGAAATTTTATATAATGTTATCGTAAAACGTGAGGCCATAGGTTGTATTACATTGTTTCATCAATCAAAGTGGTTATTTCAAATATCCACAACGACGACTACAATCATGCACAAATAGATTGTTTACTTTATTGTTATGAGAGTTTCCATGGTAACTAAACATGAGTATTACACATGGATTAAATTTTTCCCGATGAACCAATAGAGAGCTTCGACCTGATTACATTGAGTGTAAAATCACCTTTGTATTGCCTATAGTAACGGAGATATGCGAGTTTGAAATTTTATATAATGTTATCGTAAAACGTGAGGCCATAGGTTGTATTACATTGTTTCATCAATCAAAGTGGTTATTTCAAATCTCCACAACGACGACTACAATCATGCACAAATAGATTGTTTACTTTATTGTTATGAGAGTTTCCATGGTAACTAAGCATAGATATTACACATGGAAAAATTTTTTTCCGCATGAGCCAATAGAGAGCTTCGACCTGATTACATTGAGTGTAAAATCACCTTTGTATCGCCTATAGTAACGGAGATATGCGAGTTTGAAATTTTATATAATGTTATCGTAAAACGTGAGGCCATAGGTTGCATTACATTGTTTCAACAATCAAAGTGGTTATTTCAAATCTCCACAACGACGACTACAATCATGCACAAATAGATTGTTTACTTTATTGTTATGAGAGTTTCCATGGTAACTAAACATGAGTATTACACATGGATTAAATTTTTCCCGATGAGCCAATAGAGAGCTTCGACCTGATTACATTGAGTGTAAAATCACCTTTGTATCGCCTATAGTAACGGAGATATGCGAGTTTGAAATTTTATATAATGTTATCGTAAAACGTGAGGCCATAGGTTGCATTACATTGTTTCAACAATCAAAGTGGTTATTTCAAATCTCCACAACGACGACTACAATCATGCACAAATAGATTGTTTACTTTATTGTTATGAGAGTTTCCATGGTAACTAAGCATGAATATTACACATGGATTAAATTTTTCCCGATGAGCCAATAGAGAGCTTCGACCTGATTACATTGAGTGTAAAATCACCTTTGTATCGCCTATAGTAACGGAGGTATGCGAGTTTGAAATTTTATATAATGTTATCGTAAAACGTGAGGCCATAGGTTGTATTACATTGTTTCATCAATCAAAGTGGTTATTTCAAATCTCCACAACGACGACTACAATCATGCACAAATAGATTGTTTACTTTATTGTTATGAGAGTTTCCATGGTAACTAAACATGAGTATTACACATGGATTAAATTTTTCCCGATGAACCAATAGAGAGCTTCGACCTGATTACATTGAGTGTAAAATCACCTTTGTATCGCCTATAGTAACGGAGATATGCGAGTTTGAAATTTTATATAATGTTATCGTAAAACGTGAGGCCATAGGTTGTATTACATTGTTTCATCAATCAAAGTGGTTATTTCAAATCTCCACAACGACGACTACAATCATGCACAAATAGATTGTTTACTTTATTGTTATGAGAGTTTCCATGGTAACTAAGCATAGATATTACACATGGAAAAATTTTTTTCCGCATGAGCCAATAGAGAGCTTCGACCTGATTACATTGAGTGTAAAATCACCTTTGTATCGCCTATAGTAACGGAGATATGCGAGTTTGAAATTTTATATAATGTTATCGTAAAACGTGAGGCCATAGGTTGCATTACATTGTTTCAACAATCAAAGTGGTTATTTCAAATCTCCACAACGACGACTACAATCATGCACAAATAGATTGTTTACTTTATTGTTATGAGAGTTTCCATGGTAACTAAACATGAGTATTACACATGGATTAAATTTTTCCCGATGAGCCAATAGAGAGCTTCGACCTGATTACATTGAGTGTAAAATCACCTTTGTATCGCCTATAGTAACGGAGATATGCGAGTTTGAAATTTTATATAATGTTATCGTAAAACGTGAGGCCATAGGTTGCATTACATTGTTTCAACAATCAAAGTGGTTATTTCAAATCTCCACAACGACGACTACAATCATGCACAAATAGATTGTTTACTTTATTGTTATGAGAGTTTCCATGGTAACTAAGCATGAATATTACACATGGATTAAATTTTTCCCGATGAGCCAATAGAGAGCTTCGACCTGATTACATTGAGTGTAAAATCACCTTTGTATCGCCTATAGTAACGGAGGTATGCGAGTTTGAAATTTTATATAATGTTATCGTAAAACGTGAGGCCATAGGTTGTATTACATTGTTTCATCAATCAAAGTGGTTATTTCAAATATCCACAACGACGACTACAATCATGCACAAATAGATTGTTTACTTTATTGTTATGAGAGTTTCCATGGTAACTAAACATGAGTATTACACATGGATTAAATTTTTCCCGATGAACCAATAGAGAGCTTCGACCTGATTACATTGAGTGTAAAATCACCTTTGTATTGCCTATAGTAACGGAGATATGCGAGTTTGAAATTTTATATAATGTTATCGTAAAACGTGAGGCCATAGGTTGTATTACATTGTTTCATCAATCAAAGTGGTTATTTCAAATCTCCACAACGACGACTACAATCATGCACAAATAGATTGTTTACTTTATTGTTATGAGAGTTTCCATGGTAACTAAGCATAGATATTACACATGGAAAAATTTTTTTCCGCATGAGCCAATAGAGAGCTTCGACCTGATTACATTGAGTGTAAAATCACCTTTGTATCGCCTATAGTAACGGAGATATGCGAGTTTGAAATTTTATATAATGTTATCGTAAAACGTGAGGCCATAGGTTGCATTACATTGTTTCAACAATCAAAGTGGTTATTTCAAATCTCCACAACGACGACTACAATCATGCACAAATAGATTGTTTACTTTATTGTTATGAGAGTTTCCATGGTAACTAAACATGAGTATTACACATGGATTAAATTTTTCCCGATGAGCCAATAGAGAGCTTCGACCTGATTACATTGAGTGTAAAATCACCTTTGTATCGCCTATAGTAACGGAGATATGCGAGTTTGAAATTTTATATAATGTTATCGTAAAACGTGAGGCCATAGGTTGCATTACATTGTTTCAACAATCAAAGTGGTTATTTCAAATCTCCACAACGACGACTACAATCATGCACAAATAGATTGTTTACTTTATTGTTATGAGAGTTTCCATGGTAACTAAGCATGAATATTACACATGGATTAAATTTTTCCCGATGAGCCAATAGAGAGCTTCGACCTGATTACATTGAGTGTAAAATCACCTTTGTATCGCCTATAGTAACGGAGGTATGCGAGTTTGAAATTTTATATAATGTTATCGTAAAACGTGAGGCCATAGGTTGTATTACATTGTTTCATCAATCAAAGTGGTTATTTCAAATCTCCACAACGACGACTACAATCATGCACAAATAGATTGTTTACTTTATTGTTATGAGAGTTTCCATGGTAACTAAGCATGAATATTACACATGGATTAAATTTTTCCGTATGAGCCAATAGAGAGCTTCGACCTGATTACATTGAGTGTAAAATCACCTTTGTATCGCCTATAGTAACGGAGATATGCGAGTTTGAAATTTTATATAATGTTATCGTAAAACGTGAGGCCATAGGTTGTATTACATTGTTTCATCAATCAAAGTGGTTATTTCAAATCTCCACAACGACGACTACAATCATGCACAAATAGATTGTTTACTTTATTGTTATGAGAGTTTCCATGGTAACTAAGCATAGATATTACACATGGAAAAATTTTTTTCCGCATGAGCCAATAGAGAGCTTCGACCTGATTACATTGAGTGTAAAATCACCTTTGTATCGCCTATAGTAACGGAGATATGCGAGTTTGAAATTTTATATAATGTTATCGTAAAACGTGAGGCCATAGGTTGTATTACATTGTTTCATCAATCAAAGTGGTTATTTCAAATCTCCACAACGACGACTACAATCATGCACAAATAGATTGTTTACTTTATTGTTATGAGAGTTTCCATGGTAACTAAGCATAGATATTACACATGGAAAAATTTTTTTCCTCATGAGCCAATAGAGAGCTTCGACCTGATTACATTGAGTGTAAAATCACCTTTGTATCGCCTATAGTAACGGAGATATGCGAGTTTGAAATTTTATATAATGTTATCGTAAAACGTGAGGCCATAGGTTGCATTACATTGTTTCAACAATCAAAGTGGTTATTTCAAATCTCCACAACGACGACTACAATCATGCACAAATAGATTGTTTACTTTATTGTTATGAGAGTTTCCATGGTAACTAAACATGAGTATTACACATGGATTAAATTTTTCCCGATGAGCCAATAGAGAGCTTCGACCTGATTACATTGAGTGTAAAATCACCTTTGTATCGCCTATAGTAACGGAGATATGCGAGTTTGAAATTTTATATAATGTTATCGTAAAACGTGAGGCCATAGGTTGCATTACATTGTTTCAACAATCAAAGTGGTTATTTCAAATCTCCACAACGACGACTACAATCATGCACAAATAGATTGTTTACTTTATTGTTATGAGAGTTTCCATGGTAACTAAGCATGAATATTACACATGGATTAAATTTTTCCCGATGAGCCAATAGAGAGCTTCGACCTGATTACATTGAGTGTAAAATCACCTTTGTATCGCCTATAGTAACGGAGGTATGCGAGTTTGAAATTTTATATAATGTTATCGTAAAACGTGAGGCCATAGGTTGTATTACATTGTTTCATCAATCAAAGTGGTTATTTCAAATATCCACAACGACGACTACAATCATGCACAAATAGATTGTTTACTTTATTGTTATGAGAGTTTCCATGGTAACTAAACATGAGTATTACACATGGATTAAATTTTTCCCGATGAACCAATAGAGAGCTTCGACCTGATTACATTGAGTGTAAAATCACCTTTGTATTGCCTATAGTAACGGAGATATGCGAGTTTGAAATTTTATATAATGTTATCGTAAAACGTGAGGCCATAGGTTGTATTACATTGTTTCATCAATCAAAGTGGTTATTTCAAATCTCCACAACGACGACTACAATCATGCACAAATAGATTGTTTACTTTATTGTTATGAGAGTTTCCATGGTAACTAAGCATAGATATTACACATGGAAAAATTTTTTTCCGCATGAGCCAATAGAGAGCTTCGACCTGATTACATTGAGTGTAAAATCACCTTTGTATCGCCTATAGTAACGGAGATATGCGAGTTTGAAATTTTATATAATGTTATCGTAAAACGTGAGGCCATAGGTTGCATTACATTGTTTCAACAATCAAAGTGGTTATTTCAAATCTCCACAACGACGACTACAATCATGCACAAATAGATTGTTTACTTTATTGTTATGAGAGTTTCCATGGTAACTAAACATGAGTATTACACATGGATTAAATTTTTCCCGATGAGCCAATAGAGAGCTTCGACCTGATTACATTGAGTGTAAAATCACCTTTGTATCGCCTATAGTAACGGAGATATGCGAGTTTGAAATTTTATATAATGTTATCGTAAAACGTGAGGCCATAGGTTGCATTACATTGTTTCAACAATCAAAGTGGTTATTTCAAATCTCCACAACGACGACTACAATCATGCACAAATAGATTGTTTACTTTATTGTTATGAGAGTTTCCATGGTAACTAAGCATGAATATTACACATGGATTAAATTTTTCCCGATGAGCCAATAGAGAGCTTCGACCTGATTACATTGAGTGTAAAATCACCTTTGTATCGCCTATAGTAACGGAGGTATGCGAGTTTGAAATTTTATATAATGTTATCGTAAAACGTGAGGCCATAGGTTGTATTACATTGTTTCATCAATCAAAGTGGTTATTTCAAATCTCCACAACGACGACTACAATCATGCACAAATAGATTGTTTACTTTATTGTTATGAGAGTTTCCATGGTAACTAAACATGAGTATTACACATGGATTAAATTTTTCCCGATGAACCAATAGAGAGCTTCGACCTGATTACATTGAGTGTAAAATCACCTTTGTATCGCCTATAGTAACGGAGATATGCGAGTTTGAAATTTTATATAATGTTATCGTAAAACGTGAGGCCATAGGTTGTATTACATTGTTTCATCAATCAAAGTGGTTATTTCAAATCTCCACAACGACGACTACAATCATGCACAAATAGATTGTTTACTTTATTGTTATGAGAGTTTCCATGGTAACTAAGCATAGATATTACACATGGAAAAATTTTTTTCCGCATGAGCCAATAGAGAGCTTCGACCTGATTACATTGAGTGTAAAATCACCTTTGTATCGCCTATAGTAACGGAGATATGCGAGTTTGAAATTTTATATAATGTTATCGTAAAACGTGAGGCCATAGGTTGCATTACATTGTTTCAACAATCAAAGTGGTTATTTCAAATCTCCACAACGACGACTACAATCATGCACAAATAGATTGTTTACTTTATTGTTATGAGAGTTTCCATGGTAACTAAACATGAGTATTACACATGGATTAAATTTTTCCCGATGAGCCAATAGAGAGCTTCGACCTGATTACATTGAGTGTAAAATCACCTTTGTATCGCCTATAGTAACGGAGATATGCGAGTTTGAAATTTTATATAATGTTATCGTAAAACGTGAGGCCATAGGTTGCATTACATTGTTTCAACAATCAAAGTGGTTATTTCAAATCTCCACAACGACGACTACAATCATGCACAAATAGATTGTTTACTTTATTGTTATGAGAGTTTCCATGGTAACTAAGCATGAATATTACACATGGATTAAATTTTTCCGTATGAGCCAATAGAGAGCTTCGACCTGATTACATTGAGTGTAAAATCACCTTTGTATCGCCTATAGTAACGGAGATATGCGAGTTTGAAATTTTATATAATGTTATCGTAAAACGTGAGGCCATAGGTTGTATTACATTGTTTCATCAATCAAAGTGGTTATTTCAAATCTCCACAACGACGACTACAATCATGCACAAATAGATTGTTTACTTTATTGTTATGAGAGTTTCCATGGTAACTAAGCATAGATATTACACATGGAAAAAATTTTTTCCGCATGAGCCAATAGAGAGCTTCGACCTGATTACATTGAGTGTAAAATCACCTTTGTATCGCCTATAGTAACGGAGATATGCGAGTTTGAAATTTTATATAATGTTATCGTAAAACGTGAGGGCATAGGTTGTATTACATTGTTTCATCAATCAAAGTGGTTATTTCAAATCTCCACAACGACGACTACAATCATGCACAAATAGATTGTTTACTTTATTGTTATGAGAGTTTCCATGGTAACTAAGCAGGAGTACTACACATGGATTAAATTTTTCCCGATGAGCCAATAGAGAGCTTCGACCTGATTACATTGAGTGTAAAATCACCTTTGTATCGCCTATAGTAACGGAGATATGCGAGTTTGAAATTTTATATAATGTTATCGTAAAACGTGAGGCCATAGGTTGTATTACATTGTTTCATCAATCAAAGTGGTTATTTCAAATCTCCACAACGACGACTACAATCATGCACAAATAGATTGTTTACTTTATTGTTATGAGAGTTTCCATGGTAACTAAGCATGAATATTACACATGGATTAAATTTTTCCGTATGAGCCAATAGAGAGCTTCGACCTGATTACATTGAGTGTAAAATCACCTTTGTATCGCCTATAGTAACGGAGATATGCGAGTTTGAAATTTTATATAATGTTATCGTAAAACGTGAGGCCATAGGTTGTATTACATTGTTTCATCAATCAAAGTGGTTATTTCAAATCTCCACAACGACGACTACAATCATGCACAAATAGATTGTTTACTTTATTGTTATGAGAGTTTCCATGGTAACTAAGCATAGATATTACACATGGAAAAATTTTTTTCCGCATGAGCCAATAGAGAGCTTCGACCTGATTACATTGAGTGTAAAATCACCTTTGTATCGCCTATAGTAACGGAGATATGCGAGTTTGAAATTTTATATAATGTTATCGTAAAACGTGAGGCCATAGGTTGCATTACATTGTTTCAACAATCAAAGTGGTTATTTCAAATCTCCACAACGACGACTACAATCATGCACAAATAGATTGTTTACTTTATTGTTATGAGAGTTTCCATGGTAACTAAACATGAGTATTACACATGGATTAAATTTTTCCAGATGAGCCAATAGAGAGCTTCGACCTGATTACATTGAGTGTAAAATCACCTTTGTATCGCCTATAGTAACGGAGATATGCGAGTTTGAAATTTTATATAATGTTATCGTAAAACGTGAGGCCATAGGTTGCATTACATTGTTTCAACAATCAAAGTGGTTATTTCAAATCTCCACAACGACGACTACAATCATGCACAAATAGATTGTTTACTTTATTGTTATGAGAGTTTCCATGGTAACTAAGCATGAATATTACACATGGATTAAATTTTTCCGTATGAGCCAATAGAGAGCTTCGACCTGATTACATTGAGTGTAAAATCACCTTTGTATCGCCTATAGTAACGGAGATATGCGAGTTTGAAATTTTATATAATGTTATCGTAAAACGTGAGGCCATAGGTTGTATTACATTGTTTCATCAATCAAAGTGGTTATTTCAAATCTCCACAACGACGACTACAATCATGCACAAATAGATTGTTTACTTTATTGTTATGAGAGTTTCCATGGTAACTAAGCATAGATATTACACATGGAAAAATTTTTTTCCGCATGAGCCAATAGAGAGCTTCGACCTGATTACATTGAGTGTAAAATCACCTTTGTATCGCCTATAGTAACGGAGATATGCGAGTTTGAAATTTTATATAATGTTATCGTAAAACGTGAGGCCATAGGTTGTATTACATTGTTTCATCAATCAAAGTGGTTATTTCAAATCTCCACAACGACGACTACAATCATGCACAAATAGATTGTTTACTTTATTGTTATGAGAGTTTCCATGGTAACTAAGCATAGATATTACACATGGAAAAATTTTTTTCCTCATGAGCCAATAGAGAGCTTCGACCTGATTACATTGAGTGTAAAATCACCTTTGTATCGCCTATAGTAACGGAGATATGCGAGTTTGAAATTTTATATAATGTTATCGTAAAACGTGAGGCCATAGGTTGCATTACATTGTTTCAACAATCAAAGTGGTTATTTCAAATCTCCACAACGACGACTACAATCATGCACAAATAGATTGTTTACTTTATTGTTATGAGAGTTTCCATGGTAACTAAACATGAGTATTACACATGGATTAAATTTTTCCCGATGAGCCAATAGAGAGCTTCGACCTGATTACATTGAGTGTAAAATCACCTTTCTATCGCCTATAGTAACGGAGATATGCGAGTTTGAAATTTTATATAATGTTATCGTAAAACGTGAGGCCATAGGTTGTATTACATTGTTTCACCAATCAAAGTGGTTATTTCAAATCTCCACGACGACGACTACAATCATGCACAAATAGATTCTTTACTTTATTGTTATGAGAGTTTCCATGGTAACTAAGCAGGAGTACTACACATGGATTAAATTTTTCCCGATGAGCCAATAGAGAGCTTCGACCTGATTACATTGAGTGTAAAATCACCTTTGTATCGCCTATAGTAACGGAGGTATGCGAGTTTGAAATTTTATATAATGTTATCGTAAAACGTGAGGCCATAGGTTGTATTACATTGTTTCATCAATCAAAGTGGTTATTTCAAATCTCCACAACGACGACTACAATCATGCACAAATAGATTCTTTACTTTATTGTTATGAGAGTTTCCATGGTAACTAAGCAGGAGTACTAAACATGGATTAAATTTTTCCCGATGAGCCAATAGAGAGCTTCGACCTGATTACATTGAGTGTAAAATCACCTTTGTATCGCCTATAGTAACGGAGGTATGCGAGTTTGAAATTTTATATAATGTTATCGTAAAACGTGAGGCCATAGGTTGTATTACATTGTTTCATCAATCAAAGTGGTTCTTTCAAATCTCCACAACGACGACTACAATCATGCACAAATAGATTGTTTACTTTATTGTTATGAGAGTTTCCATGGTAACTAAGCTGGAGTACTACACATGGATTAAATTTTTCCCGATGAGCCAATAGAGAGCTTCGACCTGATTACATTGAGTGTAAAATCACCTTTGTATCGCCTATAGTAACGAAGGTATGCGAGTTTGAAATTTTATATAATGTTATCGTAAAACGTGAGGCCATAGGTTGTATTACATTGTTTCATCAATCAAAGTGGTTATTTCAAATCTCCACAACGACGACTACAATCATGCACAAATAGATTCTTTACTTTATTGTTATGAGAGTTTCCATGGTAACTAAGCAGGAGTACTACACATGGATTAAATTTTTCCCGATGAGCCAATAGAGAGCTTCGACCTGATTACATTGAGTGTAAAATCACCTTTGTATCGCCTATAGTAACGGAGGTATGCGAGTTTGAAATTTTATATAATGTTATCGTAAAACGTGAGGCCATAGGTTGTATTACATTGTTTCATCAATCAAAGTGGTTATTTCAAATCTCCACAACGACGACTACAATCATGCACAAATAGATTGTTTACTTTATTGTTATGAGAGTTTCCATGGTAACTAAACATGAGTATTACACATGGATTAAATTTTTCCCGATGAACCAATAGAGAGCTTCGACCTGATTACATTGAGTGTAAAATCACCTTTGTATCGCCTATAGTAACGGAGATATGCGAGTTTGAAATTTTATATAATGTTATCGTAAAACGTGAGGCCATAGGTTGTATTACATTGTTTCATCAATCAAAGTGGTTATTTCAAATCTCCACAACGACGACTACAATCATGCACAAATAGATTGTTTACTTTATTGTTATGAGAGTTTCCATGGTAACTAAGCATAGATATTACACATGGAAAAATTTTTTTCCTCATGAGCCAATAGAGAGCTTCGACCTGATTACATTGAGTGTAAAATCACCTTTGTATCGCCTATAGTAACGGAGATATGCGAGTTTGAAATTTTATATAATGTTATCGTAAAACGTGAGGCCATAGGTTGCATTACATTGTTTCAACAATCAAAGTGGTTATTTCAAATCTCCACAACGACGACTACAATCATGCACAAATAGATTGTTTACTTTATTGTTATGAGAGTTTCCATGGTAACTAAACATGAGTATTACACATGGATTAAATTTTTCCCGATGAGCCAATAGAGAGCTTCGACCTGATTACATTGAGTGTAAAATCACCTTTCTATCGCCTATAGTAACGGAGATATGCGAGTTTGAAATTTTATATAATGTTATCGTAAAACGTGAGGCCATAGGTTGCATTACATTGTTTCAACAATCAAAGTGGTTATTTCAAATCTCCACGACGATGACTACAATCATGCACAAATAGATTGTTTACTTTATTGTTATGAGAGTTTCCATGGTAACTAAGCAGGAGTACTACACATGGATTAAATTTTTCCCGATGAGCCAATAGAGAGCTTCGACCTGATTACATTGAGTGTAAAATCACCTTTGTATCTCCTATAGTAACGGAGATATGTGAGTTTGAAATTTTATATAATGTTATCGTAAAACGTGAGGCCATAGGTTGTATTACATTGTTTCACCAATCAAAGTGGTTATTTCAAATCTCCACGACGACGACTACAATCATGCACAAATAGATTCTTTACTTTATTGTTATGAGAGTTTCCATGGTAACTAAGCAGGAGTACTACACATGGATTAAATTTTTCCCGATGAGCCAATAGAGAGCTTCGACCTGATTACATTGAGTGTAAAAATACCTTTGTATCGCCTATAGTAACGGAGGTATGCGAGTTTGAAATTTTATATATGTTATCGTAAAACGTGAGGCCATAGGTTGTATTACATTGTTTCATCAATCAAAGTGGTTATTTCAAATCTCCACAACGACGACTACAATCATGCACAAATAGATTGTTTACTTTATTGTTATGAGAGTTTCCATGGTAACTAAGCAGGAGTACTACACATGGATTAAATTTTTCCCGATGAGCCAATAGAGAGCTTCGACCTGATTACATTGAGTGTAAAATCACCTTTGTATCGCCTATAGTAACGGAGGTATGCGAGTTTGAAATTTTATATAATGTTATCGTAAAACGTGAGGCCATAGGTTGTATTACATTGTTTCATCAATCAAAGTGGTTCTTTCAAATCTCCACAACGACGACTACAATCATGCACAAATAGATTGTTTACTTTATTGTTATGAGAGTTTCCATGGTAACTAAGCTGGACTACTACACATGGATTAAATTTTTCCCGATGAGCCAATAGAGAGCTTCGACCTGATTACATTGAGTGTAAAATCACCTTTGTATCGCCTATAGTAACGGAGGTATGCGAGTTTGAAATTTTATATAATGTTATCGTAAAACGTGAGGCCATAGGTGGCATTAAATTGTTTCAACAATCAAAGTGGTTATTTCAAATCTCCACGACGATGACTACAATCATGCACAAATAGATTGTTTACTTTATTGTTATGAGAGTTTCCATGGTAACTAAGCAGGAGTACTACACATGGATTAAATTTTTCCCGATGAGCCAATAGAGAGCTTCGACCTGATTACATTGAGTGTAAAATCACCTTTGTATCGCCTATAGTAACGAAGGTATGCGAGTTTGAAATTTTATATAATGTTATCGTAAAACGTGAGGCCATAGGTTGTATTACATTGTTTCATCAATCAAAGTGGTTATTTCAAATCTCCACAACGACGACTACAATCATGCACAAATAGATTCTTTACTTTATTGTTATGAGAGTTTCCATGGTAACTAAGCAGGAGTACTACACATGGATTAAATTTTTCCCGATGAGCCAATAGAGAGCTTCGACCTGATTACATTGAGTGTAAAATCACCTTTGTATCGCCTATAGTAACGGAGGTATGCGAGTTTGAAATTTTATATAATGTTATCGTAAAACGTGAGGCCATAGGTTGTATTACATTGTTTCATCAATCAAAGTGGTTATTTCAAATCTCCACAACGACGACTACAATCATGCACAAATAGATTGTTTACTTTATTGTTATGAGAGTTTCCATGGTAACTAAACATGAGTATTACACAAGGATTAAATTTTTCCCGATGAACCAATAGAGAGCTTCGACCTGATTACATTGAGTGTAAAATCACCTTTGTATCGCCTATAGTAACGGAGATATGCGAGTTTGAAATTTTATATAATGTTATCGTAAAACGTGAGGCCATAGGTTGCATTACATTGTTTCAACAATCAAAGTGGTTATTTCAAATCTCCACAACGACGACTACAATCATGCACAAATAGATTGTTTACTTTATTGTTATGAGAGTTTCCATGGTAACTAAGCATGAATATTACACATGGATTAAATTTTTCCGTATGAGCCAATAGAGAGCTTCGACCTGATTACATTGAGTGTAAAATCACCTTTGTATCGCCTATAGTAACGGAGATATGCGAGTTTGAAATTTTATATAATGTTATCGTAAAACGTGAGGCCATAGGTTGTATTACATTGTTTCATCAATCAAAGTGGTTATTTCAAATCTCCACAACGACGACTACAATCATGCACAAATAGATTGTTTACTTTATTGTTATGAGAGTTTCCATGGTAACTAAGCATAGATATTACACATGGAAAAAATTTTTTCCGCATGAGCCAATAGAGAGCTTCGACCTGATTACATTGAGTGTAAAATCACCTTTGTATCGCCTATAGTAACGGAGATATGCGAGTTTGAAATTTTATATAATGTTATCGTAAAACGTGAGGGCATAGGTTGTATTACATTGTTTCATCAATCAAAGTGGTTATTTCAAATCTCCACAACGACGACTACAATCATGCACAAATAGATTGTTTACTTTATTGTTATGAGAGTTTCCATGGTAACTAAGCAGGAGTACTACACATGGATTAAATTTTTCCCGATGAGCCAATAGAGAGCTTCGACCTGATTACATTGAGTGTAAAATCACCTTTGTATCGCCTATAGTAACGGAGATATGCGAGTTTGAAATTTTATATAATGTTATCGTAAAACGTGAGGCCATAGGTTGTATTACATTGTTTCATCAATCAAAGTGGTTATTTCAAATCTCCACAACGACGACTACAATCATGCACAAATAGATTGTTTACTTTATTGTTATGAGAGTTTCCATGGTAACTAAGCATGAATATTACACATGGATTAAATTTTTCCGTATGAGCCAATAGAGAGCTTCGACCTGATTACATTGAGTGTAAAATCACCTTTGTATCGCCTATAGTAACGGAGATATGCGAGTTTGAAATTTTATATAATGTTATCGTAAAACGTGAGGCCATAGGTTGTATTACATTGTTTCATCAATCAAAGTGGTTATTTCAAATCTCCACAACGACGACTACAATCATGCACAAATAGATTGTTTACTTTATTGTTATGAGAGTTTCCATGGTAACTAAGCATAGATATTACACATGGAAAAATTTTTTTCCGCATGAGCCAATAGAGAGCTTCGACCTGATTACATTGAGTGTAAAATCACCTTTGTATCGCCTATAGTAACGGAGATATGCGAGTTTGAAATTTTATATAATGTTATCGTAAAACGTGAGGCCATAGGTTGCATTACATTGTTTCAACAATCAAAGTGGTTATTTCAAATCTCCACAACGACGACTACAATCATGCACAAATAGATTGTTTACTTTATTGTTATGAGAGTTTCCATGGTAACTAAACATGAGTATTACACATGGATTAAATTTTTCCAGATGAGCCAATAGAGAGCTTCGACCTGATTACATTGAGTGTAAAATCACCTTTGTATCGCCTATAGTAACGGAGATATGCGAGTTTGAAATTTTATATAATGTTATCGTAAAACGTGAGGCCATAGGTTGCATTACATTGTTTCAACAATCAAAGTGGTTATTTCAAATCTCCACAACGACGACTACAATCATGCACAAATAGATTGTTTACTTTATTGTTATGAGAGTTTCCATGGTAACTAAGCATGAATATTACACATGGATTAAATTTTTCCGTATGAGCCAATAGAGAGCTTCGACCTGATTACATTGAGTGTAAAATCACCTTTGTATCGCCTATAGTAACGGAGATATGCGAGTTTGAAATTTTATATAATGTTATCGTAAAACGTGAGGCCATAGGTTGTATTACATTGTTTCATCAATCAAAGTGGTTATTTCAAATCTCCACAACGACGACTACAATCATGCACAAATAGATTGTTTACTTTATTGTTATGAGAGTTTCCATGGTAACTAAGCATAGATATTACACATGGAAAAATTTTTTTCCGCATGAGCCAATAGAGAGCTTCGACCTGATTACATTGAGTGTAAAATCACCTTTGTATCGCCTATAGTAACGGAGATATGCGAGTTTGAAATTTTATATAATGTTATCGTAAAACGTGAGGCCATAGGTTGTATTACATTGTTTCATCAATCAAAGTGGTTATTTCAAATCTCCACAACGACGACTACAATCATGCACAAATAGATTGTTTACTTTATTGTTATGAGAGTTTCCATGGTAACTAAGCATAGATATTACACATGGAAAAATTTTTTTCCTCATGAGCCAATAGAGAGCTTCGACCTGATTACATTGAGTGTAAAATCACCTTTGTATCGCCTATAGTAACGGAGATATGCGAGTTTGAAATTTTATATAATGTTATCGTAAAACGTGAGGCCATAGGTTGCATTACATTGTTTCAACAATCAAAGTGGTTATTTCAAATCTCCACAACGACGACTACAATCATGCACAAATAGATTGTTTACTTTATTGTTATGAGAGTTTCCATGGTAACTAAACATGAGTATTACACATGGATTAAATTTTTCCCGATGAGCCAATAGAGAGCTTCGACCTGATTACATTGAGTGTAAAATCACCTTTCTATCGCCTATAGTAACGGAGATATGCGAGTTTGAAATTTTATATAATGTTATCGTAAAACGTGAGGCCATAGGTTGTATTACATTGTTTCACCAATCAAAGTGGTTATTTCAAATCTCCACGACGACGACTACAATCATGCACAAATAGATTCTTTACTTTATTGTTATGAGAGTTTCCATGGTAACTAAGCAGGAGTACTACACATGGATTAAATTTTTCCCGATGAGCCAATAGAGAGCTTCGACCTGATTACATTGAGTGTAAAATCACCTTTGTATCGCCTATAGTAACGGAGGTATGCGAGTTTGAAATTTTATATAATGTTATCGTAAAACGTGAGGCCATAGGTTGTATTACATTGTTTCATCAATCAAAGTGGTTATTTCAAATCTCCACAACGACGACTACAATCATGCACAAATAGATTCTTTACTTTATTGTTATGAGAGTTTCCATGGTAACTAAGCAGGAGTACTAAACATGGATTAAATTTTTCCCGATGAGCCAATAGAGAGCTTCGACCTGATTACATTGAGTGTAAAATCACCTTTGTATCGCCTATAGTAACGGAGGTATGCGAGTTTGAAATTTTATATAATGTTATCGTAAAACGTGAGGCCATAGGTTGTATTACATTGTTTCATCAATCAAAGTGGTTCTTTCAAATCTCCACAACGACGACTACAATCATGCACAAATAGATTGTTTACTTTATTGTTATGAGAGTTTCCATGGTAACTAAGCTGGAGTACTACACATGGATTAAATTTTTCCCGATGAGCCAATAGAGAGCTTCGACCTGATTACATTGAGTGTAAAATCACCTTTGTATCGCCTATAGTAACGAAGGTATGCGAGTTTGAAATTTTATATAATGTTATCGTAAAACGTGAGGCCATAGGTTGTATTACATTGTTTCATCAATCAAAGTGGTTATTTCAAATCTCCACAACGACGACTACAATCATGCACAAATAGATTCTTTACTTTATTGTTATGAGAGTTTCCATGGTAACTAAGCAGGAGTACTACACATGGATTAAATTTTTCCCGATGAGCCAATAGAGAGCTTCGACCTGATTACATTGAGTGTAAAATCACCTTTGTATCGCCTATAGTAACGGAGGTATGCGAGTTTGAAATTTTATATAATGTTATCGTAAAACGTGAGGCCATAGGTTGTATTACATTGTTTCATCAATCAAAGTGGTTATTTCAAATCTCCACAACGACGACTACAATCATGCACAAATAGATTGTTTACTTTATTGTTATGAGAGTTTCCATGGTAACTAAACATGAGTATTACACATGGATTAAATTTTTCCCGATGAACCAATAGAGAGCTTCGACCTGATTACATTGAGTGTAAAATCACCTTTGTATCGCCTATAGTAACGGAGATATGCGAGTTTGAAATTTTATATAATGTTATCGTAAAACGTGAGGCCATAGGTTGTATTACATTGTTTCATCAATCAAAGTGGTTATTTCAAATCTCCACAACGACGACTACAATCATGCACAAATAGATTGTTTACTTTATTGTTATGAGAGTTTCCATGGTAACTAAGCATAGATATTACACATGGAAAAATTTTTTTCCTCATGAGCCAATAGAGAGCTTCGACCTGATTACATTGAGTGTAAAATCACCTTTGTATCGCCTATAGTAACGGAGATATGCGAGTTTGAAATTTTATATAATGTTATCGTAAAACGTGAGGCCATAGGTTGCATTACATTGTTTCAACAATCAAAGTGGTTATTTCAAATCTCCACAACGACGACTACAATCATGCACAAATAGATTGTTTACTTTATTGTTATGAGAGTTTCCATGGTAACTAAACATGAGTATTACACATGGATTAAATTTTTCCCGATGAGCCAATAGAGAGCTTCGACCTGATTACATTGAGTGTAAAATCACCTTTCTATCGCCTATAGTAACGGAGATATGCGAGTTTGAAATTTTATATAATGTTATCGTAAAACGTGAGGCCATAGGTTGCATTACATTGTTTCAACAATCAAAGTGGTTATTTCAAATCTCCACGACGATGACTACAATCATGCACAAATAGATTGTTTACTTTATTGTTATGAGAGTTTCCATGGTAACTAAGCAGGAGTACTACACATGGATTAAATTTTTCCCGATGAGCCAATAGAGAGCTTCGACCTGATTACATTGAGTGTAAAATCACCTTTGTATCTCCTATAGTAACGGAGATATGTGAGTTTGAAATTTTATATAATGTTATCGTAAAACGTGAGGCCATAGGTTGTATTACATTGTTTCACCAATCAAAGTGGTTATTTCAAATCTCCACGACGACGACTACAATCATGCACAAATAGATTCTTTACTTTATTGTTATGAGAGTTTCCATGGTAACTAAGCAGGAGTACTACACATGGATTAAATTTTTCCCGATGAGCCAATAGAGAGCTTCGACCTGATTACATTGAGTGTAAAAATACCTTTGTATCGCCTATAGTAACGGAGGTATGCGAGTTTGAAATTTTATATATGTTATCGTAAAACGTGAGGCCATAGGTTGTATTACATTGTTTCATCAATCAAAGTGGTTATTTCAAATCTCCACAACGACGACTACAATCATGCACAAATAGATTGTTTACTTTATTGTTATGAGAGTTTCCATGGTAACTAAGCAGGAGTACTACACATGGATTAAATTTTTCCCGATGAGCCAATAGAGAGCTTCGACCTGATTACATTGAGTGTAAAATCACCTTTGTATCGCCTATAGTAACGGAGGTATGCGAGTTTGAAATTTTATATAATGTTATCGTAAAACGTGAGGCCATAGGTTGTATTACATTGTTTCATCAATCAAAGTGGTTCTTTCAAATCTCCACAACGACGACTACAATCATGCACAAATAGATTGTTTACTTTATTGTTATGAGAGTTTCCATGGTAACTAAGCTGGACTACTACACATGGATTAAATTTTTCCCGATGAGCCAATAGAGAGCTTCGACCTGATTACATTGAGTGTAAAATCACCTTTGTATCGCCTATAGTAACGGAGGTATGCGAGTTTGAAATTTTATATAATGTTATCGTAAAACGTGAGGCCATAGGTGGCATTAAATTGTTTCAACAATCAAAGTGGTTATTTCAAATCTCCACGACGATGACTACAATCATGCACAAATAGATTGTTTACTTTATTGTTATGAGAGTTTCCATGGTAACTAAGCAGGAGTACTACACATGGATTAAATTTTTCCCGATGAGCCAATAGAGAGCTTCGACCTGATTACATTGAGTGTAAAATCACCTTTGTATCGCCTATAGTAACGAAGGTATGCGAGTTTGAAATTTTATATAATGTTATCGTAAAACGTGAGGCCATAGGTTGTATTACATTGTTTCATCAATCAAAGTGGTTATTTCAAATCTCCACAACGACGACTACAATCATGCACAAATAGATTCTTTACTTTATTGTTATGAGAGTTTCCATGGTAACTAAGCAGGAGTACTACACATGGATTAAATTTTTCCCGATGAGCCAATAGAGAGCTTCGACCTGATTACATTGAGTGTAAAATCACCTTTGTATCGCCTATAGTAACGGAGGTATGCGAGTTTGAAATTTTATATAATGTTATCGTAAAACGTGAGGCCATAGGTTGTATTACATTGTTTCATCAATCAAAGTGGTTATTTCAAATCTCCACAACGACGACTACAATCATGCACAAATAGATTGTTTACTTTATTGTTATGAGAGTTTCCATGGTAACTAAACATGAGTATTACACAAGGATTAAATTTTTCCCGATGAACCAATAGAGAGCTTCGACCTGATTACATTGAGTGTAAAATCACCTTTGTATCGCCTATAGTAACGGAGATATGCGAGTTTGAAATTTTATATAATGTTATCGTAAAACGTGAGGCCATAGGTTGTATTACATTGTTTCATCAATCAAAGTGGTTCTTTCAAATCTCCACAACGACGACTACAATCATGCACAAATAGATTGTTTACTTTATTGTTATGAGAGTTTCCATGGTAACTAAGCATAGATATTACACATGGAAAAATTTTTTTCCTCATGAGCCAATAGAGAGCTTCGACCTGATTACATTGAGTGTAAAATCACCTTTGTATCGCCTATAGTAACGGAGATATGCGAGTTTGAAATTTTATATAATGTTATCGTAAAACGTGAGGCCATAGTTTGCATTACATTGTTTCAACAATCAAAGTGGTTATTTCAAATCTCCACAACGACGACTACAATCATGCACAAATAGATTGTTTACTTTATTGTTATGAGAGTTTCCATGGTAACTAAACATGAGTATTACACATGGATTAAATTTTTCCCGATGAGCCAATAGAGAGCTTCGACCTGATTACATTGAGTGTAAAATCACCTTTGTATCGCCTATAGTAACGGAGATATGCGAGTTTGAAATTTTATATAATGTTATCGTAAAACGTGAGGCCATAGGTTGCATTACATTGTTTCAACAATCAAAGTGGTTATTTCAAATCTCCACAACGACGACTACAATCATGCACAAATAGATTGTTTACTTTATTGTTATGAGAGTTTCCATGGTAACTAAGCATGAATATTACACATGGATTAAATTTTTCCGTATGAGCCAATAGAGAGCTTCGACCTGATTACATTGAGTGTAAAATCACCTTCGTATCGCCTATAGTAACGGAGATATGCGAGTTTGAAATTTTATATAATGTTATCGTAAAACGTGAGGCCATAGGTTGTATTACATTGTTTCAACAATCAAAGTGGTTATTTCAAATCTCCACAACGACGACTACAATCATGCACAAATAGATTGTTTACTTTATTGTTATGAGAGTTTCCATGGTAACTAAGCATAGATATTACACATGGAAAAAATTTTTTCCGCATGAGCCAATAGAGAGCTTCGACCTGATTACATTGAGTGTAAAATCACCTTTGTATCGCCTATAGTAACGGAGATATGCGAGTTTGAAATTTTATATAATGTTATCGTAAAACGTGAGGCCATAGGTTGTATTACATTGTTTCATCAATCAAAGTGGTTATTTCAAATCTCCACAACGACGACTACAATCATGCACAAATAGATTGTTTACTTTATTGTTATGAGAGTTTCCATGGTAACTAAGCAGGAGTACTACACATGGATTAAATTTTTCCCGATGAGCCAATAGAGAGCTTCGACCTGATTACATTGAGTGTAAAATCACCTTTGTATCGCCTATAGTAACGGAGATATGCAAGTTTGAAATTTTATATAATGTTATCGTAAAACGTGAGGCCATAGGTTGTATTACATTGTTTCATCAATCAAAGTGGTTATTTCAAATCTCCACAACGACGACTACAATCATGCACAAATAGATTGTTTACTTTATTGTTATGAAAGTTTCCATGGTAACTAAGCATAGATATTACACATGGAAAAATTTTTTTCCGCATGAGCCAATAGAGAGCTTCGACCTGATTACATTGAGTGTAAAATCACCTTTGTATCGCCTATAGTAACGGAGATATGCGAGTTTGAAATTTTATATAATGTTATCGTAAAACGTGAGGCCATAGGTTGTATTACATTGTTTCATCAATCAAAGTGGTTATTTCAAATCTCCACAACGACGACTACAATCATGCACAAATAGATTGTTTACTTTATTGTTATGAGAGTTTCCATGGTAACTAAGCATGAATATTACACATGGATTAAATTTTTCGCATGAGCCAATAGAGAGCTTCGACCTGATTACATTGAGTGTAAAATCACCTTTGTATCGCCTATAGTAACGTAGATATGCGAGTTTGAAATTTTATATAATGTTATCGTAAAACGTGAGGCCATAGGTTGCATTACATAGTTTCAACAATCAAAGTGGTTATTTCAAATCTCCACGACGATGACTACAATCATGCACAAATAGATTGTTTACTTTATTGTTATGAGAGTTTCCATGGTAACTAAGCAGGAGTACTACACATGGACTAAATTTTTCCCGATGAGCCAATAGAGAGCTTCGACCTGATTACATTGAGTGTAAAATCACCATTGTATCGCCTATAGTAACGGAGGTATGCGAGTTTGAAATTTTATATAATGTTATCGTAAAACGTGAGGCCATAGGTTGTATTACATTGTTTCATCAATCAAAGTGGTTATTTCAAATCTCCACAACGACGACTACAATCATGCACAAATAGATTGTTTACTTTATTGTTATGAGAGTTTCCATGGTAACTAAGCAGGAGTACTACACATGGATTAAATTTTTCCCGATGAGCCAATAGAGAGCTTCGACCTGATTACATTGAGTGTAAAATCACCTTTGTATCGCCTATAGTAACGAAGGTATGCGAGTTTGAAATTTTATATAATGTTATCGTAAAACGTGAGGCCATAGGTTGTATTACATTGTTTCATCAATCAAAGTGGTTATTTCAAATCTCCACAACGACGACTACAATCATGCACAAATAGATTCTTTACTTTATTGTTATGAGAGTTTCCATGGTAACTAAGCAGGAGTACTACACATGGATTAAATTTTTCCCGATGAGCCAATAGAGAGCTTCGACCTGATTACATTGAGTGTAAAATCACCTTTGTATCGCCTATAGTAACGGAGGTATGCGAGTTTGAAATTTTATATAATGTTATCGTAAAACGTGAGGCCATAGGTTGTATTACATTGTTTCATCAATCAAAGTGGTTATTTCAAATCTCCACAACGACGACTACAATCATGCACAAATAGATTGTTTACTTTATTGTTATGAGAGTTTCCATGGTAACTAAACATGAGTATTACACAAGGATTAAATTTTTCCCGATGAACCAATAGAGAGCTTCGACCTGATTACATTGAGTGTAAAATCACCTTTGTATCGCCTATAGTAACGGAGATATGCGAGTTTGAAATTTTATATAATGTTATCGTAAAACGTGAGGCCATAGGTTGTATTACATTGTTTCATCAATCAAAGTGGTTATTTCAAATCTCCACAACGACGACTACAATCATGCACAAATAGATTGTTTACTTTATTGTTATGAGAGTTTCCATGGTAACTAAGCATAGATATTACACATGGAAAAATTTTTTTCCTCATGAGCCAATAGAGAGCTTCGACCTGATTACATTGAGTGTAAAATCACCTTTGTATCGCCTATAGTAACGGAGATATGCGAGTTTGAAATTTTATATAATGTTATCGTAAAACGTGAGGCCATAGTTTGCATTACATTGTTTCAACAATCAAAGTGGTTATTTCAAATCTCCACAACGACGACTACAATCATGCACAAATAGATTGTTTACTTTATTGTTATGAGAGTTTCCATGGTAACTAAACATGAGTATTACACATGGATTAAATTTTTCCCGATGAGCCAATAGAGAGCTTCGACCTGATTACATTGAGTGTAAAATCACCTTTGTATCGCCTATAGTAACGGAGATATGCGAGTTTGAAATTTTATATAATGTTATCGTAAAACGTGAGGCCATAGGTTGCATTACATTGTTTCAACAATCAAAGTGGTTATTTCAAATCTCCACAACGACGACTACAATCATGCACAAATAGATTGTTTACTTTATTGTTATGAGAGTTTCCATGGTAACTAAGCATGAATATTACACATGGATTAAATTTTTCCGTATGAGCCAATAGAGAGCTTCGACCTGATTACATTGAGTGTAAAATCACCTTTGTATCGCCTATAGTAACGGAGATATGCGAGTTTGAAATTTTATATAATGTTATCGTAAAACGTGAGGCCATAGGTTGTATTACATTGTTTCATCAATCAAAGTGGTTATTTCAAATCTCCACAACGACGACTACAATCATGCACAAATAGATTGTTTACTTTATTGTTATGAGAGTTTCCATGGTAACTAAGCAGGAGTACTACACATGGATTAAATTTTTCCCGATGAGCCAATAGAGAGCTTCGACCTGATTACATTGAGTGTAAAATCACCTTTGTATCGCCTATAGTAACGGAGATATGCAAGTTTGAAATTTTATATAATGTTATCGTAAAACGTGAGGCCATAGGTTGTATTACATTGTTTCATCAATCAAAGTGGTTATTTCAAATCTCCACAACGACGACTACAATCATGCACAAATAGATTGTTTACTTTATTGTTATGAAAGTTTCCATGGTAACTAAGCATAGATATTACACATGGAAAAATTTTTTTCCGCATGAGCCAATAGAGAGCTTCGACCTGATTACATTGAGTGTAAAATCACCTTTGTATCGCCTATAGTAACGGAGATATGCGAGTTTGAAATTTTATATAATGTTATCGTAAAACGTGAGGCCATAGGTTGTATTACATTGTTTCATCAATCAAAGTGGTTATTTCAAATCTCCACAACGACGACTACAATCATGCACAAATAGATTGTTTACTTTATTGTTATGAGAGTTTCCATGGTAACTAAACATGAGTATTACACATGGATTAAATTTTTCCCGATGAACCAATAGAGAGCTTCGACCTGATTACATTGAGTGTAAAATCACCTTTGTATCGTCTATAGTAACGGAGATATGCGAGTTTGAAATTTTATATAATGTTATCGTAAAAAGTGAGGCCATAGGTTGTATTACATTGTTTCATCAATCAAAGTGGTTATTTCAAATCTCCACAACGACGACTACAATCATGCACAAATAGATTGTTTACTTTATTGTTATGAGAGTTTCCATGGTAACTAAGCATAGATATTACACATGGATTAAATTTTTCCCGATGAGCCAATAGAGAGCTTCGACCTGATTACATTGAGTGTAAAATCACCTTTGTATCGCCTATAGTAACGGAGGTATGCGAGTTTGAAATTTTATATAATGTTATCGTAAAACTTGAGGCCATAGGTTGTATTACATTGTTTCAACAATCAAAGTGGTTATTTCAAATCTCCACGACGACGACTACAATCATGCACAAATAGATTGTTTACTTTATTGTTATGAGAGTTTCCATGGTAACTAAGCATGAATATTACACATGGATTAAATTTTTCGCATGAGCCAATAGAGAGCTTCGACCTGATTACATTGAGTGTAAAATCACCTTTGTATCGCCTATAGTAACGTAGATATGCGAGTTTGAAATTTTATATAATGTTATCGTAAAACGTGAGGCCATAGGTTGCATTACATAGTTTCAACAATCAAAGTGGTTATTTCAAATCTCCACGACGATGACTACAATCATGCACAAATAGATTGTTTACTTTATTGTTATGAGAGTTTCCATGGTAACTAAGCAGGAGTACTACACATGGATTAAATTTTTCCCGATGAGCCAATAGAGAGCTTCGACCTGATTACATTGAGTGTAAAATCACCTTTGTATCGCCTATAGTAACGGAGATATGCAAGTTTGAAATTTTATATAATGTTATCGTAAAACGTGAGGCCATAGGTTGTATTACATTGTTTCATCAATCAAAGTGGTTATTTCAAATCTCCACAACGACGACTACAATCATGCACAAATAGATTGTTTACTTTATTGTTATGAAAGTTTCCATGGTAACTAAGCATAGATATTACACATGGAAAAATTTTTTTCCGCATGAGCCAATAGAGAGCTTCGACCTGATTACATTGAGTGTAAAATCACCTTTGTATCGCCTATAGTAACGGAGATATGCGAGTTTGAAATTTTATATAATGTTATCGTAAAACGTGAGGCCATAGGTTGTATTACATTGTTTCATCAATCAAAGTGGTTATTTCAAATCTCCACAACGACGACTACAATCATGCACAAATAGATTGTTTACTTTATTGTTATGAGAGTTTCCATGGTAACTAAACATGAGTATTACACATGGATTAAATTTTTCCCGATGAACCAATAGAGAGCTTCGACCTGATTACATTGAGTGTAAAATCACCTTTGTATCGTCTATAGTAACGGAGATATGCGAGTTTGAAATTTTATATAATGTTATCGTAAAAAGTGAGGCCATAGGTTGTATTACATTGTTTCATCAATCAAAGTGGTTATTTCAAATCTCCACAACGACGACTACAATCATGCACAAATAGATTGTTTACTTTATTGTTATGAGAGTTTCCATGGTAACTAAGCATAGATATTACACATGGATTAAATTTTTCCCGATGAGCCAATAGAGAGCTTCGACCTGATTACATTGAGTGTAAAATCACCTTTGTATCGCCTATAGTAACGGAGGTATGCGAGTTTGAAATTTTATATAATGTTATCGTAAAACTTGAGGCCATAGGTTGTATTACATTGTTTCAACAATCAAAGTGGTTATTTCAAATCTCCACGACGACGACTACAATCATGCACAAATAGATTGTTTACTTTATTGTTATGAGAGTTTCCATGGTAACTAAGCATGAATATTACACATGGATTAAATTTTTCGCATGAGCCAATAGAGAGCTTCGACCTGATTACATTGAGTGTAAAATCACCTTTGTATCGCCTATAGTAACGTAGATATGCGAGTTTGAAATTTTATATAATGTTATCGTAAAACGTGAGGCCATAGGTTGCATTACATAGTTTCAACAATCAAAGTGGTTATTTCAAATCTCCACGACGATGACTACAATCATGCACAAATAGATTGTTTACTTTATTGTTATGAGAGTTTCCATGGTAACTAAGCAGGAGTACTACACATGGATTAAATTTTTCCCGATGAGCCAATAGAGAGCTTCGACCTGATTACATTGAGTGTAAAATCACCATTGTATCGCCTATAGTAACGGAGGTATGCGAGTTTGAAATTTTATAAAATGTTATCGTAAAACGTGAGGCCATAGGTTGTATTACATTGTTTCATCAATCAAAGTGGTTATTTCAAATCTCCACAACGACGACTACAATCATGCACAAATAGATTGTTTACTTTATTGTTATGAGAGTTTCCATGGTAACTAAGCAGGAGTACTACACATGGATTAAATTTTTCCCGATGAGCCAATAGAGAGCTTCGACCTGATTACATTGAGTGTAAAATCACCTTTGTATCGCCTATAGTAACGGAGATATGCGAGTTTGAAATTTTATATAATGTTATCGTAAAACGTGAGGCCATAGGTTGCATTACATTGTTTCATCAATCAAAGTGGTTATTTCAAATCTCCACAACGACGACTACAATCATGCACAAATAGATTGTTTACTTTATTGTTATGAGAGTTTCCATGGTAACTAAGCATGAATATTACACATGGATTAAATTTTTCCGTATGAGCCAATAGAGAGCTTCGACCTGATTACATTGAGTGTAAAATCACCTTTGTATCGCCTATAGTAACGGAGATATGCGAGTTTGAAATTTTATATAATGTTATCGTAAAACGTGAGGCCATAGGTTGTATTACATTGTTTCATCAATCAAAGTGGTTATTTCAAATCTCCACAAAGACGACTACAATCATGCACAAATAGATTGTTTACTTTATTGTTATGAGAGTTTCCATGGTAACTAAGCATAGATATTACACATGGAAAAAAATTTTTCCGCATTTGCCAATAGAGAGCTTCGACCTGATTACATTGAGTGTAAAATCACCTTTGTATCGCCTATAGTAACGGAGATATGCGAGTTTGAAATTTTATATAATGTTATCGTAAAACGTGAGGCCATAGGTTGTATTACATTGTTTCATCAATCAAAGTGGTTATTTCAAATCTCCACAACGACGACTACAATCATGCACAAATAGATTGTTTACTTTATTGTTATGAGAGTTTCCATGGTAACTAAGCAGGAGTACTACACATGGATTAAATTTTTCCCGATGAGCCAATAGAGAGCTTCGACCTGATTACATTGAGTGTAAAATCACCTTTGTATCGCCTATAGTAACGGAGATATGCGAGTTTGAAATTTTATATAATGTTATCGTAAAACGTGAGGCCATAGGTTGCATTACATTGTTTCAACAATCAAAGTGGTTATTTCAAATCTCCACAACGACGACTACAATCATGCACAAATAGATTGTTTACTTTATTGTTATGAGAGTTTCCATGGTAACTAAGCAGGAGTACTACACATGGATTAAATTTTTCCCGATGAGCCAATAGAGAGCTTCGACCTGATTACATTGAGTGTAAAATCACCTTTGTATCGCCTATAGTAACGGAGATATGCGAGTTTGAAATTTTATATAATGTTATCGTAAAACGTGAGGCCATAGGTTGTATTACATTGTTTCATCAATCAAAGTGGTTATTTCAAATCTCCACAACGACGACTACAATCATGCACAAATAGATTGTTTACTTTATTGTTATGAAAGTTTCCATGGTAACTAAGCATAGATATTACACATGGAAAAAATTTTTTCCGCATGAGCCAATAGAGAGCTTCGACCTGATTACATTGAGTGTAAAATCACCTTTGTATCGCCTATAGTAACGGAGATATGCGAGTTTGAAATTTTATATAATGTTATCGTAAAACGTGAGGCCATAGGTTGTATTACATTGTTTCATCAATCAAAGTGGTTATTTCAAATCTCCACAACGACGACTACAATCATGCACAAATAGATTGTTTACTTTATTGTTATGAGAGTTTCCATGGTAACTAAACATGAGTATTACACATGGATTAAATTTTTCCCGATGAACCAATAGAGAGCTTCGACCTGATTACATTGAGTGTAAAATCACCTTTGTATCGTCTATAGTAACGGAGATATGCGAGTTTGAAATTTTATATAATGTTATCGTAAAACGTGAGGCCATAGGTTGTATTACATTGTTTCATCAATCAAAGTGGTTATTTCAAATCTCCACAACGACGACTACAATCATGCACAAATAGATTGTTTACTTTATTGTTATGAAAGTTTCCATGGTAACTAAGCATAGATATTACACATGGAAAAAATTTTTTCCGCATGAGCCAATAGAGAGCTTCGACCTGATTACATTGAGTGTAAAATCACCTTTGTATCGCCTATAGTAACGGAGATATGCGAGTTTGAAATTTTATATAATGTTATCGTAAAACGTGAGGCCATAGGTTGTATTACATTGTTTCATCAATCAAAGTGGTTATTTCAAATCTCCACAACGACGACTACAATCATGCACAAATAGATTGTTTACTTTATTGTTATGAGAGTTTCCATGGTAACTAAACATGAGTATTACACATGGATTAAATTTTTCCCGATGAACCAATAGAGAGCTTCGACCTGATTACATTGAGTGTAAAATCACCTTTGTATCGTCTATAGTAACGGAGATATGCGAGTTTGAAATTTTATATAATGTTATCGTAAAAAGTGAGGCCATAGGTTGTATTACATTGTTTCATCAATCAAAGTGGTTATTTCAAATCTCCACAACGACGACTACAATCATGCACAAATAGATTGTTTACTTTATTGTTATGAGAGTTTCCATGGTAACTAAGCAGGAGTACTACACATGGATTAAATTTTTCCCGATGAGCCAATAGAGAGCTTCGACCTGATTACATTGAGTGTAAAATCACCTTTGTATCGCCTATAGTAACGGAGGTATGCGAGTTTGAAATTTTATATAATGTTATCGTAAAACGTGAGGCCATAGGTTGTATTACATTGTTTCAACAATCAAAGTGGTTATTTCAAATCTCCACGACGACGACTACAATCATGCACAAATAGATTGTTTACTTTATTGTTATGAGAGTTTCCATGGTAACTAAGCATGAATATTACACATGGATTAAATTTTTCGCATGAGCCAATAGAGAGCTTCGACCTGATTACATTGAGTGTAAAATCACCTTTGTATCGCCTATAGTAACGTAGATATGCGAGTTTGAAATTTTATATAATGTTATCGTAAAACGTGAGGCCATAGGTTGCATTACATAGTTTCAACAATCAAAGTGGTTATTTCAAATCTCCACGACGATGACTACAATCATGCACAAATAGATTGTTTACTTTATTGTTATGAGAGTTTCCATGGTAACTAAGCAGGAGTACTACACATGGATTAAATTTTTCCCGATGAGCCAATAGAGAGCTTCGACCTGATTACATTGAGTGTAAAATCACCATTGTATCGCCTATAGTAACGGAGGTATGCGAGTTTGAAATTTTATATAATGTTATCGTAAAACGTGAGGCCATAGGTTGTATTACATTGTTTCATCAATCAAAGTGGTTATTTCAAATCTCCACAACGACGACTACAATCATGCACAAATAGATTGTTTACTTTATTGTTATGAGAGTTTCCATGGTAACTAAGCAGGAGTACTACACATGGATTAAATTTTTCCCGATGAGCCAATAGAGAGCTTCGACCTGATTACATTGAGTGAAAAATCACCTTTGTATCGCCTATAGTAACGGAGATATGCGAGTTTGAAATTTTATATAATGTTATCGTAAAACGTGAGGCCATAGGTTGCATTACATTGTTTCAACAATCAAAGTGGTTATTTCAAATCTCCACAACGACGACTACAATCATGCACAAATAGATTGTTTACTTTATTGTTATGAGAGTTTCCATGGTAACTAAGCATGAATATTACACATGGATTAAATTTTTCCGTATGAGCCAATAGAGAGCTTCGACCTGATTACATTGAGTGTAAAATCACCTTTGTATCGCCTATAGTAACGGAGATATGCGAGTTTGAAATTTTATATAATGTTATCGTAAAACGTGAGGCCATAGGTTGTATTACATTGTTTCATCAATCAAAGTGGTTATTTCAAATCTCCACAACGACGACTACAATCATGCACAAATAGATTGTTTACTTTATTGTTATGAGAGTTTCCATGGTAACTAAGCATAGATATTACACATGGAAAAAAATTTTTCCGTATTTGCCAATAGAGAGCTTCGACCTGATTACATTGAGTGTAAAATCACCTTTGTATCGCCTATAGTAACGGAGATATGCGAGTTTGAAATTTTATATAATGTTATCGTAAAACGTGAGGCCATAGGTTGTATTACATTGTTTCATCAATCAAAGTGGTTATTTCAAATCTCCACAACGACGACTACAATCATGCACAAATAGATTGTTTACTTTATTGTTATGAGAGTTTCCATGGTAACTAAGCAGGAGTACTACACATGGATTAAATTTTTCCCGATGAGCCAATAGAGAGCTTCGACCTGATTACATTGAGTGTAAAATCACCTTTGTATCGCCTATAGTAACGGAGATATGCGAGTTTGAAATTTTATATAATGTTATCGTAAAACGTGAGGCCATAGGTTGTATTACATTGTTTCATCAATCAAAGTGGTTATTTCAAATCTCCACAACGACGACTACAATCATGCACAAATAGATTGTTTACTTTATTGTTATGAGAGTTTCCATGGTAACTAAGCATAGATATTACACATGGAAAAAAAATTTTCCGCATTTGCCAATAGAGAGCTTCGACCTGATTACATTGAGTGTAAAATCACCTTTGTATCGCCTATAGTAACGGAGATATGCGAGTTTGAAATTTTATATAATGTTATCGTAAAACGTGAGGCCATAGGTTGTATTACATTGTTTCAACAATCAAAGTGGTTATTTCAAATCTCCACGACGACGACTACAATCATGCACAAATAGATTCTTTACTTTATTGTTATGAGAGTTTCAATGGTAACTAAGCAGGAGTACTACACATGGATTAAATTTTTCCCGATGAGCCAATAGAGAGCTTCGACCTGATTACATTGAGTGTAAAATCACCTTTGTATCGCCTATAGTAACGGAGGTATGCGAGTTTGAAATTTTATATAATGTTATCGTAAAACGTGAGGCCATAGGTTGTATTACATTGTTTCAACAATCAAAGTGGTTATTTCAAATCTCCACGACGACGACTACAATCATGCACAAATAGATTGTTTACTTTATTGTTATGAGAGTTTCCATGGTAACTAGGCATGAATATTACACATGGATTAAATTTTTCGCATGAGCCAATAGAGAGCTTCGACCTGATTACATTGAGTGTAAAATCACCTTTGTATCGCCTATAGTAACGTAGATATGCGAGTTTGAAATTTTATATAATGTTATCGTAAAACGTGAGGCCATAGGTTGCATTACATTGTTTCAACAATCAAAGTGGTTATTTCAAATCTCCACGACGATGACTACAATCATGCACAAATAGATTGTTTACTTTATTGTTATGAGAGTTTCCATGGTAACTAAGCAGGAGTACTACACATGGATTAAATTTTTCCCGATGAGCCAATAGAGAGCTTCGACCTGATTACATTGAGTGTAAAATCACCTTTGTATCTCCTATAGTAACGGAGATATGTGAGTTTGAAATTTTATATAATGTTATCGTAAAACGTGAGGCCATAGGTTGTATTACATTGTTTCACCAATCAAAGTGGTTATTTCAAATCTCCACGACGACGACTACAATCATGCACAAATAGATTCTTTACTTTATTGTTATGAGAGTTTCCATGGTAACTAAGCAGGAGTACTACACATGGATTAAATTTTTCCCGATGAGCCAATAGAGAGCTTCGACCTGATTACATTGAGTGTAAAAATACCTTTGTATCGCCTATAGTAACGGAGGTATGCGAGTTTGAAATTTTATATAATGTTATCGTAAAACGTGAGGCCATAGGTTGTATTACATTGTTTCATCAATCAAAGTGGTTATTTCAAATCTCCACAACGACGACTACAATCATGCACAAATAGATTGTTTACTTTATTGTTATGAGAGTTTCCATGGTAACTAAGCAGGAGTACTACACATGGATTAAATTTTTCCCGATGAGCCAATAGAGAGCTTCGACCTGATTACATTGAGTGTAAAATCACCTTTGTATCGCCTATAGTAACGGAGGTATGCGAGTTTGAAATTTTATATAATGTTATCGTAAAACGTGAGGCCATAGGTTGTATTACATTGTTTCATCAATCAAAGTGGTTCTTTCAAATCTCCACAACGACGACTACAATCATGCACAAATAGATTGTTTACTTTATTGTTATGAGAGTTTCCATGGTAACTAAGCTGGAGTACTACACATGGATTAAATTTTTCCCGATGAGCCAATAGAGAGCTTCGACCTGATTACATTGAGTGTAAAATCACCTTTGTATCGCCTATAGTAACGGAGGTATGCGAGTTTGAAATTTTATATAATGTTATCGTAAAACGTGAGGCCATAGGTGGCATTACATTGTTTCAACAATCAAAGTGGTTATTTCAAATCTCCACGACGATGACTACAATCATGCACAAATAGATTGTTTACTTTATTGTTATGAGAGTTTCCATGGTAACTAAGCAGGAGTACTACACATGGATTAAATTTTTCCCGATGAGCCAATAGAGAGCTTCGACCTGATTACATTGAGTGTAAAATCACCTTTGTATCGCCTATAGTAACGAAGGTATGCGAGTTTGAAATTTTATATAATGTTATCGTAAAACGTGAGGCCATAGGTTGTATTACATTGTTTCATCAATCAAAGTGGTTATTTCAAATCTCCACAACGACGACTACAATCATGCACAAATAGATTCTTTACTTTATTGTTATGAGAGTTTCCATGGTAACTAAGCAGGAGTACTACACATGGATTAAATTTTTCCCGATGAGCCAATAGAGAGCTTCGACCTGATTACATTGAGTGTAAAATCACCTTTGTATCGCCTATAGTAACGGAGGTATGCGAGTTTGAAATTTTATATAATGTTATCGTAAAACGTGAGGCCATAGGTTGTATTACATTGTTTCAACAATCAAAGTGGTTATTTCAAATCTCCACGACGACGACTACAATCATGCACAAATAGATTCTTTACTTTATTGTTATGAGAGTTTCCATGGTAACTAAGCAGGAGTACTACACATGGATTAAATTTTTCCCGATGAGCCAATAGAGAGCTTCGACCTGATTACATTGAGTGTAAAATCACCTTTGTATCGCCTATAGTAACGGAGGTATGCGAGTTTGAAATTTTATATAATGTTATCGTAAAACGTGAGGCCATAGGTTGTATTACATTGTTTCAACAATCAAAGTGGTTATTTCAAATCTCCACGACGACGACTACAATCATGCACAAATAGATTGTTTACTTTATTGTTATGAGAGTTTCCATGGTAACTAAGCATGAATATTACACATGGATTAAATTTTTCGCATGAGCCAATAGAGAGCTTCGACCTGATTACATTGAGTGTAAAATCACCTTTGTATCGCCTATAGTAACGAAGGTATGCGAGTTTGAAATTTTATATAATGTTATCGTAAAACGTGAGGCCATAGGTTGTATTACATTGTTTCATCAATCAAAGTGGTTATTTCAAATCTCCACAACGACGACTACAATCATGCACAAATAGATTCTTTACTTTATTGTTATGAGAGTTTCCATGGTAACTAAGCAGGAGTACTACACATGGATTAAATTTTTCCCGATGAGCCAATAGAGAGCTTCGACCTGATTACATTGAGTGTAAAATCACCTTTGTATCGCCTATAGTAACGGAGGTATGCGAGTTTGAAATTTTATATAATGTTATCGTAAAACGTGAGGCCATAGGTTGTATTACATTGTTTCATCAATCAAAGTGGTTATTTCAAATCTCCACAACGACGACTACAATCATGCACAAATAGATTGTTTACTTTATTGTTATGAGAGTTTCCATGGTAACTAAACATGAGTATTACACATGGATTAAATTTTTCCCGATGAACCAATAGAGAGCTTCGACCTGATTACATTGAGTGTAAAATCACCTTTGTATCGCCTATAGTAACGGAGATATGCGAGTTTGAAATTTTATATAATGTTATCGTAAAACGTGAGGCCATAGGTTGTATTACATTGTTTCATCAATCAAAGTGGTTATTTCAAATCTCCACAACGACGACTACAATCATGCACAAATAGATTGTTTACTTTATTGTTATGAGAGTTTCCATGGTAACTAAGCATAGATATTACACATGGAAAAAAAATTTTCCGCATGAGCCAATAGAGAGCTTCGACCTGATTACATTGAGTGTAAAATCACCTTTGTATCGCCTATAGTAACGGAGATATGCGAGTTTGAAATTTTATATAATGTTATCGTAAAACGTGAGGCCATAGGTTGTATTACATTGTTTCATCAATCAAAGTGGTTATTTCAAATCTCCACAACGACGACTACAATCATGCACAAATAGATTGTTTACTTTATTGTTATGAGAGTTCCCATGGTAACTAAGCAGGAGTACTACACATGGATTAAATTTTTCCCGATGAGCCAATAGAGAGCTTCGACCTGATTACATTGAGTGTAAAATCACCTTTGTATCTCCTATAGTAACGGAGATATGTGAGTTTGAAATTTTATATAATGTTATCGTAAAACGTGAGGCCATAGGTTGTATTACATTGTTTCAACAATCAAAGTGGTTATTTCAAATCTCCACGACGACGACTACAATCATGCACAAATAGATTCTTTACTTTATTGTTATGAGAGTTTCCATGGTAACTAAGCAGGAGTACTACACATGGATTAAATTTTTCCCGATGAGCCAATAGAGAGCTTCGACCTGATTACATTGAGTGTAAAATCACCTTTGTATCGCCTATAGTAACGGAGGTATGCGAGTTTGAAATTTTATATAATGTTATCGTAAAACGTGAGGCCATAGGTTGTATTACATTGTTTCAACAATCAAAGTGGTTATTTCAAATCTCCACGACGACGACTACAATCATGCACAAATAGATTGTTTACTTTATTGTTATGAGAGTTTCCATGGTAACTAAGCATGAATATTACACATGGATTAAATTTTTCGCATGAGCCAATAGAGAGCTTCGACCTGATTACATTGAGTGTAAAATCACCTTTGTATCGCCTATAGTAACGTAGATATGCGAGTTTGAAATTTTATATAATGTTATCGTAAAACGTGAGGCCATAGGTTGCATTACATTGTTTCAACAATCAAAGTGGTTATTTCAAATCTCCACGACGATGACTACAATCATGCACAAATAGATTGTTTACTTTATTGTTATGAGAGTTTCCATGGTAACTAAGCAGGAGTACTACACATGGATTAAATTTTTCCCGATGAGCCAATAGAGAGCTTCGACCTGATTACATTGAGTGTAAAATCACCTTTGTATCTCCTATAGTAACGGAGATATGTGAGTTTGAAATTTTATATAATGTTATCGTAAAACGTGAGGCCATAGGTTGTATTACATTGTTTCACCAATCAAAGTGGTTATTTCAAATCTCCACGACGACGACTACAATCATGCACAAATAGATTCTTTACTTTATTGTTATGAGAGTTTCCATGGTAACTAAGCAGGAGTACTACACATGGATTAAATTTTTCCCGATGAGCCAATAGAGAGCTTCGACCTGATTACATTGAGTGTAAAAATACCTTTGTATCGCCTATAGTAACGGAGGTATGCGAGTTTGAAATTTTATATAATGTTATCGTAAAACGTGAGGCCATAGGTTGTATTACATTGTTTCATCAATCAAAGTGGTTATTTCAAATCTCCACAACGACGACTACAATCATGCACAAATAGATTGTTTACTTTATTGTTATGAGAGTTTCCATGGTAACTAAGCAGGAGTACTACACATGGATTAAATTTTTCCCGATGAGCCAATAGAGAGCTTCGACCTGATTACATTGAGTGTAAAATCACCTTTGTATCGCCTATAGTAACGGAGGTATGCGAGTTTGAAATTTTATATAATGTTATCGTAAAACGTGAGGCCATAGGTTGTATTACATTGTTTCATCAATCAAAGTGGTTCTTTCAAATCTCCACAACGACGACTACAATCATGCACAAATAGATTGTTTACTTTATTGTTATGAGAGTTTCCATGGTAACTAAGCTGGAGTACTACACATGGATTAAATTTTTCCCGATGAGCCAATAGAGAGCTTCGACCTGATTACATTGAGTGTAAAATCACCTTTGTATCGCCTATAGTAACGGAGGTATGCGAGTTTGAAATTTTATATAATGTTATCGTAAAACGTGAGGCCATAGGTGGCATTACATTGTTTCAACAATCAAAGTGGTTATTTCAAATCTCCACGACGATGACTACAATCATGCACAAATAGATTGTTTACTTTATTGTTATGAGAGTTTCCATGGTAACTAAGCAGGAGTACTACACATGGATTAAATTTTTCCCGATGAGCCAATAGAGAGCTTCGACCTGATTACATTGAGTGTAAAATCACCTTTGTATCGCCTATAGTAACGAAGGTATGCGAGTTTGAAATTTTATATAATGTTATCGTAAAACGTGAGGCCATAGGTTGTATTACATTGTTTCATCAATCAAAGTGGTTATTTCAAATCTCCACAACGACGACTACAATCATGCACAAATAGATTCTTTACTTTATTGTTATGAGAGTTTCCATGGTAACTAAGCAGGAGTACTACACATGGATTAAATTTTTCCCGATGAGCCAATAGAGAGCTTCGACCTGATTACATTGAGTGTAAAATCACCTTTGTATCGCCTATAGTAACGAAGGTATGCGAGTTTGAAATTTTATATAATGTTATCGTAAAACGTGAGGCCATAGGTTGTATTACATTGTTTCAACAATCAAAGTGGTTATTTCAAATCTCCACAACGACGACTACAATCATGCACAAATAGATTCTTTACTTTATTGTTATGAGAGTTTCCATGGTAACTAAGCAGGAGTACTACACATGGATTAAATTTTTCCCGATGAGCCAATAGAGAGCTTCGACCTGATTACATTGAGTTTAAAATCACCTTTGTATCGCCTATAGTAACGGAGGTATGCGAGTTTGAAATTTTATATAATGTTATCGTAAAACGTGAGGCCATAGGTTGTATTACATTGTTTCATCAATCAAAGTGGTTATTTCAAATCTCCACAACGACGACTACAATCATGCACAAATAGATTGTTTACTTTATTGTTATGAGAGTTTCCATGGTAACTAAACATGAGTATTACACATGGATTAAATTTTTCCCGATGAACCAATAGAGAGCTTCGACCTGATTACATTGAGTGTAAAATCACCTTTGTATCGCCTATAGTAACGGAGATATGCGAGTTTGAAATTTTATATAATGTTATCGTAAAACGTGAGGCCATAGGTTGAATTACATTGTTTCATCAATCAAAGTGGTTATTTCAAATCTCCACAACGACGACTACAATCATGCACAAATAGATTGTTTACTTTATTGTTATGAGAGTTTCCATGGTAACTAAGCAGGAGTACTACACATGGATTAAATTTTTCCCGATGAGCCAATAGAGAGCTTCGACCTGATTACATTGAGTGTAAAATCACCTTTGTATCTCCTATAGTAACGGAGATATGTGAGTTTGAAATTTTATATAATGTTATCGTAAAACGTGAGGCCATAGGTTGTATTACATTGTTTCACCAATCAAAGTGGTTATTTCAAATCTCCACGACGACGACTACAATCATGCACAAATAGATTCTTTACTTTATTGTTATGAGAGTTTCCATGGTAACTAAGCAGGAGTACTACACATGGATTAAATTTTTCCCGATGAGCCAATAGAGAGCTTCGACCTGATTACATTGAGTGTAAAAATACCTTTGTATCGCCTATAGTAACGGAGGTATGCGAGTTTGAAATTTTATATAATGTTATCGTAAAACGTGAGGCCATAGGTTGTATTACATTGTTTCATCAATCAAAGTGGTTATTTCAAATCTCCACAACGACGACTACAATCATGCACAAATAGATTGTTTACTTTATTGTTATGAGAGTTTCCATGGTAACTAAGCAGGAGTACTACACATGGATTAAATTTTTCCCGATGAGCCAATAGAGAGCTTCGACCTGATTACATTGAGTGTAAAATCACCTTTGTATCGCCTATAGTAACGGAGGTATGCGAGTTTGAAATTTTATATAATGTTATCGTAAAACGTGAGGCCATAGGTTGTATTTCATTGTTTCATCAATCAAAGTGGTTCTTTCAAATCTCCACAACGACGACTACAATCATGCACAAATAGATTGTTTACTTTATTGTTATGAGAGTTTCCATGGTAACTAAGCTGGAGTACTACACATGGATTAAATTTTTCCCGATGAGCCAATAGAGAGCTTCGACCTGATTACATTGAGTGTAAAATCACCTTTGTATCGCCTATAGTAACGGAGGTATGCGAGTTTGAAATTTTATATAATGTTATCGTAAAACGTGAGGCCATAGGTGGCATTACATTGTTTCAACAATCAAAGTGGTTATTTCAAATCTCCACGACGATGACTACAATCATGCACAAATAGATTGTTTACTTTATTGTTATGAGAGTTTCCATGGTAACTAAGCAGGAGTACTACACATGGATTAAATTTTTCCCGATGAGCCAATAGAGAGCTTCGACCTGATTACATTGAGTGTAAAATCACCTTTGTATCGCCTATAGTAACGAAGGTATGCGAGTTTGAAATTTTATATAATGTTATCGTAAAACGTGAGGCCATAGGTTGTATTACATTGTTTCATCAATCAAAGTGGTTATTTCAAATCTCCACAACGACGACTACAATCATGCACAAATAGATTCTTTACTTTATTGTTATGAGAGTTTCCATGGTAACTAAGCAGGAGTACTACACATGGATTAAATTTTTCCCGATGAGCCAATAGAGAGCTTCGACCTGATTACATTGAGTTTAAAATCAACTTTGTATCGCCTATAGTAACGGAGGTATGCGAGTTTGAAATTTTATATAATGTTATCGTAAAACGTGAGGCCATAGGTTGTATTACATTGTTTCATCAATCAAAGTGGTTATTTCAAATCTCCACAACGACGACTACAATCATGCACAAATAGATTGTTTACTTTATTGTTATGAGAGTTTCCATGGTAACTAAACATGAGTATTACACATGGATTAAATTTTTCCCGATGAACCAATAGAGAGCTTCGACCTGATTACATTGAGTGTAAAATCACCTTTGTATCGCCTATAGTAACGGAGATATGCGAGTTTGAAATTTTATATAATGTTATCGTAAAACGTGAGGCCATAGGTTGAATTACATTGTTTCATCAATCAAAGTGGTTATTTCAAATCTCCACAACGACGACTACAATCATGCACAAATAGATTGTTTACTTTATTGTTATGAGAGTTTCCATGGTAACTAAGCATAGATATTACACATGGAAAAATTTTTTTCCTCATGAGCCAATAGAGAGCTTCGACCTGATTACATTGAGTGTAAAATCACCTTTGTATCGCCTATAGTAACGGAGATATGCGAGTTTGAAATTTTATATAATGTTATCGTAAAACGTGAGGCCATAGGTTGTATTACATTGTTTCATCAATCAAAGTGGTTATTTCAAATCTCCACAACGACGACTACAATCATGCACAAATAGATTGTTTACTTTATTGTTATGAGAGTTTCCATGGTAACTAAGCATAGATATTACACATGGAAAAAATTTTTTCCGCATGAGCCAATAGAGAGCTTCGACCTGATTACATTGAGTGTAAAATCACCTTTGTATCGCCTATAGTAACGGAGATATGCGAGTTTGAAATTTTATATAATGTTATCGTAAAACGTGAGGCCATAGGTTGTATTACATTGTTTCATCAATCAAAGTGGTTATTTCAAATCTCCACAACGACGACTACAATCATGCACAAATAGATTGTTTACTTTATTGTTATGAGAGTTTCCATGGTAACTAAGCAGGAGTACTACACATGGATTAAATTTTTCCCGATGAGCCAATAGAGAGCTTCGACCTGATTACATTGAGTGTAAAATCACCTTTGTATCGCCTATAGTAACGGAGATATGCGAGTTTGAAATTTTATATAATGTTATCGTAAAACGTGAGGCCATAGGTTGTATTACATTGTTTCATCAATCAAAGTGGTTATTTCAAATCTCCACAACGACGACTACAATCATGCACAAATAGATTGTTTACTTTATTGTTATGAAAGTTTCCATGGTAACTAAGCATAGATATTACACATGGAAAAAATTTTTTCCGCATGAGCCAATAGAGAGCTTCGACCTGATTACATTGAGTGTAAAATCACCTTTGTATCGCCTATAGTAACGGAGATATGCGAGTTTGAAATTTTATATAATGTTATCGTAAAACGTGAGGCCATAGGTTGTATTACATTGTTTCATCAATCAAAGTGGTTATTTCAAATCTCCACAACGACGACTACAATCATGCACAAATAGATTGTTTACTTTATTGTTATGAGAGTTTCCATGGTAACTAAACATGAGTATTACACATGGATTAAATTTTTCCCGATGAACCAATAGAGAGCTTCGACCTGATTACATTGAGTGTAAAATCACCTTTGTATCGTCTATAGTAACGGAGATATGCGAGTTTGAAATTTTATATAATGTTATCGTAAAAAGTGAGGCCATAGGTTGTATTACATTGTTTCATCAATCAAAGTGGTTATTTCAAATCTCCACAACGACGACTACAATCATGCACAAATAGATTGTTTACTTTATTGTTATGAGAGTTTCCATGGTAACTAAGCATAGATATTACACATGGAAAATTTTTTTTCCGCATGAGCCAATAGAGAGCTTCGACCTGATTACATTGAGTGTAAAATCACCTTTGTATCGCCTATAGTAACGGAGATATGCGAGTTTGAAATTTTATATAATGTTATCGTAAAACGTGAGGCCATAGGTTGCATTACATTGTTTCAACAATCAAAGTGGTTATTTCAAATCTCCACGACGACGACTACAATCATGCACAAATAGATTCTTTACTTTATTGTTATGAGAGTTTCCATGGTAACTAAGCAGGAGTACTACACATGGATTAAATTTTTCCCGATGAGCCAATAGAGAGCTTCGACCTGATTACATTGAGTGTAAAATCACCTTTGTATCGCCTATAGTAACGGAGGTATGCGAGTTTGAAATTTTATATAATGTTATCGTAAAACGTGAGGCCATAGGTTGTATTACATTGTTTCAACAATCAAAGTGGTTATTTCAAATCTCCACGACGACGACTACAATCATGCACAAATAGATTGTTTACTTTATTGTTATGAGAGTTTCCATGGTAACTAAGCATGAATATTACACATGGATTAAATTTTTCGCATGAGCCAATAGAGAGCTTCGACCTGATTACATTGAGTGTAAAATCACCTTTGTATCGCCTATAGTAACGTAGATATGCGAGTTTGAAATTTTATATAATGTTATCGTAAAACGTGAGGCCATAGGTTGCATTACATAGTTTCAACAATCAAAGTGGTTATTTCAAATCTCCACGACGATGACTACAATCATGCACAAATAGATTGTTTACTTTATTGTTATGAGAGTTTCCATGGTAACTAAGCAGGAGTACTACACATGGATTAAATTTTTCCCGATGAGCCAATAGAGAGCTTCGACCTGATTACATTGAGTGTAAAATCACCATTGTATCGCCTATAGTAACGGAGGTATGCGAGTTTGAAATTTTATATAATGTTATCGTAAAACGTGAGGCCATAGGTTGTATTACATTGTTTCATCAATCAAAGTGGTTATTTCAAATCTCCACAACGACGACTACAATCATGCACAAATAGATTGTTTACTTTATTGTTATGAGAGTTTCCATGGTAACTAAGCATAGATATTACACATGGAAAAAATTTTTTCCGCATGAGCCAATAGAGAGCTTCGACCTGATTACATTGAGTGTAAAATCACCTTTGTATCGCCTATAGTAACGGAGATATGCGAGTTTGAAATTTTATATAATGTTATCGTAAAACGTGAGGCCATAGGTTGTATTACATTGTTTCATCAATCAAAGTGGTTATTTCAAATCTCCACAACGACGACTACAATCATGCACAAATAGATTGTTTACTTTATTGTTATGAGAGTTTCCATGGTAACTAAGCAGGAGTACTACACATGGATTAAATTTTTCCCGATGAGCCAATAGAGAGCTTCGACCTGATTACATTGAGTGTAAAATCACCTTTGTATCGCCTATAGTAACGGAGATATGCGAGTTTGAAATTTTATATAATGTTATCGTAAAACGTGAGGCCATAGGTTGTATTACATTGTTTCATCAATCAAAGTGGTTATTTCAAATCTCCACAACGACGACTACAATCATGCACAAATAGATTGTTTACTTTATTGTTATGAAAGTTTCCATGGTAACTAAGCATAGATATTACACACGGAAAAAATTTTTTCCGCATGAGCCAATAGAGAGCTTCGACCTGATTACATTGAGTGTAAAATCACCTTTGTATCGCCTATAGTAACGGAGATATGCGAGTTTGAAATTTTATATAATGTTATCGTAAAACGTGAGGCCATAGGTTGTATTACATTGTTTCATCAATCAAAGTGGTTATTTCAAATCTCCACAACGACGACTACAATCATGCACAAATAGATTGTTTACTTTATTGTTATGAGAGTTTCCATGGTAACTAAACATGAGTATTACACATGGATTAAATTTTTCCCGATGAACCAATAGAGAGCTTCGACCTGATTACATTGAGTGTAAAATCACCTTTGTATCGTCTATAGTAACGGAGATATGCGAGTTTGAAATTTTATATAATGTTATCGTAAAAAGTGAGGCCATAGGTTGTATTACATTGTTTCATCAATCAAAGTGGTTATTTCAAATCTCCACAACGACGACTACAATCATGCACAAATAGATTGTTTACTTTATTGTTATGAAAGTTTCCATGGTAACTAAGCATAGATATTACACATGGAAAAAATTTTTTCCGCATGAGCCAATAGAGAGCTTCGACCTGATTACATTGAGTGTAAAATCACCTTTGTATCGCCTATAGTAACGGAGATATGCGAGTTTGAAATTTTATATAATGTTATCGTAAAACGTGAGGCCATAGGTTGTATTACATTGTTTCATCAATCAAAGTGGTTATTTCAAATCTCCACAACGACGACTACAATCATGCACAAATAGATTGTTTACTTTATTGTTATGAGAGTTTCCATGGTAACTAAACATGAGTATTACACATGGATTAAATTTTTCCCGATGAACCAATAGAGAGCTTCGACCTGATTACATTGAGTGTAAAATCACCTTTGTATCGTCTATAGTAACGGAGATATGCGAGTTTGAAATTTTATATAATGTTATCGTAAAACGTGAGGCCATAGGTTGTATTACATTGTTTCATCAATCAAAGTGGTTATTTCAAATCTCCACAACGACGACTACAATCATGCACAAATAGATTGTTTACTTTATTGTTATGAGAGTTTCCATGGTAACTAAACATGAGTATTACACATGGATTAAATTTTTCCCGATGAACCAATAGAGAGCTTCGACCTGATTACATTGAGTGTAAAATCACCTTTGTATCGCCTATAGTAACGGAGATATGCGAGTTTGAAATTTTATATAATGTTATCGTAAAACGTGAGGCCATAGGTTGCATTACATTGTTTCAACAATCAAAGTGGTTATTTCAAATCTCCACGACGACGACTACAATCATGCACAAATAGATTCTTTACTTTATTGTTATGAGAGTTTCCATGGTAACTAAGCAGGAGTACTACACATGGATTAAATTTTTCCCGATGAGCCAATAGAGAGCTTCGACCTGATTACATTGAGTGTAAAATCACCTTTGTATCGCCTATAGTAACGGAGGTATGCGAGTTTGAAATTTTATATAATGTTATCGTAAAACGTGAGGCCATAGGTTGTATTACATTGTTTCAACAATCAAAGTGGTTATTTCAAATCTCCACGACGACGACTACAATCATGCACAAATAGATTGTTTACTTTATTGTTATGAGAGTTTCCATGGTAACTAAGCATGAATATTACACATGGATTAAATTTTTCGCATGAGCCAATAGAGAGCTTCGACCTGATTACATTGAGTGTAAAATCACCTTTGTATCGCCTATAGTAACGTAGATATGCGAGTTTGAAATTTTATATAATGTTATCGTAAAACGTGAGGCCATAGGTTGTATTACATTGTTTCATCAATCAAAGTGGTTATTTCAAATCTCCACAACGACGACTACAATCATGCACAAATAGATTGTTTACTTTATTGTTATGAGAGTTTCCATGGTAACTAAGCAGGAGTACTACACATGGATTAAATTTTTCCCGATGAGCCAATAGAGAGCTTCGACCTGATTACATTGAGTGTAAAATCACCTTTGTATCGCCTATAGTAACGGAGATATGCGAGTTTGAAATTTTATATAATGTTATCGTAAAACGTGAGGCCATAGGTTGTATTACATTGTTTCATCAATCAAAGTGGTTATTTCAAATCTCCACAACGACGACTACAATCATGCACAAATAGATTGTTTACTTTATTGTTATGAAAGTTTCCATGGTAACTAAGCATAGATATTACACATGGAAAAAAATTTTTCCGCATGAGCCAATAGAGAGCTTCGACCTGATTACATTGAGTGTAAAATCACCTTTGTATCGCCTATAGTAACGGAGATATGCGAGTTTGAAATTTTATATAATGTTATCGTAAAACGTGAGGCCATAGGTTGTATTACATTGTTTCATCAATCAAAGTGGTTATTTCAAATCTCCACAACGACGACTACAATCATGCACAAATAGATTCTTTACTTTATTGTTATGAGAGTTTCCATGGTAACTAAGCAGGAGTACTACACATGGATTAAATTTTTCCCGATGAGCCAATAGAGAGCTTCGACCTGATTACATTGAGTGTAAAATCACCTTTGTATCGCCTATAGTAACGGAGGTATGCGAGTTTGAAATTTTATATAATGTTATCGTAAAACGTGAGGCCATAGGTTGTATTACATTGTTTCAACAATCAAAGTGGTTATTTCAAATCTCCACGACGACGACTACAATCATGCACAAATAGATTGTTTACTTTATTGTTATGAGAGTTTCCATGGTAACTAAGCATGAATATTACACATGGATTAAATTTTTCGCATGAGCCAATAGAGAGCTTCGACCTGATTACATTGAGTGTAAAATCACCTTTGTATCGCCTATAGTAACGTAGATATGCGAGTTTGAAATTTTATATAATGTTATCGTAAAACGTGAGGCCATAGGTTGCATTACATAGTTTCAACAATCAAAGTGGTTATTTCAAATCTCCACGACGATGACTACAATCATGCACAAATAGATTGTTTACTTTATTGTTATGAGAGTTTCCATGGTAACTAAGCAGGAGTACTACACATGGATTAAATTTTTCCCGATGAGCCAATAGAGAGCTTCGACCTGATTACATTGAGTGTAAAATCACCATTGTATCGCCTATAGTAACGGAGGTATGCGAGTTTGAAATTTTATATAATGTTATCGTAAAACGTGAGGCCATAGGTTGTATTACATTGTTTCATCAATCAAAGTGGTTATTTCAAATCTCCACAACGACGACTACAATCATGCACAAATAGATTGTTTACTTTATTGTTATGAGAGTTTCCATGGTAACTAAGCATAGATATTACACATGGAAAAAATTTTTTCCGCATGAGCCAATAGAGAGCTTCGACCTGATTACATTGAGTGTAAAATCACCTTTGTATCGCCTATAGTAACGGAGATATGCGAGTTTGAAATTTTATATAATGTTATCGTAAAACGTGAGGCCATAGGTTGTATTACATTGTTTCATCAATCAAAGTGGTTATTTCAAATCTCCACAACGACGACTACAATCATGCACAAATAGATTGTTTACTTTATTGTTATGAGAGTTTCCATGGTAACTAAGCAGGAGTACTACACATGGATTAAATTTTTCCCGATGAGCCAATAGAGAGCTTCGACCTGATTACATTGAGTGTAAAATCACCTTTGTATCGCCTATAGTAACGGAGATATGCGAGTTTGAAATTTTATATAATGTTATCGTAAAACGTGAGGCCATAGGTTGTATTACATTGTTTCATCAATCAAAGTGGTTATTTCAAATCTCCACAACGACGACTACAATCATGCACAAATAGATTGTTTACTTTATTGTTATGAAAGTTTCCATGGTAACTAAGCATAGATATTACACATGGAAAAAATTTTTTCCGCATGAGCCAATAGAGAGCTTCGACCTGATTACATTGAGTGTAAAATCACCTTTGTATCGCCTATAGTAACGGAGATATGCGAGTTTGAAATTTTATATAATGTTATCGTAAAACGTGAGGCCATAGGTTGTATTACATTGTTTCATCAATCAAAGTGGTTATTTCAAATCTCCACAACGACGACTACAATCATGCACAAATAGATTGTTTACTTTATTGTTATGAGAGTTTCCATGGTAACTAAACATGAGTATTACACATGGATTAAATTTTTCCCGATGAACCAATAGAGAGCTTCGACCTGATTACATTGAGTGTAAAATCACCTTTGTATCGTCTATAGTAACGGAGATATGCGAGTTTGAAATTTTATATAATGTTATCGTAAAAAGTGAGGCCATAGGTTGTATTACATTGTTTCATCAATCAAAGTGGTTATTTCAAATCTCCACAACGACGACTACAATCATGCACAAATAGATTGTTTACTTTATTGTTATGAGAGTTTCCATGGTAACTAAGCATAGATATTACACATGGAAAAATTTTTTTCCGCATGAGCCAATAGAGAGCTTCGACCTGATTACATTGAGTGTAAAATCACCTTTGTATCGCCTATAGTAACGGAGATATGCGAGTTTGAAATTTTATATAATGTTATCGTAAAACGTGAGGCCATAGGTTGCATTACATTGTTTGAACAATCAAAGTGGTTATTTCAAATCTCCACGACGACGACTACAATCATGCACAAATAGATTCTTTACTTTATTGTTATGAGAGTTTCCATGGTAACTAAGCAGGAGTACTACACATGGATTAAATTTTTCCCGATGAGCCAATAGAGAGCTTCGACCTGATTACATTGAGTGTAAAATCACCTTTGTATCGCCTATAGTAACGGAGGTATGCGAGTTTGAAATTTTATATAATGTTATCGTAAAACGTGAGGCCATAGGTTGTATTACATTGTTTCAACAATCAAAGTGGTTATTTCAAATCTCCACGACGACGACTACAATCATGCACAAATAGATTGTTTACTTTATTGTTATGAGAGTTTCCATGGTAACTAAGCATGAATATTACACATGGATTAAATTTTTCGCATGAGCCAATAGAGAGCTTCGACCTGATTACATTGAGTGTAAAATCACCTTTGTATCGCCTATAGTAACGTAGATATGCGAGTTTGAAATTTTATATAATGTTATCGTAAAACGTGAGGCCATAGGTTGTATTACATTGTTTCAACAATCAAAGTGGTTATTTCAAATCTCCACGACGACGACTACAATCATGCACAAATAGATTGTTTACTTTATTGTTATGAGAGTTTCCATGGTAACTAAGCATGAATATTACACATGGATTAAATTTTTCGCATGAGCCAATAGAGAGCTTCGACCTGATTACATTGAGTGTAAAATCACCTTTGTATCGCCTATAGTAACGTAGATATGCGAGTTTGAAATTTTATATTATGTTATCGTAAAACGTGAGGCCATAGGTTGCATTACATAGTTTCAACAATCAAAGTGGTTATTTCAAATCTCCATGACGATGACTACAATCATGCACAAATAGATTGTTTACTTTATTGTTATGAGAGTTTCCATGGTAACTAAGCAGGAGTACTACACATGGATTAAATTTTTCCCGATGAGCCAATAGAGAGCTTCGACCTGATTACATTGAGTGTAAAATCACCATTGTATCGCCTATAGTAACGGAGGTATGCGAGTTTGAAATTTTATATAATGTTATCGTAAAACGTGAGGCCATAGGTTGTATTACATTGTTTCATCAATCAAAGTGGTTATTTCAAATCTCCACAACGACGACTACAATCATGCACAAATAGATTGTTTACTTTATTGTTATGAGAGTTTCCATGGTAACTAAACATGAGTATTACACATGGATTAAATTTTTCCCGATGAACCAATAGAGAGCTTCGACCTGATTACATTGAGTGTAAAATCACCTTTGTATGGCCTATAGTAACGGAGATATGCGAGTTTGAAATTTTATATAATGTTATCGTAAAACGTGAGGCCATAGGTTGTATTACATTGTTTCATCAATCAAAGTGGTTATTTCAAATCTCCACAACGACGACTACAATCATGCACAAATAGATTGTTTACTTTATTGTTATGAGAGTTTCCATGGTAACTAAGCATAGATATTACACATGGAAAAATTTTTTTCCTCATGAGCCAATAGAGAGCTTCGACCTGATTACATTGAGTGTAAAATCACCTTTGTATCGCCTATAGTAACGGAGATATGCGAGTTTGAAATTTTATATAATGTTATCGTAAAACGTGAGGCCATAGGTTGCATTACATTGTTTCAACAATCAAAGTGGTTATTTCAAATCTCCACAACGACGACTACAATCATGCACAAATAGATTGTTTACTTTATTGTTATGAGAGTTTCCATGGTAACTAAACATGAGTATTACACATGGATTAAATTTTTCCCGATGAGCCAATAGAGAGCTTCGACCTGATTACATTGAGTGTAAAATCACCTTTGTATCGCCTATAGTAACGGAGATATGCGAGTTTGAAATTTTATATAATGTTATCGTAAAACGTGAGGCCATAGGTTGCATTACATTGTTTCAACAATCAAAGTGGTTATTTCAAATCTCCACAACGACGACTACAATCATGCACAAATAGATTGTTTACTTTATTGTTATGAGAGTTTCCATGGTAACTAAGCATGAATATTACACATGGATTAAATTTTTCCGTATGAGCCAATAGAGAGCTTCGACCTGATTACATTGAGTGTAAAATCACTTTTGTATCGCCTATAGTAACGGAGATATGCGAGTTTGAAATTTTATATAATGTTATCGTAAAACGTGAGGCCATAGGTTGTATTACATTGTTTCATCAATCAAAGTGGTTATTTCAAATCTCCACAACGACGACTACAATCATGCACAAATAGATTGTTTACTTTATTGTTATGAGAGTTTCCATGGTAACTAAGCATAGATATTACACATGGAAAAAATTTTTTCCGCATGAGCCAATAGAGAGCTTCGACCTGATTACATTGAGTGTAAAATCACCTTTGTATCGCCTATAGTAACGGAGATATGCGAGTTTGAAATTTTATATAATGTTATCGTAAAACGTGAGGCCATAGGTTGTATTACATTGTTTCATCAATCAAAGTGGTTATTTCAAATCTCCACAACGACGACTACAATCATGCACAAATAGATTGTTTACTTTATTGTTATGAGAGTTTCCATGGTAACTAAGCAGGAGTACTACACATGGATTAAATTTTTCCCGATGAGCCAATAGAGAGCTTCGACCTGATTACATTGAGTGTAAAATCACCTTTGTATCGCCTATAGTAACGGAGATATGCGAGTTTGAAATTTTATATAATGTTATCGTAAAACGTGAGGCCATAGGTTGTATTACATTGTTTCATCAATCAAAGTGGTTATTTCAAATCTCCACAACGACGACTACAATCATGCACAAATAGATTGTTTACTTTATTGTTATGAAAGTTTCCATGGTAACTAAGCATAGATATTACACATGGAAAAAATTTTTTCCGCATGAGCCAATAGAGAGCTTCGACCTGATTACATTGAGTGTAAAATCACCTTTGTATCGCCTATAGTAACGGAGATATGCGAGTTTGAAATTTTATATAATGTTATCGTAAAACGTGAGGCCATAGGTTGTATTACATTGTTTCATCAATCAAAGTGGTTATTTCAAATCTCCACAACGACGACTACAATCATGCACAAATAGATTGTTTACTTTATTGTTATGAGAGTTTCCATGGTAACTAAACATGAGTATTACACATGGATTAAATTTTTCCCGATGAACCAATAGAGAGCTTCGACCTGATTACATTGAGTGTAAAATCACCTTTGTATCGCCTATAGTAACGGAGGTATGCGAGTTTGAAATTTTATATAATGTTATCGTAAAACGTGAGGCCATAGGTTGTATTACATTGTTTCAACAATCAAAGTGGTTATTTCAAATCTCCACGACGACGACTACAATCATGCACAAATAGATTGTTTACTTTATTGTTATGAGAGTTTCCATGGTAACTAAGCATGAATATTACACATGGATTAAATTTTTCGCATGAGCCAATAGAGAGCTTCGACCTGATTACATTGAGTGTAAAATCACCTTTGTATCGCCTATAGTAACGTAGATATGCGAGTTTGAAATTTTATATAATGTTATCGTAAAACGTGAGGCCATAGGTTGCATTACATAGTTTCAACAATCAAAGTGGTTATTTCAAATCTCCACGACGATGACTACAATCATGCACAAATAGATTGTTTACTTTATTGTTATGAAAGTTTCCATGGTAACTAAGCATAGATATTACACATGGAAAAAATTTTTTCCGCATGAGCCAATAGAGAGCTTCGACCTGATTACATTGAGTGTAAAATCACCTTTGTATCGCCTATAGTAACGGAGATATGCGAGTTTGAAATTTTATATAATGTTATCGTAAAACGTGAGGCCATAGGTTGTATTACATTGTTTCATCAATCAAAGTGGTTATTTCAAATCTCCACAACGACGACTACAATCATGCACAAATAGATTGTTTACTTTATTGTTATGAGAGTTTCCATGGTAACTAAACATGAGTATTACACATGGATTAAATTTTTCCCGATGAACCAATAGAGAGCTTCGACCTGATTACATTGAGTGTAAAATCACCTTTGTATCGCCTATAGTAACGGAGGTATGCGAGTTTGAAATTTTATATAATGTTATCGTAAAACGTGAGGCCATAGGTTGTATTACATTGTTTCAACAATCAAAGTGGTTATTTCAAATCTCCACGACGACGACTACAATCATGCACAAATAGATTGTTTACTTTATTGTTATGAGAGTTTCCATGGTAACTAAGCATGAATATTACACATGGATTAAATTTTTCGCATGAGCCAATAGAGAGCTTCGACCTGATTACATTGAGTGTAAAATCACCTTTGTATCGCCTATAGTAACGTAGATATGCGAGTTTGAAATTTTATATAATGTTATCGTAAAACGTGAGGCCATAGGTTGCATTACATAGTTTCAACAATCAAAGTGGTTATTTCAAATCTCCACGACGATGACTACAATCATGCACAAATAGATTGTTTACTTTATTGTTATGAGAGTTTCCATGGTAACTAAGCAGGAGTACTACACATGGATTAAATTTTTCCCGATGAGCCAATAGAGAGCTTCGACCTGATTACATTGAGTGTAAAATCACCATTGTATCGCCTATGGTAACGGAGGTATGCGAGTTTGAAATTTTATATAATGTTATCGTAAAAAGTGAGGCCATAGGTTGTATTACATTGTTTCATCAATCAAAGTGGTTATTTCAAATCTCCACAACGACGACTACAATCATGCACAAATAGATTGTTTACTTTATTGTTATGAGAGTTTCCATGGTAACTAAGCATAGATATTACACATGGAAAAATTTTTTTCCGCATGAGCCAATAGAGAGCTTCGACCTGATTACATTGAGTGTAAAATCACCTTTGTATCGCCTATAGTAACGGAGATATGCGAGTTTGAAATTTTATATAATGTTATCGTAAAACGTGAGGCCATAGGTTGCATTACATTGTTTCAACAATCAAAGTGGTTATTTCAAATCTCCACGACGACGACTACAATCATGCACAAATAGATTCTTTACTTTATTGTTATGAGAGTTTCCATGGTAACTAAGCAGGAGTACTACACATGGATTAAATTTTTCCCGATGAGCCAATAGAGAGCTTCGACCTGATTACATTGAGTGTAAAATCACCTTTGTATCGCCTATAGTAACGGAGGTATGCGAGTTTGAAATTTTATATAATGTTATCGTAAAACGTGAGGCCATAGGTTGTATTACATTGTTTCAACAATCAAAGTGGTTATTTCAAATCTCCACGACGACGACTACAATCATGCACAAATAGATTGTTTACTTTATTGTTATGAGAGTTTCCATGGTAACTAAGCATGAATATTACACATGGATTAAATTTTTCGCATGAGCCAATAGAGAGCTTCGACCTGATTACATTGAGTGTAAAATCACCTTTGTATCGCCTATAGTAACGTAGATATGCGAGTTTGAAATTTTATATAATGTTATCGTAAAACGTGAGGCCATAGGTTGTATTACATTGTTTCATCAATCAAAGTGGTTATTTCAAATCTCCACAACGACGACTACAATCATGCACAAATAGATTGTTTACTTTATTGTTATGAGAGTTTCCATGGTAACTAAGCAGGAGTACTACACATGGATTAAATTTTTCCCGATGAGCCAATAGAGAGCTTCGACCTGATTACATTGAGTGTAAAATCACCTTTGTATCGCCTATAGTAACGGAGATATGCGAGTTTGAAATTTTATATAATGTTATCGTAAAACGTGAGGCCATAGGTTGTATTACATTGTTTCATCAATCAAAGTGGTTATTTCAAATCTCCACAACGACGACTACAATCATGCACAAATAGATTGTTTACTTTATTGTTATGAAAGTTTCCATGGTAACTAAGCATAGATATTACACATGGAAAAAATTTTTTCCGCATGAGCCAATAGAGAGCTTCGACCTGATTACATTGAGTGTAAAATCACCTTTGTATCGCCTATAGTAACGGAGATATGCGAGTTTGAAATTTTATATAATGTTATCGTAAAACGTGAGGCCATAGGTTGTATTACATTGTTTCATCAATCAAAGTGGTTATTTCAAATCTCCACAACGACGACTACAATCATGCACAAATAGATTCTTTACTTTATTGTTATGAGAGTTTCCATGGTAACTAAGCAGGAGTACTACACATGGATTAAATTTTTCCCGATGAGCCAATAGAGAGCTTCGACCTGATTACATTGAGTGTAAAATCACCTTTGTATCGCCTATAGTAACGGAGGTATGCGAGTTTGAAATTTTATATAATGTTATCGTAAAACGTGAGGCCATAGGTTGTATTACATTGTTTCAACAATCAAAGTGGTTATTTCAAATCTCCACGACGACGACTACAATCATGCACAAATAGATTGTTTACTTTATTGTTATGAGAGTTTCCATGGTAACTAAGCATGAATATTACACATGGATTAAATTTTTCGCATGAGCCAATAGAGAGCTTCGACCTGATTACATTGAGTGTAAAATCACCTTTGTATCGCCTATAGTAACGTAGATATGCGAGTTTGAAATTTTATATAATGTTATCGTAAAACGTGAGGCCATAGGTTGCATTACATAGTTTCAACAATCAAAGTGGTTATTTCAAATCTCCACGACGATGACTACAATCATGCACAAATAGATTGTTTACTTTATTGTTATGAGAGTTTCCATGGTAACTAAGCAGGAGTACTACACATGGATTAAATTTTTCCCGATGAGCCAATAGAGAGCGCGACCTGATTACATTGAGTGTAAAATCACCATTGTATCGCCTATAGTAACGGAGGTATGCGAGTTTGAAATTTTATATAATGTTATCGTAAAACGTGAGGCCATAGGTTGTATTACATTGTTTCATCAATCAAAGTGGTTATTTCAAATCTCCACAACGACGACTACAATCATGCACAAATAGATTGTTTACTTTATTGTTATGAGAGTTTCCATGGTAACTAAACATGAGTATTACACATGGATTAAATTTTTCCCGATGAACCAATAGAGAGCTTCGACCTGATTACATTGAGTGTAAAATCACCTTTGTATGGCCTATAGTAACGGAGATATGCGAGTTTGAAATTTTATATAATGTTATCGTAAAACGTGAGGCCATAGGTTGTATTACATTGTTTCATCAATCAAAGTGGTTATTTCAAATCTCCACAACGACGACTACAATCATGCACAAATAGATTGTTTACTTTATTGTTATGAGAGTTTCCATGGTAACTAAGCATAGATATTACACATGGAAAAATTTTTTTCCTCATGAGCCAATAGAGAGCTTCGACCTGATTACATTGAGTGTAAAATCACCTTTGTATCGCCTATAGTAACGGAGATATGCGAGTTTGAAATTTTATATAATGTTATCGTAAAACGTGAGGCCATAGGTTGCATTACATTGTTTCAACAATCAAAGTGGTTATTTCAAATCTCCACAACGACGACTACAATCATGCACAAATAGATTGTTTACTTTATTGTTATGAGAGTTTCCATGGTAACTAAACATGAGTATTACACATGGATTAAATTTTTCCCGATGAGCCAATAGAGAGCTTCGACCTGATTACATTGAGTGTAAAATCACCTTTGTATCGCCTATAGTAACGGAGATATGCGAGTTTGAAATTTTATATAATGTTATCGTAAAACGTGAGGCCATAGGTTGCATTACATTGTTTCAACAATCAAAGTGGTTATTTCAAATCTCCACAACGACGACTACAATCATGCACAAATAGATTGTTTACTTTATTGTTATGAGAGTTTCCATGGTAACTAAGCATGAATATTACACATGGATTAAATTTTTCCGTATGAGCCAATAGAGAGCTTCGACCTGATTACATTGAGTGTAAAATCACTTTTGTATCGCCTATAGTAACGGAGATATGCGAGTTTGAAATTTTATATAATGTTGTCGTAAAACGTGAGGCCATAGGTTGTATTACATTGTTTCATCAATCAAAGTGGTTATTTCAAATCTCCACAACGACGACTACAATCATGCACAAATAGATTGTTTACTTTATTGTTATGAGAGTTTCCATGGTAACTAAGCATAGATATTACACATGGAAAAAATTTTTTCCGCATGAGCCAATAGAGAGCTTCGACCTGATTACATTGAGTGTAAAATCACCTTTGTATCGCCTATAGTAACGGAGATATGCGAGTTTGAAATTTTATATAATGTTATCGTAAAACGTGAGGCCATAGGTTGTATTACATTGTTTCATCAATCAAAGTGGTTATTTCAAATCTCCACAACGACGACTACAATCATGCACAAATAGATTGTTTACTTTATTGTTATGAAAGTTTCCATGGTAACTAAGCATAGATATTACACATGGAAAAAATTTTTTCCGCATGAGCCAATAGAGAGCTTCGACCTGATTACATTGAGTGTAAAATCACCTTTGTATCGCCTATAGTAACGGAGATATGCGAGTTTGAAATTTTATATAATGTTATCGTAAAACGTGAGGCCATAGGTTGTATTACATTGTTTCATCAATCAAAGTGGTTATTTCAAATCTCCACAACGACGACTACAATCATGCACAAATAGATTGTTTACTTTATTGTTATGAGAGTTTCCATGGTAACTAAACATGAGTATTACACATGGATTAAATTTTTCCCGATGAACCAATAGAGAGCTTCGACCTGATTACATTGAGTGTAAAATCACCTTTGTATCGCCTATAGTAACGGAGGTATGCGAGTTTGAAATTTTATATAATGTTATCGTAAAACGTGAGGCCATAGGTTGTATTACATTGTTTCAACAATCAAAGTGGTTATTTCAAATCTCCACGACGACGACTACAATCATGCACAAATAGATTGTTTACTTTATTGTTATGAGAGTTTCCATGGTAACTAAGCATGAATATTACACATGGATTAAATTTTTCGCATGAGCCAATAGAGAGCTTCGACCTGATTACATTGAGTGTAAAATCACCTTTGTATCGCCTATAGTAACGTAGATATGCGAGTTTGAAATTTTATATAATGTTATCGTAAAACGTGAGGCCATAGGTTGCATTACATAGTTTCAACAATCAAAGTGGTTATTTCAAATCTCCACGACGATGACTACAATCATGCACAAATAGATTGTTTACTTTATTGTTATGAGAGTTTCCATGGTAACTAAGCAGGAGTACTACACATGGATTAAATTTTTCCCGATGAGCCAATAGAGAGCTTCGACCTGATTACATTGAGTGTAAAATCACCATTGTATCGCCTATAGTAACGGAGGTATGCGAGTTTGAAATTTTATATAATGTTATCGTAAAACGTGAGGCCATAGGTTGTATTACATTGTTTCATCAATCAAAGTGGTTATTTCAAATCTCCACAACGACGACTACAATCATGCACAAATAGATTGTTTACTTTATTGTTATGAGAGTTTCCATGGTAACTAAGCATAGATATTACACATGGAAAAAATTTTTTCCGCATGAGCCAATAGAGAGCTTCGACCTGATTATATTGAGTGTAAAATCACCTTTGTATCGCCTATAGTAACGGAGATATGCGAGTTTGAAATTTTATATAATGTTATCGTAAAACGTGAGGCCATAGGTTGTATTACATTGTTTCATCAATCAAAGTGGTTATTTCAAATCTCCACAACGACGACTACAATCATGCACAAATAGATTGTTTACTTTATTGTTATGAGAGTTTCCATGGTAACTAAGCAGGAGTACTACACATGGATTAAATTTATCCCGATGAGCCAATAGAGAGCTTCGACCTGATTACATTGAGTGTAAAATCACCTTTGTATCGCCTATAGTAACGGAGATATGCGAGTTTGAAATTTTATATAATGTTATCGTAAAACGTGAGGCCATAGGTTGTATTACATTGTTTCATCAATCAAAGTGGTTATTTCAAATCTCCACAACGACGACTACAATCATGCACAAATAGATTGTTTACTTTATTGTTATGAGAGTTTCCATGGTAACTAAGCATAGATATTACACATGGAAAAATTTTTTTCCGCATGAGCCAATAGAGAGCTTCGACCTGATTACATTGAGTGTAAAATCACCTTTGTATCGCCTATAGTAACGGAGATATGCGAGTTTGAAATTTTATATAATGTTATCGTAAAACGTGAGGCCATAGGTTGCATTACATTGTTTCAACAATCAAAGTGGTTATTTCAAATCTCCACGACGACGACTACAATCATGCACAAATAGATTCTTTACTTTATTGTTATGAGAGTTTCCATGGTAACTAAGCAGGAGTACTACACATGGATTAAATTTTTCCCGATGAGCCAATAGAGAGCTTCGACCTGATTACATTGAGTGTAAAATCACCTTTGTATCGCCTATAGTAACGGAGGTATGCGAGTTTGAAATTTTATATAATGTTATCGTAAAACGTGAGGCCATAGGTTGTATTACATTGTTTCAACAATCAAAGTGGTTATTTCAAATCTCCACGACGACGACTACAATCATGCACAAATAGATTGTTTACAGTAGTGGGGTTTACGGGGGGGACAGGACCAGAAAGTACGAGCCCCCTTCAAGCAGATTTGCTACACTTAAAACTTGCTCAACATGCCCATATGAGCTTTTTGCTCAAGTGTGGAACCCTTGCCTAATCCAAGATTTTTGTAAAAATGCCCTCATGGATTCCATGAGAAAGTACGAACCCCCCTCAGATTGATGAGGCTACGCTTACAAAAGGCACTTCTGTGAGATTGATGTCTATAATTCTGTCAAAAATATGCCCCTCTTGAGGCCATACTTAAAACTAGGCTATACCCACCTATATACACCTACACCCACCCCCACCCACCCACGCATATTCACTTCCGGTCCACTTCCGGTCCACTTCCGGTTCACTTCCGGTCCACTTCCGGTTTACTTCCGGTCTACTTCCGGTTTACTTCCGGTCCACTTCCGGTTTACTTCCGGTCCACTTCCGGTCTACTTCCGGTCTACTTCCGGTCCACTTCCGGTTTGCCTAATTCCGGTCCACTTCCGGCCCACTTGTGACCTATTTCTGGTTTATTTATATTGCATCATGCTGTGCAACAAATTATTAGACATGTGTTCTTTTCTGATTGGTTGCTTATGACATAATTTGATGATGTGTTATATTCTGATTGGCCTATTGTTTCAGATGTGTTGTTTTCTGATTGGTTGCTTATGACATAATGTGATTATGTGTTATATTCTGATTGGCTTATTGTTTCAATGCGGTCCGTGCTTATGGTATATAAAGAGATTTTGCATTGCATATCAGCCAGTATTGTAAGAGCTTTTGAAGAGTAAGGTTGTGTTGTTGCAGTGCTGAACCCAACTGATATTTTTATCCAGCATAGAGTTTTGATTTGAACCCCAAGAAATTTTATATAAATACCAAAGCCAAAAATATTAACATACATACACACGTACACACACACACAAAGCACAGTGTTGAACCCAACTGATCCAGCATAAAGTTTTGAATTGAATCCCAAGAAATTGTATATAAATACCAAAGCCAAAAATATTAACACACATACACACGTACACACACACACACAGTACAGTGTTGAACCCAACTGATCCAGCATAAAGTTTTGAATTGAATCCCAAGAAATTGTATATAAATACCAAAGCCAAAAATATTAAGTGTATACACACATACACACGTACACACACACACACAGCACAGTGTTGAACCCAACTGATCCAGCATAAAGTTTTGAATTGAATCCCAAGAAATTGTATATAATAAACAACAACGAAAATGCCGAATCAAAAACATTGTAATCAGTGCAATAAAAATATATCCAGCTCCAATTGGGCCAAGCATCAAAAAATTTGTAATCCAGACAAAAGCAGAACTCCCACAAAAATTTGCCCCAAATGCAATAGAAAATATAACATGCAATACTTCACATATATACATAAAAATACTTGCTCTGCACAGTCATCAACATTGCCCTCACAAGCACTGAAAAGAAGGCACGAAGCACCTCTTAATGCCAGAGCAGCAAAACAGCCACGCTATGAACCTATCCGTAGCAGTTTTAACGGCCAATTAAGGGATTACCGGTTTGTATCAGAGCCAAGATGTGGCATTGAGAATTTCTTGAACAGTAAAAAACCTGATGTACAGGCAATTCTTAATGCACAAAATGGCTCTTATAAGCTATCCCTCAAATTGTTTGTACAATATAAGAAACCAAAAGGCACAAAATTTACACAGCCCCACATAACAGAAACTGTACCTGTATATTCAAATGCAAATTCAGATACAATAATAAGCAGCTTGATAAATCAACTGAACATTAAACACTCTGAATTTGCAGCAAAAGAGTCCGGATGGAGCCTATGCGGTTCATCACACAAGCTCTATGTTAATATTTCTGAATTCAGCCCATTACAAGGATCTACTTATGTACCATTGCCTGCTAATATCAAAAACAAAAGAGCCGTGGTCAATATAAAAAATGCCGACCAGAAATGCTTTTTGTGGTGTATATTAGCTGCTTTGTATCCAGTTTCAGACCATCCTGAGAGAATAACTTATTACAAACAGTATGAACACGATTTTGACGATGCAATAGAGGGTTTGGAATATCCAATGTCTGTTCAGAATATTGATAAATTTGAAAAAAAGGCCAGGCACATCAATGGCAAACAATTATCTATTAATGTATTTATTTGTTCCACTGGCAATTGCCCGATAGCACCTCTCAGAATCAGTACAATTGATGATGAATCTGCAATTCCGATTGATCTGCTCTTAATTGAAGGAGATGATACATACCATTACACTCTAATACATAATCTTCAAGCTTTAGTGAGAACGCAACTAGATAAATATAAAAACATATTCAAGTTGTGCAGAAGATGTTTAACTGTATTTGATGGTCAAAAAATGGTGAAGGGGGTTCGGGAAGAGAGTGCAGAAATTGCTAAAAACAAGTTAATTGAGCATCTGAAATACTGTGGGAACCATAAACCTGTTCATATGGTGATGCCCAATCCAAGTGAAAATTGCAAATTCAAAAAGTATGAAGCCTTGTTGGAACACCCAGCATATATTGTCTGTGATTTCGAATCGAACCTCAAACCTCTTGCATTCTGCAATCCAGATCCTGAAGAATCTTCAACTACACCATACCAGTTACATGAGCCTTCCAGCTTTTGTTATATAGTTATACGGGATGGTATTGTTATTAAAGAATATTCATACATGGGACCAAATGCCATCAAAATATTTGCAGATAGAATAGAAAATGAGTGCCGTGACATAGCATCCAACATCTTATTAAAATCAAAGCCTATGTTGCCTTTAACAGAGAAACAGATTGAGGATTTCAACAATGCAGAAAAATGCCCGGTATGTGATTGTGAATTTTCAGATACAAATATCAAGGTTCATCACCATTCTCATACAGATGGTAAATTCTTAATGGCCCTGTGTAAAAGCTGTAATATTAAGATCCAGAGACCAAAATTTATCCCCATATTTTGCCATGGAGCATCCAATTATGATTTCCATCATCTGATCAGGTACGAGGGGTTTGACAAGCAGAATTTAAACATTTTAGCTGAAAATGATGAAAAATATATATCTATTAGCAAGATAATTAAAGTTGATGGTGCTCCTATTCACATAAGATTTCTTGATTCTTACAGATTTTTATCTGCTAGCCTGGCTACACTGGCCTCTCAATTATCTGATGATGACTTGAAAATCACACGTGCTATGTTTCCAAATCAGGACCTGAAATTAATTAAGCGGAAGGGTGTATATCCATATGACTATGTCACAGATTTTTCTAAATTTGATGAGTGTTCCCTGCCACCACAAGAAGAGTTTTATAGCAGAATCAGAGGATCTGGAATCACTGATGAAGATTATCACCATGCCAAATTGATGTGGAACAATTTAAAATGCAAGACATTTGGTGATTATCACATGGCATATTTAAAACTTGATGTAACCCTCTTAGCTGATATATTGCAAGCATTCAGAAAATCTTCAATGCAAAATTATGGACTGGACCCAGTGTATTTTTACAGTGCCCCGGGCCTAGCATGGGCCGCAATGTTTTTCAACACCAAAAAGCTATTGGATCTGATCCACGATCAAGATATGTATCTGTTTATGGAGCAGTGTATAAGAGGAGGGATGGTGCAATGTTCTCAGAGATATGCCAGAGCAAATAACAAGTATATGCCTGATTATGATCCAGCACGGCCATCAAATTATATAACATATGTAGATGCCAATAGCCTCTATGGTCATGCCATGATGGATAAACTGCCATATGCAGAGCTTGAATGGGTTGAAGATTTCAATATTGAAGATCTTCAGGATTTTGATGACAGTGACTATGGCCTCATCTTAGAGGTTGATCTGACAATTCCTGATCATTTGCACAATAAATTTTCTGATCTGTCCCCAATTCCCGAGGTTCAGTGCTCACCTGGCTCTAAACAGAAGAAGCTCATGATGACTCTGGAGCCGAAACAGGATTATGTTATATATTACAAAAACCTCCAGTTCCTCATGAAACATGGTGTTCAAGTAACCAAAGTTGGCAAAGTTTTGAGGTTCAGGCACTCAGAATGGTTGAAACCATATATTGATACAAATACAGAGCTTCGAACATCTGCAAAGAGCCAATTTGATAAGGCCTTGTTTAAATTGATGATCAATTCTGTATTTGGCAAAACAATTGAAAATGTCAGAAAACATAACAATGTTAAAATAAATACTGACCCCAGCCGGAGCAAAAAATTGGTTGCAAAGCCTAATTTCAATTACAGAAGAATTTATGATGAGCACATGGCACTTTTCAACATGAAGAAAACAAAGATTAAGTTTGATAAACCTATTTATGTAGGGGCTGTGATATTGGAATTGTCCAAATTACATATGTTAAAACTTTATTATGACGTGTTGAAACCTTTTTATGGTGATCGTGTAAAATTGATGTACATGGACACGGATAGTTTTATTCTTGATATTCAAACAGAAGATGTTTATCAAGATATTGCACAGTCTGAATTGTTTCAATACTTTGATACTAGTGAACATACAATAATTCAACCCCACAACAAAAAGGTGCCTGGCAAGTTAAAAGATGAGACACTTGGTGATGTTATTGTGGCATTTGCTGGGTTAAGTGCCAAGATGTACACTTTTAAAACATGTAGTGCTGTTGTCAAAAAAGCCAAGGGCATTGGCAAAGTGACTGTTGAAAAAGATCTCCAATTTGAAGATTATGAAAATTGCATCAAATCCCAGAGTTCAATCAAAACATCGGAAAATAGAATTCAGAGTGAGGATCACTTGCTGACTTCAAATATTGTAACAAAAGTGGCTCTGGACCCACATGATGATAAGAGATGCATTTTATCATGTGGCATACATACTTTACCTTGGGGGCATTGTGATTTGAGAAGTGGCAAACAATGCCTAATTACAGAGCATGATTTGAAATAAATAAACATGCCTATGAACTTATTTGGGTTCAAAAAACAGGCTATTATGGACCTGCCAACACCACAACCCTCTTCTGATATGCTGTCTAAACTGAGTGGCTTGTTAATTATTCATCTGAACAGCATACTTACAGATAATGATGATGAAACAGGCAAAACATTGTACATATTTAACAATAATTTAAATCATTACCAATTACCTGTAGGTGGGCAATTGCAATTTATTACAACCCCTGAGGGTGAAGTCAAGATTTCAATAGGGAGAAATATTTACAGAATTAAGCACTCAAACATGGTTTCTGGCACTGTATATACTGTTTCTGCTGGTGACTGCTTATATGTTGAGGTCCCTGGATCCTATGACAAGCTTATACCCTTTTTTATAGAATTAAGAATCAGATACTCTATAATAAATAACCATTAAAAGAAAATGCCTAATGATATATTTGGCCATACAAGGCATGAAGATCACAGTGATGAGATTCTGATGCTTGATGTCAGAGTCAAGAAATTAAGAAGTGATTTACAAGCTTTACAAACCACACTCAATGCCAGTCTTCAATTAGAAATTACAAATTTACAATCACAATGCATGGACCCTCTTCTTAAAATTGATTCCGAACTCAAGTTATTGCTTCAGAAATATACTGATCTGGCGACATTGGATAATTTTCAAAGTTTAGAAGAAGCTGTAGCAGCTCTTCAAGCCAAATTTAAGACCCAGACCACCAATTCCGAGCAATTGAAACAGCAATTGGAAGAGCAGATAAATAATGTCCACACACAGCTCCAAACAATTGTCAAAAGCATAAAATCACAGGAAGATTTTGATCTAGTGATTTCCACTCTGAAAGAACAGATTCAATCACTCCAGATACCTAATCTGGACCCTCTGCACAATGCCATAGCCGAGGTTAAAGAAAAAATTGAGACACTTGAAAATTTTATGAACAATTTGCCATCTTCTGATGCTTTGAATGCAATAACTCGGAGTGTAGCAAACATCAAGCTGCAACTTGAAACATATGAAGATTTTGGAAAAATTCAAAGTACCATAACCCATCTTGAAGGTACAATAGCAGCAGTGCAAAGTGATTTGGCAAATGTACAAGAAACTCGCCTGCCTGGGATTGTAGACACACTTGTTAGTGTCCAGCAACAGATTACAAAGCTTGAAAACCTCAACACTGAATCTGAACTATCTCATTTTCATCACTTGATCGATGATATTCAAACAAAACTTGAAATTTTACAACGATCCACACCCACTCAGGCAGATATAGCCCTGCTCCAAAATGCTATGCAAAATGTGGCTGATGCTTCTGAATTAAACAATGTCAAATTGGCACTTGAATCTTTGCAAAATACTGTTTCAAATCTTCCTACATCACAGGAACTTAAAAATATTAAGAGAGCAGTGAATCGCATATTGAAATCAGAAGATATCAAGAATATCCAGGCAGAGATCAAACAACTCACTCAGACAGTGGCCACTCTACCAACCAATCAACATATTAATGAACTGCATGCCCTGTTTGAGGATATCAGAAGACAGGTCCATGATCTTACTGCTCAAAATTCAAAATTGGCAGTTGTTGAAAATTTGCAACAAATTGTAGCTAATATCAAGCAACAGCTAGGGACCATGGAATCCAATCAAGCAAATGCTCTGTCTGTTTTTGCCACCCAGCTTCAAGAGATTGTGCAACAATACAAGAAACTTATTGTGGACATAAAAATCAAGCCAGGCCACGATGATGTTGTTAGGACCATCAATGAGCACCTTGAATCTGTAACAAGCAGATTGCTTACAGCAGAAAAGGAAATAACAGGCATAATCGAGAATCCAAAACATACAGTAATTCTTGAATTGTACAGCATCCCCAACAAAGAATATAATTCACCATTTACACCGGGTGGCAAAATATATATGCTGTCCCCTGCACAATTTTATTACCAGTTTTTTGTTGGGGGCACATTGAGACCAATCAAGATCAAATATTGGCATCAGCCACAGGCACACCACTACCCCACCTTATCAATAACAAATGCTGAGAACAAAGTAAAAATCACCAGTGTAGAGTTAGAGGATTTTACAGACCCCAATACATTAGAAACAGCCTATACTGAAGATGATGGCTCTCTGGAATTTAAAATACAAATAGGGGACAAATTATATTTAGAAAATCCTGCAGTCTCAGCTGCTGAACACCCCATAGTTGCAATATTCTTGTTTTCATATTATGTCTAGACAAATTATTGTTGATGAACTACACAGACAGGCCAGACATAATTTTAAGAGACTCCCAGTAGTCACAAAGGGCATAGATGATTTATGGCAGAGCGACTTGATTGAAATGGCAAGTGGGCAGTTGAAAAACTTAGACAAAATCAACAAGGGCTACAAGTATCTACTCACTGTCATAGATACATTTTCAAAATTTGCCTGGGCTGTGCCACTCAAATCCAAGACTGGAACATGTGTTACAGAAGCCTTCAGGACAATCATCAATCATTCAGGAAGATCACCGCGCTATTTGCAAACAGATAATGGCAAAGAATTTTATAATTCAGTGTTTCAACAATTTATTAAAAGCCAGGCAATAAAACATTACTCGAGTTACAGTGATCTCAAGGCCTCAATTGTAGAGAGATTCAACAGAACCTTAAAAAATCTTATGTATAAACAATTTACACTTCAAGGTAATTATAAATGGCTTAATATTCTTCCAGAACTTCTACATAAATATAACAACTCGGTCCATTCCACAATCAACATGAAACCCTCGGAGGTAACTTCAACTGATGAGCAAAAATTGATCAGGACTGTTTATTATCCTAGATACCAGCCAACAACAAGAAAGGCCAAATACAGGGTGGGTGATCAAGTAAGAATCAGCAAATATAAGCACTTATTCAAAAGAGGCTTTACCAGAAACTGGAGCACCGAATTATTTACAGTAGTTCAAGTTAAACCTGGGACCCTTAACACATATATAATAAAGGATCACCGAGGAGAAATTCTCAAAGGCAGGTTCTATGAACAAGAGCTCAGCAAAACTAAACAGCCTGACACATATCTCATAGAAAAAGTCATCCGCAGAAAAGGCAACAAGTTACTTGTCAAATGGCTGGGTCATCCGGAAAACAGCTGGATCGATGCAGACAAAGTGATAATATGAGCACCTGGGATGTTATAAAAAGGCTGCCTGAACCTGAACAACAGAATAAGAGAAATGGCAACTTGCTGCCTGATAATATTAGGTGTCTTATTGTCGGGCCATCTGCTTGTGGTAAAACTACATTAATGGTTGATAATTTTTTATTAGCACCCAACTGGTTAGACTGGAAAAACAGGCACTTGTATGTCTTCTCTAAGAGCTTGGAACAATTAAAATATCAGCAGCTGATGAAGCTATATGATGGATTGGATATAGCCACTTTTGAACCAGATGTTAAGCCACTTGATGAATGTCTCGATAATTCTGTTGTTGTGTTTGATGATGTTATACTGGATAATCAAAACAAGGTTAGAAATTTCTTTACACAGGGGCGGCACAAAAACATTGATTGCTTCTACCTGGCACAGACTTTTTCTAAAATACCGAAGCAGCTGATCCGAGACAACAGCAATTTTATATGTGTGTTTCATCAAGATCATACCAACCTCAAACACATACATGATGAATATGTAGGTGGGGACTTGAGCTACAATGATTTTTCCAAGTTTTGCAGTAGGTGCTGGAACCAGGACAGTTATGGGTTTGTCACAATTGATATGACAAGAACACCTAGTAGTGGCAAATATAGAAACAAAATCAACAATTTTCTAGACGTTGAGACGTATATAAATAACCATGAAACGACCAGTCATTGATGATCTTAAGTTAAGAGATTATCTTGTAAAAAGATTTAAGGGATGGAAATCAGAGAACCGAGGAATTTATGAAAAACACAAACAAACAGAACAGCCTGTAATTGATGCTATTAATAATTTAGGTAAGAATATCAAAACTGTTACAGAGCAAAATCAAGATTTGATCACAGAGCTTGTACCTGTAGCTGCAAGGAACATATTAGATTATCCATTCACCCCACTTTCCAGTATTCATACACCTAGTCCTGTTGCTCCTCGAAGAATTGAAGCTACTCAGGATCCTATTGAATTGGGTCTTCTTGCTCAAAAATATTTAACCACACCTAAAGACAATAAAGATGAGGTGTTTGGCTTATATGCTGACACAGAGCTTGATGGTAGCATCATACATAGAATTGGCAATTTCAGAGTAACATTTATGGGAGATGATATAATTGTATATTCAGAATCTCGTCTCGGAGAAAAAGGTGGTTTTGTTAAGTACCCCGGCACACCTGGATTGTGGGAACTGATAACTAGGAAAAGGCCTGGCAGCTATACAGATCAAGATTATGAACATTACAAAGAAATATTAATAAAATCAGATGCTCTATACCAGAACAATGATCCCACACAAAAAAGAGTCAAGTCTAGCAGTGGGGCAAAATACAATAATTTAATCAAGCCCATATGGTCACAGATCAAGACTGGCAGTGGAATCAAACAATACAACACCCTGCCTAAAGAATTTGTCTGGGTTGATGATGTCAGGAAACTTGTGGATAGGTTATTGGTGATAGCTGGGGAGGAAAATGCTGGCAACAACAATTTTTACAATGAAAAGGTTGGAATTATGGACATGATAAGCACCAAATTGTCTAATTTTATAGTGAATGACCCTAAGGGGATTGGATATCTCATAAAAATTATTAATACTCTACCACCTAAATTTTGGAATATTTCTGAGGGTCGGGGGCTTGTTAATGACATTATAAACAAGCTGCCATTTGAACTACATATTCCAGGCTATCAGTATTGTGGTCCAGGCACAAAATTGGATCATAGATTAAACAGAGGTGATCCTGGTGTAAATCCCCTAGATGCTGCTTGTAGAGACCATGACATAGCATACAACACACATTCTGATCTTGACAAGAGACATGATGCAGACAAGAAATTAGAAGAGGCTGCATTTGGTAGATTTGTAAGCAAAGATGCTTCTTTGAGTGAGAGAATATCAGCATTGGGGACCACCATAGCTATGAGCACCAAGCAAAAACTGGGGTGGGGGTTGTAAATAATAAACCTACAATGAAGGCCAAGGGTGTTATGTATCAGATACCTTATGCAGGTCTCAAATCTCTTAAAACTATTGACAGTCTCTTGACCAAAAAGCAGCGCAGGAAAAAAAGCTCTTGTCTTGCAAAGGGGCATGGTATGAAATTGTTGCTTAGTACCCCCCAATTAAAAAAATTACAGCAATCAAGAAAAAAATCACATACAGGGGGTTTCATATTTACTATCCCTGCCATCTTAGCAGCTCTCGGGGCTGTTGGGAGCTTGGCCGGGGGATCAGCTGCCATAGCAAAAACAGTAATAGATGCCAAGAAAAATAGGGCAGAATTAGATGAGCAGAAGCGCCATAACCTGGCCATGGAGAAAAAAGGCAAAGGTGTTAAGAGAGCCATAAATAAGTTTAAAAAAAACAAGAGCCGCTTACAAACCAAGATATTGAAGCTTTGATCAAGCCACTGGGCATCAAACATTTTAGGGGTGTGTACATGTCTGATTCTTTACCGGAACAACCACTCAACAAAGAGTGTGGCATTGTTAATTTGGATGAGTACAAAAATCAGGGCACTCACTGGATCTGTTATCTTAAATATTTAAACAATGAGGCATTTGTGTTTGATTCATTTGGAGGTGTTCCACCTGAAAATTTAATAAAATATCTAAATTCAGCTAATCTTTATTACAATAATGCCCGTGTTCAAAACTTCAAAGATGTTAATTGCGGACATTTGTGTTTATCTGTTCTTAGATATATGTCTCAAATAAATAAACCATCAATTGAAAATTTTCAAAAGGCCTTGTGGTATTTGAAACATCATGGGGGTATTCCATCTCACCAGCCAAAATTCAATATTGAAACTCAAATTGCATGATGACATAGTGTATCCCAAAACAATAGCTCTCAGAGCATTTTACGGCATGTACTTGATACCTAATATTACACACCACAACAACACAATTGCAGTAGGGGATGAAAAAATTGTCATCACTCCAGGGCAGTATAATCTGTCCACTCTAAATGCTCAGTTACCCAGAGGTGTGGTGTTAAGTCAAAATTCTGTCACTCACAGAGTAGAGATTGTGTCTGCAACAGAGACAGTGGATCTGGGTACTATAGGAGAGCTGTTAGGCTTTGAGAACAACACAAAACTTGAACCAGCCATCAAACACACTGCTATGAATATACCCAAATTCTTGGCCATAGAGACTCTGAATATTCACTGTAATGTGGCCGAGGGTATGATCACCAAATCAAATGGCATAGGCACTCACAAACAAACTGGCATCATTGCAACATTCAAACCTAATTCTGAATTCATGGAGCCAATCATCTACAATCCATCCCCAACATTATATTTTCCTGTGTGCCATAACAGAATAGATTATATTGAATTGATGGTCACTAATGAGAAAGAAGAATTAGTTGATTTTGCTGGAGCCACAACAACTGCTATCATAGAGATTAACATTTAAATAAAAATACATACAATGGAAAATATCGAGAGTTATGAGCTACAATCATTCCCTCCAAACAGGAGGACATTTGCAAATTTAAATCAACCCAACACAGAAATTGAGGTCGATCTTGATGTAGGGGACGGCTTTATACACCCCCACAGAGCAGATCTATACATCAAATTTGATGTTGTAAAGCTCGATGGAACAGATTATCCGGCAAATTCAAATATAAGATTGGTAGATAATTTTGTACCGCATCTGTTCTCTGAAATTGAGATCAGAAAGCATGGTGTTGTTATAAACAGAGTAGATTATCCCGGCATTACCTCCACAGCTTTGGCCACTCTAAAATTATCCAAAACCGAGGCTTCTTACTACAAAATCGGTGGATTTGAGGCTGGTGATAAAATAATATCTAAGAGCCACACAGTGCTGTTCCCCATGCGCCTGTTGCCAGGATTCTTCTCAGATTACAAAGATATTATGTGGAAGGGCGGTTTAAGAATTACATTTAGAAGAGCTGCAAATGATAATAATGCTTTGATGAGGTACAGCACATTAAACCCTACAGGAGAAGCTATGCCTAATACCTTACCAGAGGCAGGCAAATGCATTATTCAGACTATGGAGCTAAGAATCCCTGTTGTTGAATATGAGGCCAGTTATGCTCTTAAATACAAAGCTGATATCCTAAAAAATCCACAAGTACCTTTACAATTTTATACATATCAATGCGTACAGAAGCCTGCCGCTGGTACTTATTATGAATTTGATGCCACAAATTCATTCTCCAGTATACAATATGACATGCCTGATTTTGTGGTGGTACTGTTTCAGACTGGGAGACACAACAATCAGGAAAAAAATTCGAGTAAATTTGATAACTGCAACATCAAGAACATATATCTTAAAAATGGCAGAAATGAGGTATTTCCTAGAGAAAATTACAATTTAGACATGTCCAAGGATGATTTCCTCAAATTATATGAAGCTTTTTCGGCTTTCAAGAGGGTCACTACTGGCAGTACTGACATGTATTACACACCAGATGAATTCAAAGCACGGAGACCCATGTTTGTCATCAACGCTTCAAAAAGAAAACAAGTTGTGGTTAATGACAGAACAAACATTAAAATTATCTGTGAATTCCATGAGGCTTTACCTGAAGACACCATTTGTAGTGTCATTCTCATAGGTGAGAAATCATATATTTATGATGTAAGAAATGAGCGGGTCACAGAGCAGTTCTAGAAGAATTATATTGTTTTAATACTAGATATGCAAATTGAGCCTGGTATCCAATTAAACTTAAACCAGAAATAAATATGTATGTGTGTGTATGTGTGTGTGTGTGTGTGTGTCTTGGCCAAGTTTTAAGTGTGGCCTCAAGAGGGGCATATTTTTGACAGAATTATAGACATCAATCTCACAGAAGTGCCTTTTGTAAGCGTAGCCTCATCAATCTGAGGGGGGTTCGTACTTTCTCATGGAATCCATGAGGGCATTTTTACAAAAATCTTGGATTAGGCAAGGGTTCCACACTTGAGCAAAAAGCTCATATGGGCATGTTGAGCAAGTTTTAAGTGTAGCAAATCTGCTTGAAGGGGGCTCGTACTTTCTGGTCCTGTCCCCCCCGTAAACCCCACTACTGTTTACTTTATTGTTATGAGAGTTTCCATGGTAACTAAGCATGAATATTACACATGGATTAAATTTTTCGCATGAGCCAATAGAGAGCTTCGACCTGATTACATTGAGTGTAAAATCACCTTTGTATCGCCTATAGTAACGTAGATATGCGAGTTTGAAATTTTATATAATGTTATCGTAAAACGTGAGGCCATAGGTTGTATTACATTGTTTCATCAATCAAAGTGGTTATTTCAAATCTCCACAACGACGACTACAATCATGCACAAATAGATTGTTTACTTTATTGTTATGAGAGTTTCCATGGTAACTAAGCAGGAGTACTACACATGGATTAAATTTTTCCCGATGAGCCAATAGAGAGCTTCGACCTGATTACATTGAGTGTAAAATCACCTTTGTATCGCCTATAGTAACGGAGATATGCGAGTTTGAAATTTTATATAATGTTATCGTAAAACGTGAGGCCATAGGTTGTATTACATTGTTTCATCAATCAAAGTGGTTATTTCAAATCTCCACAACGACGACTACAATCATGCACAAATAGATTGTTTACTTTATTGTTATGAAAGTTTCCATGGTAACTAAGCATAGATATTACACATGGAAAAAATTTTTTCCGCATGAGCCAATAGAGAGCTTCGACCTGATTACATTGAGTGTAAAATCACCTTTGTATCGCCTATAGTAACGGAGATATGCGAGTTTGAAATTTTATATAATGTTATCGTAAAACGTGAGGCCATAGGTTGTATTACATTGTTTCATCAATCAAAGTGGTTATTTCAAATCTCCACAACGACGACTACAATCATGCACAAATAGATTCTTTACTTTATTGTTATAAGAGTTTCCATGGTAACTAAGCAGGAGTACTACACATGGATTAAATTTTTCCCGATGAGCCAATAGAGAGCTTCGACCTGATTACATTGAGTGTAAAATCACCTTTGTATCGCCTATAGTAACGGAGGTATGCGAGTTTGAAATTTTATATAATGTTATCGTAAAACGTGAGGCCATAGGTTGTATTACATTGTTTCAACAATCAAAGTGGTTATTTCAAATCTCCACGACGACGACTACAATCATGCACAAATAGATTGTTTACTTTATTGTTATGAGAGTTTCCATGGTAACTAAGCATGAATATTACACATGGATTAAATTTTTCGCATGAGCCAATAGAGAGCTTCGACCTGATTACATTGAGTGTAAAATCACCTTTGTATCGCCTATAGTAACGTAGATATGCGAGTTTGAAATTTTATATAATGTTATCGTAAAACGTGAGGCCATAGGTTGCATTACATAGTTTCAACAATCAAAGTGGTTATTTCAAATCTCCACGACGATGACTACAATCATGCACAAATAGATTGTTTACTTTATTGTTATGAGAGTTTCCATGGTAACTAAGCAGGAGTACTACACATGGATTAAATTTTTCCCGATGAGCCAATAGAGAGCTTCGACCTGATTACATTGAGTGTAAAATCACCATTGTATCGCCTATAGTAACGGAGGTATGCGAGTTTGAAATTTTATATAATGTTATCGTAAAACGTGAGGCCATAGGTTGTATTACATTGTTTCATCAATCAAAGTGGTTATTTCAAATCTCCACAACGACGACTACAATCATGCACAAATAGATTGTTTACTTTATTGTTATGAGAGTTTCCATGGTAACTAAGCAGGAGTACTACACATGGATTAAATTTTTCCCGATGAGCCAATAGAGAGCTTCGACCTGATTACATTGAGTGTAAAATCACCTTTGTATCGCCTATAGTAACGGAGATATGCGAGTTTGAAATTTTATATAATGTTATCGTAAAACGTGAGGCCATAGGTTGCATTACATTGTTTCAACAATCAAAGTGGTTATTTCAAATCTCCACAACGACGACTACAATCATGCACAAATAGATTGTTTACTTTATTGTTATGAGAGTTTCCATGGTAACTAAACATGAGTATTACACATGGATTAAATTTTTCCCGATGAACCAATAGAGAGCTTCGACCTGATTACATTGAGTGTAAAATCACCTTTGTATCGCCTATAGTAACGGAGGTATGCGAGTTTGAAATTTTATATAATGTTATCGTAAAACGTGAGGCCATAGGTTGTATTACATTGTTTCAACAATCAAAGTGGTTATTTCAAATCTCCACGACGACGACTACAATCATGCACAAATAGATTGTTTACTTTATTGTTATGAGAGTTTCCATGGTAACTAAGCATGAATATTACACATGGATTAAATTTTTCGCATGAGCCAATAGAGAGCTTCGACCTGATTACATTGAGTGTAAAATCACCTTTGTATCGCCTATAGTAACGTAGATATGCGAGTTTGAAATTTTATATAATGTTATCGTAAAACGTGAGGCCATAGGTTGCATTACATAGTTTCAACAATCAAAGTGGTTATTTCAAATCTCCACGACGATGACTACAATCATGCACAAATAGATTGTTTACTTTATTGTTATGAGAGTTTCCATGGTAACTAAGCAGGAGTACTACACATGGATTAAATTTTTCCCGATGAGCCAATAGAGAGCTTCGACCTGATTACATTGAGTGTAAAATCACCATTGTATCGCCTATAGTAACGGAGGTATGCGAGTTTGAAATTTTATATAATGTTATCGTAAAACGTGAGGCCATAGGTTGTATTACATTGTTTCATCAATCAAAGTGGTTATTTCAAATCTCCACAACGACGACTACAATCATGCACAAATAGATTGTTTACTTTATTGTTATGAGAGTTTCCATGGTAACTAAGCATAGATATTACACATGGAAAAAATTTTTTCCGCATGAGCCAATAGAGAGCTTCGACCTGATTATATTGAGTGTAAAATCACCTTTGTATCGCCTATAGTAACGGAGATATGCGAGTTTGAAATTTTATATAATGTTATCGTAAAACGTGAGGCCATAGGTTGTATTACATTGTTTCATCAATCAAAGTGGTTATTTCAAATCTCCACAACGACGACTACAATCATGCACAAATAGATTGTTTACTTTATTGTTATGAGAGTTTCCATGGTAACTAAGCAGGAGTACTACACATGGATTAAATTTATCCCGATGAGCCAATAGAGAGCTTCGACCTGATTACATTGAGTGTAAAATCACCTTTGTATCGCCTATAGTAACGGAGATATGCGAGTTTGAAATTTTATATAATGTTATCGTAAAACGTGAGGCCATAGGTTGTATTACATTGTTTCATCAATCAAAGTGGTTATTTCAAATCTCCACAACGACGACTACAATCATGCACAAATAGATTGTTTACTTTATTGTTATGAGAGTTTCCATGGTAACTAAGCATAGATATTACACATGGAAAATTTTTTTTCCGCATGAGCCAATAGAGAGCTTCGACCTGATTACATTGAGTGTAAAATCACCTTTGTATCGCCTATAGTAACGGAGATATGCGAGTTTGAAATTTTATATAATGTTATCGTAAAACGTGAGGCCATAGGTTGCATTACATTGTTTCAACAATCAAAGTGGTTATTTCAAATCTCCACGACGACGACTACAATCATGCACAAATAGATTCTTTACTTTATTGTTATGAGAGTTTCCATGGTAACTAAGCAGGAGTACTACACATGGATTAAATTTTTCCCGATGAGCCAATAGAGAGCTTCGACCTGATTACATTGAGTGTAAAATCACCTTTGTATCGCCTATAGTAACGGAGGTATGCGAGTTTGAAATTTTATATAATGTTATCGTAAAACGTGAGGCCATAGGTTGTATTACATTGTTTCAACAATCAAAGTGGTTATTTCAAATCTCCACGACGACGACTACAATCATGCACAAATAGATTGTTTACTTTATTGTTATGAGAGTTTCCATGGTAACTAAGCATGAATATTACACATGGATTAAATTTTTCGCATGAGCCAATAGAGAGCTTCGACCTGATTACATTGAGTGTAAAATCACCTTTGTATCGCCTATAGTAACGTAGATATGCGAGTTTGAAATTTTATATAATGTTATCGTAAAACGTGAGGCCATAGGTTGTATTACATTGTTTCATCAATCAAAGTGGTTATTTCAAATCTCCACAACGACGACTACAATCATGCACAAATAGATTGTTTACTTTATTGTTATGAGAGTTTCCATGGTAACTAAGCAGGAGTACTACACATGGATTAAATTTTTCCCGATGAGCCAATAGAGAGCTTCGACCTGATTACATTGAGTGTAAAATCACCTTTGTATCGCCTATAGTAACGGAGATATGCGAGTTTGAAATTTTATATAATGTTATCGTAAAACGTGAGGCCATAGGTTGTATTACATTGTTTCATCAATCAAAGTGGTTATTTCAAATCTCCACAACGACGACTACAATCATGCACAAATAGATTCTTTACTTTATTGTTATAAGAGTTTCCATGGTAACTAAGCAGGAGTACTACACATGGATTAAATTTTTCCCGATGAGCCAATAGAGAGCTTCGACCTGATTACATTGAGTGTAAAATCACCTTTGTATCGCCTATAGTAACGGAGGTATGCGAGTTTGAAATTTTATATAATGTTATCGTAAAACGTGAGGCCATAGGTTGTATTACATTGTTTCAACAATCAAAGTGGTTATTTCAAATCTCCACGACGACGACTACAATCATGCACAAATAGATTGTTTACTTTATTGTTATGAGAGTTTCCATGGTAACTAAGCATGAATATTACACATGGATTAAATTTTTCGCATGAGCCAATAGAGAGCTTCGACCTGATTACATTGAGTGTAAAATCACCTTTGTATCGCCTATAGTAACGTAGATATGCGAGTTTGAAATTTTATATAATGTTATCGTAAAACGTGAGGCCATAGGTTGCATTACATAGTTTCAACAATCAAAGTGGTTATTTCAAATCTCCACGACGATGACTACAATCATGCACAAATAGATTGTTTACTTTATTGTTATGAGAGTTTCCATGGTAACTAAGCAGGAGTACTACACATGGATTAAATTTTTCCCGATGAGCCAATAGAGAGCTTCGACCTGATTACATTGAGTGTAAAATCACCATTGTATCGCCTATAGTAACGGAGGTATGCGAGTTTGAAATTTTATATAATGTTATCGTAAAACGTGAGGCCATAGGTTGTATTACATTGTTTCATCAATCAAAGTGGTTATTTCAAATCTCCACAACGACGACTACAATCATGCACAAATAGATTGTTTACTTTATTGTTATGAGAGTTTCCATGGTAACTAAGCAGGAGTACTACACATGGATTAAATTTTTCCCGATGAGCCAATAGAGAGCTTCGACCTGATTACATTGAGTGTAAAATCACCTTTGTATCGCCTATAGTAACGGAGATATGCGAGTTTGAAATTTTATATAAAGTTATCGTAAAACGTGAGGCCATAGGTTGCATTACATTGTTTCAACAATCAAAGTGGTTATTTCAAATCTCCACAACGACGACTACAATCATGCACAAATAGATTGTTTACTTTATTGTTATGAGAGTTTCCATGGTAACTAAACATGAGTATTACACATGGATTAAATTTTTCCCGATGAGCCAATAGAGAGCTTCGACCTGATTACATTGAGTGTAAAATCACCTTTGTATCGCCTATAGTAACGGAGATATGCGAGTTTGAAATTTTATATAATGTTATCGTAAAACGTGAGGCCATAGGTTGCATTACATTGTTTCAACAATCAAAGTGGTTATTTCAAATCTCCACAACGACGACTACAATCATGCACAAATAGATTGTTTACTTTATTGTTATGAGAGTTTCCATGGTAACTAAGCATAGATATTACACATGGAAAAAATTTTTTCCGCATGAGCCAATAGAGAGCTTCGACCTGATTACATTGAGTGTAAAATCACCTTTGTATCGCCTATAGTAACGGAGATATGCGAGTTTGAAATTTTATATAATGTTATCGTAAAACGTGAGGCCATAGGTTGTATTACATTGTTTCATCAATCAAAGTGGTTATTTCAAATCTCCACAACGACGACTACAATCATGCACAAATAGATTGTTTACTTTATTGTTATGAGAGTTTCCATGGTAACTAAGCAGGAGTACTACACATGGATTAAATTTTTCCCGATGAGCCAATAGAGAGCTTCGACCTGATTACATTGAGTGTAAAATCACCTTTGTATCGCCTATAGTAACGGAGATATGCGAGTTTGAAATTTTATATAATGTTATCGTAAAACGTGAGGCCATAGGTTGTATTACATTGTTTCATCAATCAAAGTGGTTATTTCAAATCTCCACAACGACGACTACAATCATGCACAAATAGATTGTTTACTTTATTGTTATGAGAGTTTCCATGGTAACTAAGCAGGAGTACTACACATGGATTAAATTTTTCCCGATGAGCCAATAGAGAGCTTCGACCTGATTACATTGAGTGTAAAATCACCTTTGTATCGCATATAGTAACGGAGATATGCGAGTTTGAAATTTTATATAATGTTATCGTAAAACGTGAGGCCATAGGTTGTATTACATTGTTTCATCAATCAAAGTGGTTATTTCAAATCTCCACAACGACGACTACAATCATGCACAAATAGATTGTTTACTTTATTGTTATGAGAGTTTCCATGGTAACTAAGCATAGATATTACACATGGAAAAATTTTTTTCCGCATGAGCCAATAGAGAGCTTCGACCTGATTACATTGAGTGTAAAATCACCTTTGTATCGCCTATAGTAACGGAGATATGCGAGTTTGAAATTTTATATAATGTTATCGTAAAACGTGAGGCCATAGGTTGCATTACATTGTTTCAACAATCAAAGTGGTTATTTCAAATCTCCACGACGACGACTACAATCATGCACAAATAGATTCTTTACTTTATTGTTATGAGAGTTTCCATGGTAACTAAGCAGGAGTACTACACATGGATTAAATTTTTCCCGATGAGCCAATAGAGAGCTTCGACCTGATTACATTGAGTGTAAAATCACCTTTGTATCGCCTATAGTAACGGAGGTATGCGAGTTTGAAATTTTATATAATGTTATCGTAAAACGTGAGGCCATAGGTTGTATTACATTGTTTCAACAATCAAAGTGGTTATTTCAAATCTCCACGACGACGACTACAATCATGCACAAATAGATTGTTTACTTTATTGTTATGAGAGTTTCCATGGTAACTAAGCATGAATATTACACATGGATTAAATTTTTCGCATGAGCCAATAGAGAGCTTCGACCTGATTACATTGAGTGTAAAATCACCTTTGTATCGCCTATAGTAACGTAGATATGCGAGTTTGAAATTTTATATAATGTTATCGTAAAACGTGAGGCCATAGGTTGTATTACATTGTTTCATCAATCAAAGTGGTTATTTCAAATCTCCACAACGACGACTACAATCATGCACAAATAGATTGTTTACTTTATTGTTATGAGAGTTTCCATGGTAACTAAGCAGGAGTACTACACATGGATTAAATTTTTCCCGATGAGCCAATAGAGAGCTTCGACCTGATTACATTGAGTGTAAAATCACCTTTGTATCGCCTATAGTAACGGAGATATGCGAGTTTGAAATTTTATATAATGTTATCGTAAAACGTGAGGCCATAGGTTGTATTACATTGTTTCATCAATCAAAGTGGTTATTTCAAATCTCCACAACGACGACTACAATCATGCACAAATAGATTGTTTACTTTATTGTTATGAAAGTTTCCATGGTAACTAAGCATAGATATTACACATGGAAAAAATTTTTTCCGCATGAGCCAATAGAGAGCTTCGACCTGATTACATTGAGTGTAAAATCACCTTTGTATCGCCTATAGTAACGGAGATATGCGAGTTTGAAATTTTATATAATGTTATCGTAAAACGTGAGGCCATAGGTTGTATTACATTGTTTCATCAATCAAAGTGGTTATTTCAAATCTCCACAACGACGACTACAATCATGCACAAATAGATTCTTTACTTTATTGTTATGAGAGTTTCCATGGTAACTAAGCAGGAGTACTACACATGGATTAAATTTTTCCCGATGAGCCAATAGAGAGCTTCGACCTGATTACATTGAGTGTAAAATCACCTTTGTATCGCCTATAGTAACGGAGGTATGCGAGTTTGAAATTTTATATAATGTTATCGTAAAACGTGAGGCCATAGGTTGTATTACATTGTTTCAACAATCAAAGTGGTTATTTCAAATCTCCACGACGACTACAATCATGCACAAATAGATTGTTTACTTTATTGTTATGAGAGTTTCCATGGTAACTAAGCATGAATATTACACATGGATTAAATTTTTCGCATGAGCCAATAGAGAGCTTCGACCTGATTACATTGAGTGTAAAATCACCTTTGTATCGCCTATAGTAACGTAGATATGCGAGTTTGAAATTTTATATAATGTTATCGTAAAACGTGAGGCCATAGGTTGCATTACATAGTTTCAACAATCAAAGTGGTTATTTCAAATCTCCACGACGATGACTACAATCATGCACAAATAGATTGTTTACTTTATTGTTATGAGAGTTTCCATGGTAACTAAGCAGGAGTACTACACATGGATTAAATTTTTCCCGATGAGCCAATAGAGAGCTTCGACCTGATTACATTGAGTGTAAAATCACCATTGTATCGCCTATAGTAACGGAGGTATGCGAGTTTGAAATTTTATATAATGTTATCGTAAAACGTGAGGCCATAGGTTGTATTACATTGTTTCATCAATCAAAGTGGTTATTTCAAATCTCCACAACGACGACTACAATCATGCACAAATAGATTGTTTACTTTATTGTTATGAGAGTTTCCATGGTAACTAAGCAGGAGTACTACACATGGATTAAATTTTTCCCGATGAGCCAATAGAGAGCTTCGACCTGATTACATTGAGTGTAAAATCACCTTTGTATCGCCTATAGTAACGGAGATATGCGAGTTTGAAATTTTATATAATGTTATCGTAAAACGTGAGGCCATAGGTTGCATTACATTGTTTCAACAATCAAAGTGGTTATTTCAAATCTCCACAACGACGACTACAATCATGCACAAATAGATTGTTTACTTTATTGTTATGAGAGTTTCCATGGTAACTAAACATGAGTATTACACATGGATTAAATTTTTCCCGATGAGCCAATAGAGAGCTTCGACCTGATTACATTGAGTGTAAAATCACCTTTGTATCGCCTATAGTAACGGAGATATGCGAGTTTGAAATTTTATATAATGTTATCGTAAAACGTGAGGCCATAGGTTGCATTACATTGTTTCAACAATCAAAGTGGTTATTTCAAATCTCCACAACGACGACTACAATCATGCACAAATAGATTGTTTACTTTATTGTTATGAGAGTTTCCATGGTAACTAAGCATGAATATTACACATGGATTAAATTTTTCCGTATGAGCCAATAGAGAGCTTCGACCTGATTACATTGAGTGTAAAATCACCTTTGTATCGCCTATAGTAACGGAGATATGCGAGTTTGAAATTTTATATAATGTTATCGTAAAACGTGAGGCCATAGGTTGTATTACATTGTTTCATCAATCAAAGTGGTTATTTCAAATCTCCACAACGACGACTACAATCATGCACAAATAGATTGTTTACTTTATTGTTATGAGAGTTTCCATGGTAACTAAGCATAGATATTACACATGGAAAAAATTTTTTCCGCATGAGCCAATAGAGAGCTTCGACCTGATTACATTGAGTGTAAAATCACCTTTGTATCGCCTATAGTAACGGAGATATGCGAGTTTGAAATTTTATATAATGTTATCGTAAAACGTGAGGCCATAGGTTGTATTACATTGTTTCATCAATCAAAGTGGTTATTTCAAATCTCCACAACGACGACTACAATCATGCACAAATAGATTGTTTACTTTATTGTTATGAGAGTTTCCATGGTAACTAAACATGAGTATTACACATGGATTAAATTTTTCCCGATGAACCAATAGAGAGCTTCGACCTGATTACATTGAGTGTAAAATCACCTTTGTATCGTCTATAGTAACGGAGATATGCGAGTTTGAAATTTTATATAATGTTATCGTAAAAAGTGAGGCCATAGGTTGTATTACATTGTTTCATCAATCAAAGTGGTTATTTCAAATCTCCACAACGACGACTACAATCATGCACAAATAGATTGTTTACTTTATTGTTATGAGAGTTTCCATGGTAACTAAGCATAGATATTACACATGGAAAAATTTTTTTCCGCATGAGCCAATAGAGAGCTTCGACCTGATTACATTGAGTGTAAAATCACCTTTGTATCGCCTATAGTAACGGAGATATGCGAGTTTGAAATTTTATATAATGTTATCGTAAAACGTGAGGCCATAGGTTGCATTACATTGTTTCAACAATCAAAGTGGTTATTTCAAATCTCCACGACGACGACTACAATCATGCACAAATAGATTCTTTACTTTATTGTTATGAGAGTTTCCATGGTAACTAAGCAGGAGTACTACACATGGATTAAATTTTTCCCGATGAGCCAATAGAGAGCTTCGACCTGATTACATTGAGTGTAAAATCACCTTTGTATCGCCTATAGTAACGGAGGTATGCGAGTTTGAAATTTTATATAATGTTATCGTAAAACGTGAGGCCATAGGTTGTATTACATTGTTTCAACAATCAAAGTGGTTATTTCAAATCTCCACGACGACGACTACAATCATGCACAAATAGATTGTTTACTTTATTGTTATGAGAGTTTCCATGGTAACTAAGCATGAATATTACACATGGATTAAATTTTTCGCATGAGCCAATAGAGAGCTTCGACCTGATTACATTGAGTGTAAAATCACCTTTGTATCGCCTATAGTAACGTAGATATGCGAGTTTGAAATTTTATATAATGTTATCGTAAAACGTGAGGCCATAGGTTGCATTACATAGTTTCAACAATCAAAGTGGTTATTTCAAATCTCCACGACGATGACTACAATCATGCACAAATAGATTGTTTACTTTATTGTTATGAGAGTTTCCATGGTAACTAAGCAGGAGTACTACACATGGATTAAATTTTTCCCGATGAGCCAATAGAGAGCTTCGACCTGATTACATTGAGTGTAAAATCACCATTGTATCGCCTATAGTAACGGAGGTATGCGAGTTTGAAATTTTATATAATGTTATCGTAAAACGTGAGGCCATAGGTTGTATTACATTGTTTCATCAATCAAAGTGGTTATTTCAAATCTCCACAACGACGACTACAATCATGCACAAATAGATTGTTTACTTTATTGTTATGAGAGTTTCCATGGTAACTAAGCATAGATATTACACATGGAAAAAATTTTTTCCGCATGAGCCAATAGAGAGCTTCGACCTGATTACATTGAGTGTAAAATCACCTTTGTATCGCCTATAGTAACGGAGATATGCGAGTTTGAAATTTTATATAATGTTATCGTAAAACGTGAGGCCATAGGTTGTATTACATTGTTTCATCAATCAAAGTGGTTATTTCAAATCTCCACAACGACGACTACAATCATGCACAAATAGATTGTTTACTTTATTGTTATGAGAGTTTCCATGGTAACTAAGCAGGAGTACTACACATGGATTAAATTTTTCCCGATGAGCCAATAGAGAGCTTCGACCTGATTACATTGAGTGTAAAATCACCTTTGTATCGCCTATAGTAACGGAGATATGCGAGTTTGAAATTTTATATAATGTTATCGTAAAACGTGAGGCCATAGGTTGCATTACATTGTTTCATCAATCAAAGTGGTTATTTCAAATCTCCACGACGATGACTACAATCATGCACAAATAGATTGTTTACTTTATTGTTATGAGAGTTTCCATGGTAACTAAGCAGGAGTACTACACATGGATTAAATTTTTCCCGATGAGCCAATAGAGAGCTTCGACCTGATTATATTGAGTGTAAAATCACCATTGTATCGCCTATAGTAACGGAGGTATGCGAGTTTGAAATTTTATATAATGTTATCGTAAAACGTGAGGCCATAGGTTGTATTACATTGTTTCATCAATCAAAGTGGTTATTTCAAATCTCCACAACGACGACTACAATCATGCACAAATAGATTGTTTACTTTATTGTTATGAGAGTTTCCATGGTAACTAAACATGAGTATTACACATGGATTAAATTTTTCCCGATGAACCAATAGAGAGCTTCGACCTGATTACATTGAGTGTAAAATCACCTTTGTATGGCCTATAGTAACGGAGATATGCGAGTTTGAAATTTTATATAATGTTATCGTAAAACGTGAGGCCATAGGTTGTATTACATTGTTTCATCAATCAAAGTGGTTATTTCAAATCTCCACAACGACGACTACAATCATGCACAAATAGATTGTTTACTTTATTGTTATGAGAGTTTCCATGGTAACTAAGCATAGATATTACACATGGAAAAATTTTTTTCCTCATGAGCCAATAGAGAGCTTCGACCTGATTACATTGAGTGTAAAATCACCTTTGTATCGCCTATAGTAACGGAGATATGCGAGTTTGAAATTTTATATAATGTTATCGTAAAACGTGAGGCCATAGGTTGCATTACATTGTTTCAACAATCAAAGTGGTTATTTCAAATCTCCACAACGACGACTACAATCATGCACAAATAGATTGTTTACTTTATTGTTATGAGAGTTTCCATGGTAATTAAACATGAGTATTACACATGGATTAAATTTTTCCCGATGAGCCAATAGAGAGCTTCGACCTGATTACATTGAGTGTAAAATCACCTTTGTATCGCCTACAGTAACGGAGATATGCGAGTTTGAAATTTTATATAATGTTATCGTAAAACGTGAGGCCATAGGTTGTATTACATTGTTTCATCAATCAAAGTGGTTATTTCAAATCTCCACAACGACGACTACAATCATGCACAAATAGATTGTTTACTTTATTGTTATGAGAGTTTCCATGGTAACTAAACATGAGTATTACACATGGATTAAATTTTTCCCGATGAACCAATAGAGAGCTTCGACCTGATTACATTGAGTGTAAAATCACCTTTGTATCGTCTATAGTAACGGAGATATGCGAGTTTGAAATTTTATATAATGTTATCGTAAAAAGTGAGGCCATAGGTTGTATTACATTGTTTCATCAATCAAAGTGGTTATTTCAAATCTCCACAACGACGACTACAATCATGCACAAATAGATTGTTTACTTTATTGTTATGAGAGTTTCCATGGTAACTAAGCATAGATATTACACATGGAAAAATTTTTTTCCGCATGAGCCAATAGAGAGCTTCGACCTGATTACATTGAGTGTAAAATCACCTTTGTATCGCCTATAGTAACGGAGATATGCGAGTTTGAAATTTTATATAATGTTATCGTAAAACGTGAGGCCATAGGTTGCATTACATTGTTTCAACAATCAAAGTGGTTATTTCAAATCTCCACGACGACGACTACAATCATGCACAAATAGATTCTTTACTTTATTGTTATGAGAGTTTCCATGGTAACTAAGCAGGAGTACTACACATGGATTAAATTTTTCCCGATGAGCCAATAGAGAGCTTCGACCTGATTACATTGAGTGTAAAATCACCTTTGTATCGCCTATAGTAACGGAGGTATGCGAGTTTGAAATTTTATATAATGTTATCGTAAAACGTGAGGCCATAGGTTGTATTACATTGTTTCAACAATCAAAGTGGTTATTTCAAATCTCCACGACGACGACTACAATCATGCACAAATAGATTGTTTACTTTATTGTTATGAGAGTTTCCATGGTAACTAAGCATGAATATTACACATGGATTAAATTTTTCGCATGAGCCAATAGAGAGCTTCGACCTGATTACATTGAGTGTAAAATCACCTTTGTATCGCCTATAGTAACGTAGATATGCGAGTTTGAAATTTTATATAATGTTATCGTAAAACGTGAGGCCATAGGTTGCATTACATAGTTTCAACAATCAAAGTGGTTATTTCAAATCTCCACGACGATGACTACAATCATGCACAAATAGATTGTTTACTTTATTGTTATGAGAGTTTCCATGGTAACTAAGCAGGAGTACTACACATGGATTAAATTTTTCCCGATGAGCCAATAGAGAGCTTCGACCTGATTACATTGAGTGTAAAATCACCATTGTATCGCCTATAGTAACGGAGGTATGCGAGTTTGAAATTTTATATAATGTTATCGTAAAACGTGAGGCCATAGGTTGTATTACATTGTTTCATCAATCAAAGTGGTTATTTCAAATCTCCACAACGACGACTACAATCATGCACAAATAGATTGTTTACTTTATTGTTATGAGAGTTTCCATGGTAACTAAGCATAGATATTACACATGGAAAAATTTTTTTCCGCATGAGCCAATAGAGAGCTTCGACCTGATTACATTGAGTGTAAAATCACCTTTGTATCGCCTATAGTAACGGAGATATGCGAGTTTGAAATTTTATATAATGTTATCGTAAAACGTGAGGCCATAGGTTGTATTACATTGTTTCATCAATCAAAGTGGTTATTTCAAATCTCCACAACGACGACTACAATCATGCACAAATAGATTGTTTACTTTATTGTTATGAAAGTTTCCATGGTAACTAAGCATAGATATTACACATGGAAAAAATTTTTTCCGCATGAGCCAATAGAGAGCTTCGACCTGATTACATTGAGTGTAAAATCACCTTTGTATCGCCTATAGTAACGGAGATATGCGAGTTTGAAATTTTATATAATGTTATCGTAAAACGTGAGGCCATAGGTTGTATTACATTGTTTCATCAATCAAAGTGGTTATTTCAAATCTCCACAACGACGACTACAATCATGCACAAATAGATTGTTTACTTTATTGTTATGAGAGTTTCCATGGTAACTAAACATGAGTATTACACATGGATTAAATTTTTCCCGATGAACCAATAGAGAGCTTCGACCTGATTACATTGAGTGTAAAATCACCTTTGTATCGTCTATAGTAACGGAGATATGCGAGTTTGAAATTTTATATAATGTTATCGTAAAAAGTGAGGCCATAGGTTGTATTACATTGTTTCATCAATCAAAGTGGTTATTTCAAATCTCCACAACGACGACTACAATCATGCACAAATAGATTGTTTACTTTATTGTTATGAGAGTTTCCATGGTAACTAAGCATAGATATTACACATGGAAAAATTTTTTTCCGCATGAGCCAATAGAGAGCTTCGACCTGATTACATTGAGTGTAAAATCACCTTTGTATCGCCTATAGTAACGGAGATATGCGAGTTTGAAATTTTATATAATGTTATCGTAAAACGTGAGGCCATAGGTTGCATTACATTGTTTCAACAATCAAAGTGGTTATTTCAAATCTCCACGACGACGACTACAATCATGCACAAATAGATTCTTTACTTTATTGTTATGAGAGTTTCCATGGTAACTAAGCAGGAGTACTACACATGGATTAAATTTTTCCCGATGAGCCAATAGAGAGCTTCGACCTGATTACATTGAGTGTAAAATCACCTTTGTATCGCCTATAGTAACGGAGATATGCGAGTTTGAAATTTTATATAATGTTATCGTAAAACGTGAGGCCATAGGTTGCATTACATTGTTTCAACAATCAAAGTGGTTATTTCAAATCTCCACAACGACGACTACAATCATGCACAAATAGATTGTTTACTTTATTGTTATGAGAGTTTCCATGGTAACTAAGCAGGAGTACTACACATGGATTAAATTTTTCCCGATGAGCCAATAGAGAGCTTCGACCTGATTACATTGAGTGTAAAATCACCTTTGTATCGCCTATAGTAACGGAGATATGCGAGTTTGAAATTTTATATAATGTTATCGTAAAACGTGAGGCCATAGGTTGTATTACATTGTTTCATCAATCAAAGTGGTTATTTCAAATCTCCACAACGACGACTACAATCATGCACAAATAGATTGTTTACTTTATTGTTATGAAAGTTTCCATGGTAACTAAGCATAGATATTACACATGGAAAAAATTTTTTCCGCATGAGCCAATAGAGAGCTTCGACCTGATTACATTGAGTGTAAAATCACCTTTGTATCGCCTATAGTAACGGAGATATGCGAGTTTGAAATTTTATATAATGTTATCGTAAAACGTGAGGCCATAGGTTGTATTACATTGTTTCATCAATCAAAGTGGTTATTTCAAATCTCCACAACGACGACTACAATCATGCACAAATAGATTGTTTACTTTATTGTTATGAGAGTTTCCATGGTAACTAAGCATAGATATTACACATGGAAAAATTTTTTTCCGCATGAGCCAATAGAGAGCTTCGACCTGATTACATTGAGTGTAAAATCACCTTTGTATCGCCTATAGTAACGGAGATATGCGAGTTTGAAATTTTATATAATGTTATCGTAAAACGTGAGGCCATAGGTTGTATTACATTGTTTCATCAATCAAAGTGGTTATTTCAAATCTCCACAACGACGACTACAATCATGCACAAATAGATTGTTTACTTTATTGTTATGAAAGTTTCCATGGTAACTAAGCATAGATATTACACATGGAAAAAATTTTTTCCGCATGAGCCAATAGAGAGCTTCGACCTGATTACATTGAGTGTAAAATCACCTTTGTATCGCCTATAGTAACGGAGATATGCGAGTTTGAAATTTTATATAATGTTATCGTAAAACGTGAGGCCATAGGTTGTATTACATTGTTTCATCAATCAAAGTGGTTATTTCAAATCTCCACAACGACGACTACAATCATGCACAAATAGATTGTTTACTTTATTGTTATGAGAGTTTCCATGGTAACTAAACATGAGTATTACACATGGATTAAATTTTTCCCGATGAACCAATAGAGAGCTTCGACCTGATTACATTGAGTGTAAAATCACCTTTGTATCGTCTATAGTAACGGAGATATGCGAGTTTGAAATTTTATATAATGTTATCGTAAAAAGTGAGGCCATAGGTTGTATTACATTGTTTCATCAATCAAAGTGGTTATTTCAAATCTCCACAACGACGACTACAATCATGCACAAATAGATTGTTTACTTTATTGTTATGAGAGTTTCCATGGTAACTAAGCATAGATATTACACATGGAAAAATTTTTTTCCGCATGAGCCAATAGAGAGCTTCGACCTGATTACATTGAGTGTAAAATCACCTTTGTATCGCCTATAGTAACGGAGATATGCGAGTTTGAAATTTTATATAATGTTATCGTAAAACGTGAGGCCATAGGTTGCATTACATTGTTTCAACAATCAAAGTGGTTATTTCAAATCTCCACGACGACGACTACAATCATGCACAAATAGATTCTTTACTTTATTGTTATGAGAGTTTCCATGGTAACTAAGCAGGAGTACTACACATGGATTAAATTTTTCCCGATGAGCCAATAGAGAGCTTCGACCTGATTACATTGAGTGTAAAATCACCTTTGTATCGCCTATAGTAACGGAGGTATGCGAGTTTGAAATTTTATATAATGTTATCGTAAAACGTGAGGCCATAGGTTGTATTACATTGTTTCAACAATCAAAGTGGTTATTTCAAATCTCCACGACGACGACTACAATCATGCACAAATAGATTGTTTACTTTATTGTTATGAGAGTTTCCATGGTAACTAAGCATGAATATTACACATGGATTAAATTTTTCGCATGAGCCAATAGAGAGCTTCGACCTGATTACATTGAGTGTAAAATCACCTTTGTATCGCCTATAGTAACGTAGATATGCGAGTTTGAAATTTTATATAATGTTATCGTAAAACGTGAGGCCATAGGTTGTATTACATTGTTTCATCAATCAAAGTGGTTATTTCAAATCTCCACAACGACGACTACAATCATGCACAAATAGATTGTTTACTTTATTGTTATGAGAGTTTCCATGGTAACTAAGCAGGAGTACTACACATGGATTAAATTTTTCCCGATGAGCCAATAGAGAGCTTCGACCTGATTACATTGAGTGTAAAATCACCTTTGTATCGCCTATAGTAACGGAGATATGCGAGTTTGAAATTTTATATAATGTTATCGTAAAACGTGAGGCCATAGGTTGTATTACATTGTTTCATCAATCAAAGTGGTTATTTCAAATCTCCACAACGACGACTACAATCATGCACAAATAGATTGTTTACTTTATTGTTATGAAAGTTTCCATGGTAACTAAGCATAGATATTACACATGGAAAAAATTTTTTCCGCATGAGCCAATAGAGAGCTTCGACCTGATTACATTGAGTGTAAAATCACCTTTGTATCGCCTATAGTAACGGAGATATGCGAGTTTGAAATTTTATATAATGTTATCGTAAAACGTGAGGCCATAGGTTGTATTACATTGTTTCATCAATCAAAGTGGTTATTTCAAATCTCCACAACGACGACTACAATCATGCACAAATAGATTCTTTACTTTATTGTTATGAGAGTTTCCATGGTAACTAAGCAGGAGTACTACACATGGATTAAATTTTTCCCGATGAGCCAATAGAGAGCTTCGACCTGATTACATTGAGTGTAAAATCACCTTTGTATCGCCTATAGTAACGGAGGTATGCGAGTTTGAAATTTTATATAATGTTATCGTAAAACGTGAGGCCATAGGTTGTATTACATTGTTTCAACAATCAAAGTGGTTATTTCAAATCTCCACGACGACGACTACAATCATGCACAAATAGATTGTTTACTTTATTGTTATGAGAGTTTCCATGGTAACTAAGCATGAATATTACACATGGATTAAATTTTTCGCATGAGCCAATAGAGAGCTTCGACCTGATTACATTGAGTGTAAAATCACCTTTGTATCGCCTATAGTAACGTAGATATGCGAGTTTGAAATTTTATATAATGTTATCGTAAAACGTGAGGCCATAGGTTGCATTACATAGTTTCAACAATCAAAGTGGTTATTTCAAATCTCCACGACGATGACTACAATCATGCACAAATAGATTGTTTACTTTATTGTTATGAGAGTTTCCATGGTAACTAAGCAGGAGTACTACACATGGATTAAATTTTTCCCGATGAGCCAATAGAGAGCTTCGACCTGATTACATTGAGTGTAAAATCACCATTGTATCGCCTATAGTAACGGAGGTATGCGAGTTTGAAATTTTATATAATGTTATCGTAAAACGTGAGGCCATAGGTTGTATTACATTGTTTCATCAATCAAAGTGGTTATTTCAAATCTCCACAACGACGACTACAATCATGCACAAATAGATTGTTTACTTTATTGTTATGAGAGTTTCCATGGTAACTAAGCAGGAGTACTACACATGGATTAAATTTTTCCCGATGAGCCAATAGAGAGCTTCGACCTGATTACATTGAGTGTAAAATCACCTTTGTATCGCCTATAGTAACGGAGATATGCGAGTTTGAAATTTTATATAATGTTATCGTAAAACGTGAGGCCATAGGTTGCATTACATTGTTTCAACAATCAAAGTGGTTATTTCAAATCTCCACAACGACGACTACAATCATGCACAAATAGATTGTTTACTTTATTGTTATGAGAGTTTCCATGGTAACTAAGCATGAATATTACACATGGATTAAATTTTTCGCATGAGCCAATAGAGAGCTTCGACCTGATTACATTGAGTGTAAAATCACCTTTGTATCGCCTATAGTAACGTAGATATGCGAGTTTGAAATTTTATATAATGTTATCGTAAAACGTGAGGCCATAGGTTGTATTACATTGTTTCATCAATCAAAGTGGTTATTTCAAATCTCCACAACGACGACTACAATCATGCACAAATAGATTGTTTACTTTATTGTTATGAGAGTTTCCATGGTAACTAAGCAGGAGTACTACACATGGATTAAATTTTTCCCGATGAGCCAATAGAGAGCTTCGACCTGATTACATTGAGTGTAAAATCACCTTTGTATCGCCTATAGTAACGGAGATATGCGAGTTTGAAATTTTATATAATGTTATCGTAAAACGTGAGGCCATAGGTTGTATTACATTGTTTCATCAATCAAAGTGGTTATTTCAAATCTCCACAACGACGACTACAATCATGCACAAATAGATTGTTTACTTTATTGTTATGAAAGTTTCCATGGTAACTAAGCATAGATATTACACATGGAAAAAATTTTTTCCGCATGAGCCAATAGAGAGCTTCGACCTGATTACATTGAGTGTAAAATCACCTTTGTATCGCCTATAGTAACGGAGATATGCGAGTTTGAAATTTTATATAATGTTATCGTAAAACGTGAGGCCATAGGTTGTATTACATTGTTTCATCAATCAAAGTGGTTATTTCAAATCTCCACAACGACGACTACAATCATGCACAAATAGATTCTTTACTTTATTGTTATGAGAGTTTCCATGGTAACTAAGCAGGAGTACTACACATGGATTAAATTTTTCCCGATGAGCCAATAGAGAGCTTCGACCTGATTACATTGAGTGTAAAATCACCTTTGTATCGCCTATAGTAACGGAGGTATGCGAGTTTGAAATTTTATATAATGTTATCGTAAAACGTGAGGCCATAGGTTGTATTACATTGTTTCAACAATCAAAGTGGTTATTTCAAATCTCCACGACGACGACTACAATCATGCACAAATAGATTGTTTACTTTATTGTTATGAGAGTTTCCATGGTAACTAAGCATGAATATTACACATGGATTAAATTTTTCGCATGAGCCAATAGAGAGCTTCGACCTGATTACATTGAGTGTAAAATCACCTTTGTATCGCCTATAGTAACGTAGATATGCGAGTTTGAAATTTTATATAATGTTATCGTAAAACGTGAGGCCATAGGTTGCATTACATAGTTTCAACAATCAAAGTGGTTATTTCAAATCTCCACGACGATGACTACAATCATGCACAAATAGATTGTTTACTTTATTGTTATGAGAGTTTCCATGGTAACTAAGCAGGAGTACTACACATGGATTAAATTTTTCCCGATGAGCCAATAGAGAGCTTCGACCTGATTACATTGAGTGTAAAATCACCATTGTATCGCCTATAGTAACGGAGGTATGCGAGTTTGAAATTTTATATAATGTTATCGTAAAACGTGAGGCCATAGGTTGTATTACATTGTTTCATCAATCAAAGTGGTTATTTCAAATCTCCACAACGACGACTACAATCATGCACAAATAGATTGTTTACTTTATTGTTATGAGAGTTTCCATGGTAACTAAGCAGGAGTACTACACATGGATTAAATTTTTCCCGATGAGCCAATAGAGAGCTTCGACCTGATTACATTGAGTGTAAAATCACCTTTGTATCGCCTATAGTAACGGAGATATGCGAGTTTGAAATTTTATATAATGTTATCGTAAAACGTGAGGCCATAGGTTGCATTACATTGTTTCAACAATCAAAGTGGTTATTTCAAATCTCCACAACGACGACTACAATCATGCACAAATAGATTGTTTACTTTATTGTTATGAGAGTTTCCATGGTAACTAAGCATGAATATTACACATGGATTAAATTTTTCCGTATGAGCCAATAGAGAGCTTCGACCTGATTACATTGAGTGTAAAATCACCTTTGTATCGCCTATAGTAACGGAGATATGCGAGTTTGAAATTTTATATAATGTTATCGTAAAACGTGAGGCCATAGGTTGTATTACATTGTTTCATCAATCAAAGTGGTTATTTCAAATCTCCACAACGAAGACTACAATCATGCACAAATAGATTGTTTACTTTATTGTTATGAGAGTTTCCATGGTAACTAAGCATAGATATTACACATGGAAAAAAATTTTTCCGCATTTGCCAATAGAGAGCTTCGACCTGATTACATTGAGTGTAAAATCACCTTTGTATCGCCTATAGTAACGGAGATATGCGAGTTTGAAATTTTATATAATGTTATCGTAAAACGTGAGGCCATAGGTTGTATTACATTGTTTCATCAATCAAAGTGGTTATTTCAAATCTCCACAACGACGACTACAATCATGCACAAATAGATTGTTTACTTTATTGTTATGAGAGTTTCCATGGTAACTAAGCATAGATATTACACATGGAAAAAATTTTTTCCGCATGAGCCATTAGAGAGCTTCGACCTGATTACATTGAGTGTAAAATCACCTTTGTATCGCCTATAGTAACGTAGATATGCGAGTTTGAAATTTTATATAATGTTATCGTAAAACGTGAGGCCATAGGTTGTATTACATTGTTTCATCAATCAAAGTGGTTATTTCAAATCTCCACAACGACGACTACAATCATGCACAAATAGATTGTTTACTTTATTGTTATGAGAGTTTCCATGGTAACTAAGCAGGAGTACTACACATGGATTAAATTTTTCCCGATGAGCCAATAGAGAGCTTCGACCTGATTACATTGAGTGTAAAATCACCTTTGTATCGCCTATAGTAACGGAGATATGCGAGTTTGAAATTTTATATAATGTTATCGTAAAACGTGAGGCCATAGGTTGTATTACATTGTTTCATCAATCAAAGTGGTTATTTCAAATCTCCACAACGACGACTACAATCATGCACAAATAGATTGTTTACTTTATTGTTATGAAAGTTTCCATGGTAACTAAGCATAGATATTACACATGGAAAAAATTTTTTCCGCATGAGCCAATAGAGAGCTTCGACCTGATTACATTGAGTGTAAAATCACCTTTGTATCGCCTATAGTAACGGAGATATGCGAGTTTGAAATTTTATATAATGTTATCGTAAAACGTGAGGCCATAGGTTGTATTACATTGTTTCATCAATCAAAGTGGTTATTTCAAATCTCCACAACGACGACTACAATCATGCACAAATAGATTGTTTACTTTATTGTTATGAGAGTTTCCATGGTAACTAAACATGAGTATTACACATGGATTAAATTTTTCCCGATGAACCAATAGAGAGCTTCGACCTGATTACATTGAGTGTAAAATCACCTTTGTATCGTCTATAGTAACGGAGATATGCGAGTTTGAAATTTTATATAATGTTATCGTAAAAAGTGAGGCCATAGGTTGTATTACATTGTTTCATCAATCAAAGTGGTTATTTCAAATCTCCACAACGACGACTACAATCATGCACAAATAGATTGTTTACTTTATTGTTATGAGAGTTTCCATGGTAACTAAGCATAGATATTACACATGGAAAAATTTTTTTCCGCATGAGCCAATAGAGAGCTTCGACCTGATTACATTGAGTGTAAAATCACCTTTGTATCGCCTATAGTAACGGAGATATGCGAGTTTGAAATTTTATATAATGTTATCGTAAAACGTGAGGCCATAGGTTGCATTACATTGTTTCAACAATCAAAGTGGTTATTTCAAATCTCCACGACGACGACTACAATCATGCACAAATAGATTCTTTACTTTATTGTTATGAGAGTTTCCATGGTAACTAAGCAGGAGTACTACACATGGATTAAATTTTTCCCGATGAGCCAATAGAGAGCTTCGACCTGATTACATTGAGTGTAAAATCACCTTTGTATCGCCTATAGTAACGGAGGTATGCGAGTTTGAAATTTTATATAATGTTATCGTAAAACGTGAGGCCATAGGTTGTATTACATTGTTTCAACAATCAAAGTGGTTATTTCAAATCTCCACGACGACGACTACAATCATGCACAAATAGATTGTTTACTTTATTGTTATGAGAGTTTCCATGGTAACTAAGCATGAATATTACACATGGATTAAATTTTTCGCATGAGCCAATAGAGAGCTTCGACCTGATTACATTGAGTGTAAAATCACCTTTGTATCGCCTATAGTAACGTAGATATGCGAGTTTGAAATTTTATATAATGTTATCGTAAAACGTGAGGCCATAGGTTGCATTACATAGTTTCAACAATCAAAGTGGTTATTTCAAATCTCCACGACGATGACTACAATCATGCACAAATAGATTGTTTACTTTATTGTTATGAGAGTTTCCATGGTAACTAAGCAGGAGTACTACACATGGATTAAATTTTTCCCGATGAGCCAATAGAGAGCTTCGACCTGATTACATTGAGTGTAAAATCACCATTGTATCGCCTATAGTAACGGAAGTATGCGAGTTTGAAATTTTATATAATGTTATCGTAAAACGTGAGGCCATAGGTTGTATTACATTGTTTCATCAATCAAAGTGGTTATTTCAAATCTCCACAACGACGACTACAATCATGCACAAATAGATTGTTTACTTTATTGTTATGAGAGTTTCCATGGTAACTAAGCATAGATATTACACATGGAAAAAATTTTTTCCGCATGAGCCAATAGAGAGCTTCGACCTGATTACATTGAGTGTAAAATCACCTTTGTATCGCCTATAGTAACGGAGATATGCGAGTTTGAAATTTTATATAATGTTATCGTAAAACGTGAGGCCATAGGTTGTATTACATTGTTTCATCAATCAAAGTGGTTATTTCAAATCTCCACAACGACGACTACAATCATGCACAAATAGATTGTTTACTTTATTGTTATGAGAGTTTCCATGGTAACTAAGCAGGAGTACTACACATGGATTAAATTTTTCCCGATGAGCCAATAGAGAGCTTCGACCTGATTACATTGAGTGTAAAATCACCTTTGTATCGCCTATAGTAACGGAGATATGCGAGTTTGAAATTTTATATAATGTTATCGTAAAACGTGAGGCCATAGGTTGTATTACATTGTTTCATCAATCAAAGTGGTTATTTCAAATCTCCACAACGACGACTACAATCATGCACAAATAGATTGTTTACTTTATTGTTATGAAAGTTTCCATGGTAACTAAGCATAGATATTACACATGGAAAAAATTTTTTCCGCATGAGCCAATAGAGAGCTTCGACCTGATTACATTGAGTGTAAAATCACCTTTGTATTGCCTATAGTAACGGAGATATGCGAGTTTGAAATTTTATATAATGTTATCGTAAAACGTGAGGCCATAGGTTGTATTACATTGTTTCATCAATCAAAGTGGTTATTTCAAATCTCCACAACGACGACTACAATCATGCACAAATAGATTGTTTACTTTATTGTTATGAGAGTTTCCATGGTAACTAAACATGAGTATTACACATGGATTAAATTTTTCCCGATGAACCAATAGAGAGCTTCGACCTGATTACATTGAGTGTAAAATCACCTTTGTATCGCCTATAGTAACGGAGATATGCGAGTTTGAAATTTTATATAATGTTATCGTAAAACGTGAGGCCATAGGTTGCATTACATTGTTTCAACAATCAAAGTGGTTATTTCAAATCTCCACGACGACGACTACAATCATGCACAAATAGATTCTTTACTTTATTGTTATGAGAGTTTCCATGGTAACTAAGCAGGAGTACTACACATGGATTAAATTTTTCCCGATGAGCCAATAGAGAGCTTCGACCTGATTACATTGAGTGTAAAATCACCTTTGTATCGCCTATAGTAACGGAGGTATGCGAGTTTGAAATTTTATATAATGTTATCGTAAAACGTGAGGCCATAGGTTGTATTACATTGTTTCAACAATCAAAGTGGTTATTTCAAATCTCCACGACGACGACTACAATCATGCACAAATAGATTGTTTACTTTATTGTTATGAGAGTTTCCATGGTAACTAAGCATGAATATTACACATGGATTAAATTTTTCGCATGAGCCAATAGAGAGCTTCGACCTGTTTACATTGAGTGTAAAATCACCTTTGTATCGCCTATAGTAACGTAGATATGCGAGTTTGAAATTTTATATAATGTTATCGTAAAACGTGAGGCCATAGGTTGCATTACATAGTTTCAACAATCAAAGTGGTTATTTCAAATCTCCACGACGATGACTACAATCATGCACAAATAGATTGTTTACTTTATTGTTATGAGAGTTTCCATGGTAACTAAGCAGGAGTACTACACATGGATTAAATTTTTCCCGATGAGCCAATAGAGAGCTTCGACCTGATTACATTGAGTGTAAAATCACCATTGTATCGCCTATAGTAACGGAGGTATGCGAGTTTGAAATTTTATATAATGTTATCGTAAAACGTGAGGCCATAGGTTGTATTACATTGTTTCATCAATCAAAGTGGTTATTTCAAATCTCCACAACGACGACTACAATCATGCACAAATAGATTGTTTACTTTATTGTTATGAGAGTTTCCATGGTAACTAAGCAGGAGTACTACACATGGATTAAATTTTTCCCGATGAGCCAATAGAGAGCTTCGACCTGATTACATTGAGTGTAAAATCACCTTTGTATCGCCTATAGTAACGGAGATATGCGAGTTTGAAATTTTATATAATGTTATCGTAAAACGTGAGGCCATAGGTTGCATTACATTGTTTCAACAATCAAAGTGGTTATTTCAAATCTCCACAACGACGACTACAATCATGCACAAATAGATTGTTTACTTTATTGTTATGAGAGTTTCCATGGTAACTAAGCATGAATATTACACATGGATTAAATTTTTCCGTATGAGCCAATAGAGAGCTTCGACCTGATTACATTGAGTGTAAAATCACCTTTGTATCGCCTATAGTAACGGAGATATGCGAGTTTGAAATTTTATATAATGTTATCGTAAAACGTGAGGCCATAGGTTGTATTACATTGTTTCATCAATCAAAGTGGTTATTTCAAATCTCCACAACGAAGACTACAATCATGCACAAATAGATTGTTTACTTTATTGTTATGAGAGTTTCCATGGTAACTAAGCATAGATATTACACATGGAAAAAAATTTTTCCGCATTTGCCAATAGAGAGCTTCGACCTGATTACATTGAGTGTAAAATCACCTTTGTATCGCCTATAGTAACGGAGATATGCGAGTTTGAAATTTCATATAATGTTATCGTAAAACGTGAGGCCATAGGTTGTATTACATTGTTTCATCAATCAAAGTGGTTATTTCAAATCTCCACAACGACGACTACAATCATGCACAAATAGATTGTTTACTTTATTGTTATGAGAGTTTCCATGGTAACTAAGCATAGATATTACACATGGAAAAATTTTTTTCCGCATGAGCCAATAGAGAGCTTCGACCTGATTACATTGAGTGTAAAATCACCTTTGTATCGCCTATAGTAACGGAGATATGCGAGTTTGAAATTTTATATAATGTTATCGTAAAACGTGAGGCCATAGGTTGCATTACATTGTTTCAACAATCAAAGTGGTTATTTCAAATCTCCACGACGACGACTACAATCATGCACAAATAGATTCTTTACTTTATTGTTATGAGAGTTTCCATGGTAACTAAGCAGGAGTACTACACATGGATTAAATTTTTCCCGATGAGCCAATAGAGAGCTTCGACCTGATTACATTGAGTGTAAAATCACCTTTGTATCGCCTATAGTAACGGAGGTATGCGAGTTTGAAATTTTATATAATGTTATCGTAAAACGTGAGGCCATAGGTTGTATTACATTGTTTCAACAATCAAAGTGGTTATTTCAAATCTCCACGACGACGACTACAATCATGCACAAATAGATTGTTTACTTTATTGTTATGAGAGTTTCCATGGTAACTAAGCATGAATATTACACATGGATTAAATTTTTCGCATGAGCCAATAGAGAGCTTCGACCTGATTACATTGAGTGTAAAATCACCTTTGTATCGCCTATAGTAACGTAGATATGCGAGTTTGAAATTTTATATAATGTTATCGTAAAACGTGAGGCCATAGGTTGTATTACATTGTTTCATCAATCAAAGTGGTTATTTCAAATCTCCACAACGACGACTACAATCATGCACAAATAGATTGTTTACTTTATTGTTATGAGAGTTTCCATGGTAACTAAGCAGGAGTACTACACATGGATTAAATTTTTCCCGATGAGCCAATAGAGAGCTTCGACCTGATTACATTGAGTGTAAAATCACCTTTGTATCGCCTATAGTAACGGAGATATGCGAGTTTGAAATTTTATATAATGTTATCGTAAAACGTGAGGCCATAGGTTGTATTACATTGTTTCATCAATCAAAGTGGTTATTTCAAATCTCCACAACGACGACTACAATCATGCACAAATAGATTGTTTACTTTATTGTTATGAAAGTTTCCATGGTAACTAAGCATAGATATTACACATGGAAAAAATTTTTTCCGCATGAGCCAATAGAGAGCTTCGACCTGATTACATTGAGTGTAAAATCACCTTTGTATCGCCTATAGTAACGGAGATATGCGAGTTTGAAATTTTATATAATGTTATCGTAAAACGTGAGGCCATAGGTTGTATTACATTGTTTCATCAATCAAAGTGGTTATTTCAAATCTCCACAACGACGACTACAATCATGCACAAATAGATTCTTTACTTTATTGTTATGAGAGTTTCCATGGTAACTAAGCAGGAGTACTACACATGGATTAAATTTTTCCCGATGAGCCAATAGAGAGCTTCGACCTGATTACATTGAGTGTAAAATCACCTTTGTATCGCCTATAGTAACGGAGGTATGCGAGTTTGAAATTTTATATAATGTTATCGTAAAACGTGAGGCCATAGGTTGTATTACATTGTTTCAACAATCAAAGTGGTTATTTCAAATCTCCACGACGACGACTACAATCATGCACAAATAGATTGTTTACTTTATTGTTATGAGAGTTTCCATGGTAACTAAGCATGAATATTACACATGGATTAAATTTTTCGCATGAGCCAATAGAGAGCTTCGACCTGATTACATTGAGTGTAAAATCACCTTTGTATCGCCTATAGTAACGTAGATATGCGAGTTTGAAATTTTATATAATGTTATCGTAAAACGTGAGGCCATAGGTTGCATTACATAGTTTCAACAATCAAAGTGGTTATTTCAAATCTCCACGACGATGACTACAATCATGCACAAATAGATTGTTTACTTTATTGTTATGAGAGTTTCCATGGTAACTAAGCAGGAGTACTACACATGGATTAAATTTTTCCCGATGAGCCAATAGAGAGCTTCGACCTGATTACATTGAGTGTAAAATCACCATTGTATCGCCTATAGTAACGGAGGTATGCGAGTTTGAAATTTTATATAATGTTATCGTAAAACGTGAGGCCATAGGTTGTATTACATTGTTTCATCAATCAAAGTGGTTATTTCAAATCTCCACAACGACGACTACAATCATGCACAAATAGATTGTTTACTTTATTGTTATGAGAGTTTCCATGGTAACTAAGCAGGAGTACTACACATGGATTAAATTTTTCCCGATGAGCCAATAGAGAGCTTCGACCTGATTACATTGAGTGTAAAATCACCTTTGTATCGCCTATAGTAACGGAGATATGCGAGTTTGAAATTTTATATAATGTTATCGTAAAACGTGAGGCCATAGGTTGCATTACATTGTTTCAACAATCAAAGTGGTTATTTCAAATCTCCACAACGACGACTACAATCATGCACAAATAGATTGTTTACTTTATTGTTATGAGAGTTTCCATGGTAACTAAGCATGAATATTACACATGGATTAAATTTTTCCGTATGAGCCAATAGAGAGCTTCGACCTGATTACATTGAGTGTAAAATCACCTTTGTATCGCCTATAGTAACGGAGATATGCGAGTTTGAAATTTTATATAATGTTATCGTAAAACGTGAGGCCATAGGTTGTATTACATTGTTTCATCAATCAAAGTGGTTATTTCAAATCTCCACAACGAAGACTACAATCATGCACAAATAGATTGTTTACTTTATTGTTATGAGAGTTTCCATGGTAACTAAGCATAGATATTACACATGGAAAAAAATTTTTCCGCATTTGCCAATAGAGAGCTTCGACCTGATTACATTGAGTGTAAAATCACCTTTGTATCGCCTATAGTAACGGAGATATGCGAGTTTGAAATTTTATATAATGTTATCGTAAAACGTGAGGCCATAGGTTGTATTACATTGTTTCATCAATCAAAGTGGTTATTTCAAATCTCCACAACGACGACTACAATCATGCACAAATAGATTGTTTACTTTATTGTTATGAGAGTTTCCATGGTAACTAAGCATAGATATTACACATGGAAAAAATTTTTTCCGCATGAGCCAATAGAGAGCTTCGACCTGATTACATTGAGTGTAAAATCACCTTTGTATCGCCTATAGTAACGGAGATATGCGAGTTTGAAATTTTATATAATGTTATCGTAAAACGTGAGGCCATAGGTTGTATTACATTGTTTCATCAATCAAAGTGGTTATTTCAAATCTCCACAACGACGACTACAATCATGCACAAATAGATTGTTTACTTTATTGTTATGAGAGTTTCCATGGTAACTAAGCAGGAGTACTACACATGGATTAAATTTTTCCCGATGAGCCAATAGAGAGCTTCGACCTGATTACATTGAGTGTAAAATCACCTTTGTATCGCCTATAGTAACGGAGATATGCGAGTTTGAAATTTTATATAATGTTATCGTAAAACGTGAGGCCATAGGTTGTATTACATTGTTTCATCAATCAAAGTGGTTATTTCAAATCTCCACAACGACGACTACAATCATGCACAAATAGATTGTTTACTTTATTGTTATGAAAGTTTCCATGGTAACTAAGCATAGATATTACACATGGAAAAAATTTTTTCCGCATGAGCCAATAGAGAGCTTCGACCTGATTACATTGAGTGTAAAATCACCTTTGTATCGCCTATAGTAACGGAGATATGCGAGTTTGAAATTTTATATAATGTTATCGTAAAACGTGAGGCCATAGGTTGTATTACATTGTTTCATCAATCAAAGTGGTTATTTCAAATCTCCACAACGACGACTACAATCATGCACAAATAGATTGTTTACTTTATTGTTATGAGAGTTTCCATGGTAACTAAACATGAGTATTACACATGGATTAAATTTTTCCCGATGAACCAATAGAGAGCTTCGACCTGATTACATTGAGTGTAAAATCACCTTTGTATCGTCTATAGTAACGGAGATATGCGAGTTTGAAATTTTATATAATGTTATCGTAAAAAGTGAGGCCATAGGTTGTATTACATTGTTTCATCAATCAAAGTGGTTATTTCAAATCTCCACAACGACGACTACAATCATGCACAAATAGATTGTTTACTTTATTGTTATGAGAGTTTCCTTGGTAACTAAACATGAGTATTACACATGGATTAAATTTTTCCCGATGAACCAATAGAGAGCTTCGACCTGATTACATTGAGTGTAAAATCACCTTTGTATCGCCTATAGTAACGGAGATATGCGAGTTTGAAATTTTATATAATGTTATCGTAAAACGTGAGGCCATAGGTTGCATTACATTGTTTCAACAATCAAAGTGGTTATTTCAAATCTCCACGACGACGACTACAATCATGCACAAATAGATTCTTTACTTTATTGTTATGAGAGTTTCCATGGTAACTAAGCAGGAGTACTACACATGGATTAAATTTTTCCCGATGAGCCAATAGAGAGCTTCGACCTGATTACATTGAGTGTAAAATCACCTTTGTATCGCCTATAGTAACGGAGGTATGCGAGTTTGAAATTTTATATAATGTTATCGTAAAACGTGAGGCCATAGGTTGTATTACATTGTTTCAACAATCAAAGTGGTTATTTCAAATCTCCACGACGACGACTACAATCATGCACAAATAGATTGTTTACTTTATTGTTATGAGAGTTTCCATGGTAACTAAGCATGAATATTACACATGGATTAAATTTTTCGCATGAGCCAATAGAGAGCTTCGACCTGATTACATTGAGTGTAAAATCACCTTTGTATCGCCTATAGTAACGTAGATATGCGAGTTTGAAATTTTATATAATGTTATCGTAAAACGTGAGGCCATAGGTTGCATTACATAGTTTCAACAATCAAAGTGGTTATTTCAAATCTCCACGACGATGACTACAATCATGCACAAATAGATTGTTTACTTTATTGTTATGAGAGTTTCCATGGTAACTAAGCAGGAGTACTACACATGGATTAAATTTTTCCCGATGAGCCAATAGAGAGCTTCGACCTGATTACATTGAGTGTAAAATCACCATTGTATCGCCTATAGTAACGTAGGTATGCGAGTTTGAAATTTTATATAACGTTATCGTAAAACGTGAGGCCATAGGTTGTATTACATTGTTTCATCAATCAAAGTGGTTATTTCAAATCTCCACAACGACGACTACAATCATGCACAAATAGATTGTTTACTTTATTGTTATGAGAGTTTCCATGGTAACTAAGCATAGATATTACACATGGAAAAAATTTTTTCCGCATGAGCCAATAGAGAGCTTCGACCTGATTACATTGAGTGTAAAATCACCTTTGTATCGCCTATAGTAACGGAGATATGCGAGTTTGAAATTTTATATAATGTTATCGTAAAACGTGAGGCCATAGGTTGTATTACATTGTTTCATCAATCAAAGTGGTTATTTCAAATCTCCACAACGACGACTACAATCATGCACAAATAGATTGTTTACTTTATTGTTATGAGAGTTTCCATGGTAACTAAGCAGGAGTACTACACATGGATTAAATTTTTCCCGATGAGCCAATAGAGAGCTTCGACCTGATTACATTGAGTGTAAAATCACCTTTGTATCGCCTATAGTAACGGAGATATGCGAGTTTGAAATTTTATATAATGTTATCGTAAAACGTGAGGCCATAGGTTGTATTACATTGTTTCATCAATCAAAGTGGTTATTTCAAATCTCCACAACGACGACTACAATCATGCACAAATAGATTGTTTACTTTATTGTTATGAAAGTTTCCATGGTAACTAAGCATAGATATTACACATGGAAAAAATTTTTTCCGCATGAGCCAATAGAGAGCTTCGACCTGATTACATTGAGTGTAAAATCACCTTTGTATTGCCTATAGTAACGGAGATATGCGAGTTTGAAATTTTATATAATGTTATCGTAAAACGTGAGGCCATAGGTTGTATTACATTGTTTCATCAATCAAAGTGGTTATTTCAAATCTCCACAACGACGACTACAATCATGCACAAATAGATTGTTTACTTTATTGTTATGAGAGTTTCCATGGTAACTAAACATGAGTATTACACATGGATTAAATTTTTCCCGATGAACCAATAGAGAGCTTCGACCTGATTACATTGAGTGTAAAATCACCTTTGTATCGCCTATAGTAACGGAGATATGCGAGTTTGAAATTTTATATAATGTTATCGTAAAACGTGAGGCCATAGGTTGCATTACATTGTTTCAACAATCAAAGTGGTTATTTCAAATCTCCACGACGACGACTACAATCATGCACAAATAGATTCTTTACTTTATTGTTATGAGAGTTTCCATGGTAACTAAGCAGGAGTACTACACATGGATTAAATTTTTCCCGATGAGCCAATAGAGAGCTCCGACCTGATTACATTGAGTGTAAAATCACCTTTGTATCGCCTATAGTAACGGAGGTATGCGAGTTTGAAATTTTATATAATGTTATCGTAAAACGTGAGGCCATAGGTTGTATTACATTGTTTCAACAATCAAAGTGGTTATTTCAAATCTCCACGACGACGACTACAATCATGCACAAATAGATTGTTTACTTTATTGTTATGAGAGTTTCCATGGTAACTAAGCATGAATATTACACATGGATTAAATTTTTCGCATGAGCCAATAGAGAGCTTCGACCTGTTTACATTGAGTGTAAAATCACCTTTGTATCGCCTATAGTAACGTAGATATGCGAGTTTGAAATTTTATATAATGTTATCGTAAAACGTGAGGCCATAGGTTGCATTACATAGTTTCAACAATCAAAGTGGTTATTTCAAATCTCCACGACGATGACTACAATCATGCACAAATAGATTGTTTACTTTATTGTTATGAGAGTTTCCATGGTAACTAAGCAGGAGTACTACACATGGATTAAATTTTTCCCGATGAGCCAATAGAGAGCTTCGACCTGATTACATTGAGTGTAAAATCACCATTGTATCGCCTATAGTAACGGAGGTATGCGAGTTTGAAATTTTATATAATGTTATCGTAAAACGTGAGGCCATAGGTTGTATTACATTGTTTCATCAATCAAAGTGGTTATTTCAAATCTCCACAACGACGACTACAATCATGCACAAATAGATTGTTTACTTTATTGTTATGAGAGTTTCCATGGTAACTAAGCAGGAGTACTACACATGGATTAAATTTTTCCCGATGAGCCAATAGAGAGCTTCGACCTGATTACATTGAGTGTAAAATCACCTTTGTATCGCCTATAGTAACGGAGATATGCGAGTTTGAAATTTTATATAATGTTATCGTAAAACGTGAGGCCATAGGTTGCATTACATTGTTTCAACAATCAAAGTGGTTATTTCAAATCTCCACAACGACGACTACAATCATGCACAAATAGATTGTTTACTTTATTGTTATGAGAGTTTCCATGGTAACTAAGCATGAATATTACACATGGATTAAATTTTTCCGTATGAGCCAATAGAGAGCTTCGACCTGATTACATTGAGTGTAAAATCACCTTTGTATCGCCTATAGTAACGGAGATATGCGAGTTTGAAATTTTATATAATGTTATCGTAAAACGTGAGGCCATAGGTTGTATTACATTGTTTCATCAATCAAAGTGGTTATTTCAAATCTCCACAACGAAGACTACAATCATGCACAAATAGATTGTTTACTTTATTGTTATGAGAGTTTCCATGGTAACTAAGCATAGATATTACACATGGAAAAAAATTTTTCCGCATTTGCCAATAGAGAGCTTCGACCTGATTACATTGAGTGTAAAATCACCTTTGTATCGCCTATAGTAACGGAGATATGCGAGTTTGAAATTTTATATAATGTTATCGTAAAACGTGAGGCCATAGGTTGTATTACATTGTTTCATCAATCAAAGTGGTTATTTCAAATCTCCACAACGACGACTACAATCATGCACAAATAGATTGTTTACTTTATTGTTATGAGAGTTTCCATGGTAACTAAGCATAGATATTACACATGGAAAAATTTTTTTCCGCATGAGCCAATAGAGAGCTTCGACCTGATTACATTGAGTGTAAAATCACCTTTGTATCGCCTATAGTAACGGAGATATGCGAGTTTGAAATTTTATATAATGTTATCGTAAAACGTGAGGCCATAGGTTGTATTACATTGTTTCATCAATCAAAGTGGTTATTTCAAATCTCCACAACGACGACTACAATCATGCACAAATAGATTGTTTATTTTATTGTTATGAGAGTTTCCATGGTAACTAAGCAGGAGTACTACACATGGATTAAATTTTTCCCGATGAGCCAATAGAGAGCTTCGACCTGATTACATTGAGTGTAAAATCACCTTTGTATCGCCTATAGTAACGGAGATATGCGAGTTTGAAATTTCATATAATGTTATCGTAAAACGTGAGGCCATAGGTTGTATTACATTGTTTCATCAATCAAAGTGGTTATTTCAAATCTCCACAACGACGACTACAATCATGCACAAATAGATTGTTTACTTTATTGTTATGAAAGTTTCCATGGTAACTAAGCATAGATATTACACATGGAAAAAATTTTTTCCGCATGAGCCAATAGAGAGCTTCGACCTGATTACATTGAGTGTAAAATCACCTTTGTATCGCCTATCGTAACGGAGATATGCGAGTTTGAAATTTTATATAATGTTATCGTAAAACGTGAGGCCATAGGTTGTATTACATTGTTTCATCAATCAAAGTGGTTATTTCAAATCTCCACAACGACGACTACAATCATGCACAAATAGATTGTTTACTTTATTGTTATGAGAGTTTCCATGGTAACTAAACATGAGTATTACACATGGATTAAATTTTTCCCGATGAACCAATAGAGAGCTTCGACCTGATTACATTGAGTGTAAAATCACCTTTGTATCGTCTATAGTAACGGAGATATGCGAGTTTGAAATTTTATATAATGTTATCGTAAAAAGTGAGGCCATAGGTTGTATTACATTGTTTCATCAATCAAAGTGGTTATTTCAAATCTCCACAACGACGACTACAATCATGCACAAATAGATTGTTTACTTTATTGTTATGAGAGTTTCCATGGTAACTAAGCATAGATATTACACATGGAAAAATTTTTTTCCGCATGAGCCAATAGAGAGCTTCGACCTGATTACATTGAGTGTAAAATCACCTTTGTATCGCCTATAGTAACGGAGATATGCGAGTTTGAAATTTTATATAATGTTATCGTAAAACGTGAGGCCATAGGTTGCATTACATTGTTTCAACAATCAAAGTGGTTATTTCAAATCTCCACGACGACGACTACAATCATGCACAAATAGATTCTTTACTTTATTGTTATGAGAGTTTCCATGGTAACTAAGCAGGAGTACTACACATGGATTAAATTTTTCCCGATGAGCCAATAGAGAGCTTCGACCTGATTACATTGAGTGTAAAATCACCTTTGTATCGCCTATAGTAACGGAGGTATGCGAGTTTGAAATTTTATATAATGTTATCGTAAAACGTGAGGCCATAGGTTGTATTACATTGTTTCAACAATCAAAGTGGTTATTTCAAATCTCCACGACGACGACTACAATCATGCACAAATAGATTGTTTACTTTATTGTTATGAGAGTTTCCATGGTAACTAAGCATGAATATTACACATGGATTAAATTTTTCGCATGAGCCAATAGAGAGCTTCGACCTGATTACATTGAGTGTAAAATCACCTTTGTATCGCCTATAGTAACGTAGATATGCGAGTTTGAAATTTTATATAATGTTATCGTAAAACGTGAGGCCATAGGTTGCATTACATAGTTTCAACAATCAAAGTGGTTATTTCAAATCTCCACGACGATGACTACAATCATGCACAAATAGATTGTTTACTTTATTGTTATGAGAGTTTCCATGGTAACTAAGCAGGAGTACTACACATGGATTAAATTTTTCTCGATGAGCCAATAGAGAGCTTCGACCTGATTACATTGAGTGTAAAATCACCATTGTATCGCCTATAGTAACGGAGGTATGCGAGTTTGAAATTTTATATAATGTTATCGTAAAACGTGAGGCCATAGGTTGTATTACATTGTTTCATCAATCAAAGTGGTTATTTCAAATCTCCACAACGACGACTACAATCATGCACAAATAGATTGTTTACTTTATTGTTATGAGAGTTTCCATGGTAACTAAGCATAGATATTACACATGGAAAAAATTTTTTCCGCATGAGCCAATAGAGAGCTTCGACCTGATTACATTGAGTGTAAAATCACCTTTGTATCGCCTATAGTAACGGAGATATGCGAGTTTGAAATTTTATATAATGTTATCGTAAAACGTGAGGCCATAGGTTGTATTACATTGTTTCATCAATCAAAGTGGTTATTTCAAATCTCCACAACGACGACTACAATCATGCACAAATAGATTGTTTACTTTATTGTTATGAGAGTTTCCATGGTAACTAAGCAGGAGTACTACACATGGATTAAATTTTTCCCGATGAGCCAATAGAGAGCTTCGACCTGATTACATTGAGTGTAAAATCACCTTTGTATCGCCTATAGTAACGGAGATATGCGAGTTTGAAATTTTATATAATGTTATCGTAAAACGTGAGGCCATAGGTTGTATTACATTGTTTCATCAATCAAAGTGGTTATTTCAAATCTCCACAACGACGACTACAATCATGCACAAATAGATTGTTTACTTTATTGTTATGAAAGTTTCCATGGTAACTAAGCATAGATATTACACATGGAAAAAATTTTTTCCGCATGAGCCAATAGAGAGCTTCGACCTGATTACATTGAGTGTAAAATCACCTTTGTATCGCCTATAGTAACGGAGATATGCGAGTTTGAAATTTTATATAATGTTATCGTAAAACGTGAGGCCATAGGTTGTATTACATTGTTTCATCAATCAAAGTGGTTATTTCAAATCTCCACAACGACGACTACAATCATGCACAAATAGATTGTTTACTTTATTGTTATGAGAGTTTCCATGGTAACTAAACATGAGTATTACACATGGATTAAATTTTTCCCGATGAACCAATAGAGAGCTTCGACCTGTTTACATTGAGTGTAAAATCACCTTTGTATCGTCTATAGTAACGGAGATATGCGAGTTTGAAATTTTATATAATGTTATCGTAAAAAGAGAGGCCATAGGTTGTATTACATTGTTTCATCAATCAAAGTGGTTATTTCAAATCTCCACAACGACGACTACAATCATGCACAAATAGATTGTTTACTTTATTGTTATGAGAGTTTCCATGGTAACTAAGCATAGATATTACACATGGAAAAATTTTTTTCCGCATGAGCCAATAGAGAGCTTCGACCTGATTACATTGAGTGTAAAATCACCTTTGTATCGCCTATAGTAACGGAGATATGCGAGTTTGAAATTTTATATAATGTTATCGTAAAACGTGAGGCCATAGGTTGCATTACATTGTTTCAACAATCAAAGTGGTTATTTCAAATCTCCACGACGACGACTACAATCATGCACAAATAGATTCTTTACTTTATTGTTATGAGAGTTTCCATGGTAACTAAGCAGGAGTACTACACATGGATTAAATTTTTCCCGATGAGCCAATAGAGAGCTTCGACCTGATTACATTGAGTGTAAAATCACCTTTGTATCGCCTATAGTAACGGAGGTATGCGAGTTTGAAATTTTATATAATGTTATCGTAAAACGTGAGGCCATAGGTTGTATTACATTGTTTCATCAATCAAAGTGGTTATTTCAAATCTCCACAACGACGACTACAATCATGCACAAATAGATTGTTTACTTTATTGTTATGAGAGTTTCCATGGTAACTAAGCAGGAGTACTACACATGGATTAAATTTTTCCCGATGAGCCAATAGAGAGCTTCGACCTGATTACATTGAGTGTAAAATCACCTTTGTATCGCCTATAGTAACGGAGATATGCGAGTTTGAAATTTTATATAATGTTATCGTAAAACGTGAGGCCATAGGTTGTATTACATTGTTTCATCAATCAAAGTGGTTATTTCAAATCTCCACAACGACGACTACAATCATGCACAAATAGATTGTTTACTTTATTGTTATGAAAGTTTCCATGGTAACTAAGCATAGATATTACACATGGAAAAAATTTTTTCCGCATGAGCCAATAGAGAGCTTCGACCTGATTACATTGAGTGTAAAATCACCTTTGTATCGCCTATAGTAACGGAGATATGCGAGTTTGAAATTTTATATAATGTTATCGTAAAACGTGAGGCCATAGGTTGTATTACATTGTTTCATCAATCAAAGTGGTTATTTCAAATCTCCACAACGACGACTACAATCATGCACAAATAGATTCTTTACTTTATTGTTATGAGAGTTTCCATGGTAACTAAGCAGGAGTACTACACATGGATTAAATTTTTCCCGATGAGCCAATAGAGAGCTTCGACCTGATTACATTGAGTGTAAAATCACCTTTGTATCGCCTATAGTAACGGAGGTATGCGAGTTTGAAATTTTATATAATGTTATCGTAAAACGTGAGGCCATAGGTTGTATTACATTGTTTCAACAATCAAAGTGGTTATTTCAAATCTCCACGACGACGACTACAATCATGCACAAATAGATTGTTTACTTTATTGTTATGAGAGTTTCCATGGTAACTAAGCATGAATATTACACATGGATTAAATTTTTCGCATGAGCCAATAGAGAGCTTCGACCTGATTACATTGAGTGTAAAATCACCTTTGTATCGCCTATAGTAACGTAGATATGCGAGTTTGAAATTTTATATAATGTTATCGTAAAACGTGAGGCCATAGGTTGCATTACATAGTTTCAACAATCAAAGTGGTTATTTCAAATCTCCACGACGATGACTACAATCATGCACAAATAGATTGTTTACTTTATTGTTATGAGAGTTTCCATGGTAACTAAGCAGGAGTACTACACATGGATTAAATTTTTCCCGATGAGCCAATAGAGAGCTTCGACCTGATTACATTGAGTGTAAAATCACCATTGTATCGCCTATAGTAACGGAGGTATGCGAGTTTGAAATTTTATATAATGTTATCGTAAAACGTGAGGCCATAGGTTGCATTACATTGTTTCAACAATCAAAGTGGTTATTTCAAATCTCCACAACGACGACTACAATCATGCACAAATAGATTGTTTACTTTATTGTTATGAGAGTTTCCATGGTAACTAAGCATGAATATTACACATGGATTAAATTTTTCCGTATGAGCCAATAGAGAGCTTCGACCTGATTACATTGAGTGTAAAATCACCTTTGTATCGCCTATAGTAACGGAGATATGCGAGTTTGAAATTTTATATAATGTTATCGTAAAACGTGAGGCCATAGGTTGTATTACATTGTTTCATCAATCAAAGTGGTTATTTCAAATCTCCACAACGAAGACTACAATCATGCACAAATAGATTGTTTACTTTATTGTTATGAGAGTTTCCATGGTAACTAAGCATAGATATTACACATGGAAAAAAATTTTTCCGCATTTGCCAATAGAGAGCTTCGACCTGATTACATTGAGTGTAAAATCACCTTTGTATCGCCTATAGTAACGGAGATATGCGAGTTTGAAATTTTATATAATGTTATCGTAAAACGTGAGGCCATAGGTTGTATTACATTGTTTCATCAATCAAAGTGGTTATTTCAAATCTCCACAACGACGACTACAATCATGCACAAATAGATTGTTTACTTTATTGTTATGAGAGTTTCCATGGTAACTAAGCAGGAGTACTACACATGGATTAAATTTTTCCCGATGAGCCAATAGAGAGCTTCGACCTGATTACATTGAGTGTAAAATCACCTTTGTATCGCCTATAGTAACGGAGATATGCGAGTTTGAAATTTTATATAATGTTATCGTAAAACGTGAGGCCATAGGTTGTATTACATTGTTTCATCAATCAAAGTGGTTATTTCAAATCTCCACAACGACGACTACAATCATGCACAAATAGATTGTTTACTTTATTGTTATGAGAGTTTCCATGGTAACTAAGCATAGATATTACACATGGAAAAAAATTTTTCCGCATGAGCCAATAGAGAGCTTCGACCTGATTACATTGAGTGTAAAATCACCTTTGTATCGCCTATAGTAACGGAGATATGCGAGTTTGAAATTTTATATAATGTTATCGTAAAACGTGAGGCCATAGGTTGTATTACATTGTTTCATCAATCAAAGTGGTTATTTCAAATCTCCACAACGACGACTACAATCATGCACAAATAGATTGTTTACTTTATTGTTATGAGAGTTTCCATGGTAACTAAACATGAGTATTACACATGGATTAAATTTTTCCCGATGAACCAATAGAGAGCTTCGACCTGATTACATTGAGTGTAAAATCACCTTTGTATCGCCTATAGTAACGGAGATATGCGAGTTTGAAATTTTATATAATGTTATCGTAAAAAGTGAGGCCATAGGTTGTATTACATTGTTTCATCAATCAAAGTGGTTATTTCAAATCTCCACAACGACGACTACAATCATGCACAAATAGATTGTTTACTTTATTGTTATGAGAGTTTACATGGTAACTAAGCATAGATATTACACATGGAAAAATTTTTTTCCGCATGAGCCAATAGAGAGCTTCGACCTGATTACATTGAGTGTAAAATCACCTTTGTATCGCCTATAGTAACGGAGATATGCGAGTTTGAAATTTTATATAATGTTATCGTAAAACGTGAGGCCATAGGTTGCATTACATTGTTTCAACAATCAAAGTGGTTATTTCAAATCTCCACGACGACGACTACAATCATGCACAAATAGATTGTTTACTTTATTGTTATGAGAGTTCCCATGGTAACTAAGCAGGAGTACTACACATGGATTAAATTTTTCCCGATGAGCCAATAGAGAGCTTCGACCTGATTACATTGAGTGTAAAATCACCTTTGTATCTCCTATAGTAACGGAGATATGTGAGTTTGAAATTTTATATAATGTTATCGTAAAACGTGAGGCCATAGGTTGTATTACATTGTTTCAACAATCAAAGTGGTTATTTCAAATCTCCACGACGACGACTACAATCATGCACAAATAGATTCTTTACTTTATTGTTATGAGAGTTTCCATGGTAACTAAGCAGGAGTACTACACATGGATTAAATTTTTCCCGATGAGCCAATAGAGAGCTTCGACCTGATTACATTGAGTGTAAAATCACCTTTGTATCGCCTATAGTAACGGAGGTATGCGAGTTTGAAATTTTATATAATGTTATCGTAAAACGTGAGGCCATAGGTTGTATTACATTGTTTCAACAATCAAAGTGGTTATTTCAAATCTCCACGACGACGACTACAATCATGCACAAATAGATTGTTTACTTTATTGTTATGAGAGTTTCCATGGTAACTAAGCATGAATATTACACATGGATTAAATTTTTCGCATGAGCCAATAGAGAGCTTCGACCTGATTACATTGAGTGTAAAATCACCTTTGTATCGCCTATAGTAACGTAGATATGCGAGTTTGAAATTTTATATAATGTTATCGTAAAACGTGAGGCCATAGGTTGCATTACATAGTTTCAACAATCAAAGTGGTTATTTCAAATCTCCACGACGATGACTACAATCATGCACAAATAGATTGTTTACTTTATTGTTATGAGAGTTTCCATGGTAACTAAGCAGGAGTACTACACATGGATTAAATTTTTCCCGATGAGCCAATAGAGAGCTTCGACCTGATTACATTGAGTGTAAAATCACCTTTGTATCGCCTATAGTAACGGAGGTATGCGAGTTTGAAATTTTATATAATGTTATCGTAAAACGTGAGGCCATAGGTTGTATTACATTGTTTCATCAATCAAAGTGGTTATTTCAAATCTCCACAACGACGACTACAATCATGCACAAATAGATTGTTTACTTTATTGTTATGAGAGTTTCCATGGTAACTAAGCAGGAGTACTACACATGGATTAAATTTTTCCCGATGAGCCAATAGAGAGCTTCGACCTGATTACATTGAGTGTAAAATCACCTTTGTATCGCCTATAGTAACGGAGATATGCGAGTTTGAAATTTTATATAATGTTATCGTAAAACGTGAGGCCATAGGTTGCATTACATTGTTTCAACAATCAAAGTGGTTATTTCAAATCTCCACAACGACGACTACAATCATGCACAAATAGATTGTTTACTTTATTGTTATGAGAGTTTCCATGGTAACTAAGCATGAATATTACACATGGATTAAATTTTTCCGTATGAGCCAATAGAGAGCTTCGACCTGATTACATTGAGTGTAAAATCACCTTTGTATCGCCTATAGTAACGGAGATATGCGAGTTTGAAATTTTATATAATGTTATCGTAAAACGTGAGGCCATAGGTTGTATTACATTGTTTCATCAATCAAAGTGGTTATTTCAAATCTCCACAACGACGACTACAATCATGCACAAATAGATTGTTTACTTTATTGTTATGAGAGTTTCCATGGTAACTAAGCATAGATATTACACATGGAAAAAATTTTTTCCGCATGAGCCAATAGAGAGCTTCGACCTGATTACATTGAGTGTAAAATCACCTTTGTATCGCCTATAGTAACGGAGATATGCGAGTTTGAAATTTTATATAATGTTATCGTAAAACGTGAGGCCATAGGTTGTATTACATTGTTTCATCAATCAAAGTGATTATTTCAAATCTCCACAACGACGACTACAATCATACACAAATAGATTGTTTACTTTATTGTTATGAGAGTTTCCATGGTAACTAAACATGAGTATTACACATGGATTAAATTTTTCCCGATGAACCAATAGAGAGCTTCGACCTGATTACATTGAGTGTAAAATCACCTTTGTATCGCCTATAGTAACGGAGATATGCGAGTTTGAAATTTTATATAATGTTATCGTAAAACGTGAGGCCATAGGTTGTATTACATTGTTTCATCAATCAAAGTGGTTATTTCAAATCTCCACAACGACGACTACAATCATGCACAAATAGATTGTTTACTTTATTGTTATGAGAGTTTCCATGGTAACTAAGCATAGATATTACACATGGAAAAATTTTTTTCCGCATGAGCCAATAGAGAGCTTCGACCTGATTACATTGAGTGTAAAATCACCTTTGTATCGCCTATAGTAACGGAGATATGCGAGTTTGAAATTTTATATAATGTTATCGTAAAACGTGAGGCCATAGGTTGCATTACATTGTTTCAACAATCAAAGTGGTTATTTCAAATCTCCACGACGATGACTACAATCATGCACAAATAGATTGTTTACTTTATTGTTATGAGAGTTTCCATGGTAACTAAGCAGGAGTACTACACATGGATTAAATTTTTCCCGATGAGCCAATAGAGAGCTTCGACCTGATTACATTGAGTGTAAAATCACCTTTGTATCTCCTATAGTAACGGAGATATGTGAGTTTGAAATTTTATATAATGTTATCGTAAAACGTGAGGCCATAGGTTGTATTACATTGTTTCACCAATCAAAGTGGTTATTTCAAATCTCCACGACGACGACTACAATCATGCACAAATAGATTCTTTACTTTATTGTTATGAGAGTTTCCATGGTAACTAAGCAGGAGTACTACACATGGATTAAATTTTTCCCGATGAGCCAATAGAGAGCTTCGACCTGATTACATTGAGTGTAAAATCACCTTTGTATCGCCTATAGTAACGGAGGTATGCGAGTTTGAAATTTTATATAATGTTATCGTAAAACGTGAGGCCATAGGTTGTATTACATTGTTTCATCAATCAAAGTGGTTATTTCAAATCTCCACAACGACGACTACAATCATGCACAAATAGATTGTTTACTTTATTGTTATGAGAGTTTCCATGGTAACTAAGCAGGAGTACTACACATGGATTAAATTTTTCCCGATGAGCCAATAGAGAGCTTCGACCTGATTACATTGAGTGTAAAATCACCTTTGTATCGCCTATAGTAACGGAGGTATGCGAGTTTGAAAATTTATATAATGTTATCGTAAAACGTGAGGCCATAGGTTGTATTACATTGTTTCATCAATCAAAGTGGTTATTTCAAATCTCCACAACGACGACTACAATCATGCACAAATAGATTGTTTACTTTATTGTTATGAGAGTTTCCATGGTAACTAAGCTGGAGTACTACACATGGATTAAATTTTTCCCGATGAGCCAATAGAGAGCTTCGACCTGATTACATTGAGTGTAAAATCACCTTTGTATCGCCTATAGTAACGGAGGTATGCGAGTTTGAAATTTTATATAATGTTATCGTAAAACGTGAGGCCATAGGTTGCATTACATTGTTTCAACAATCAAAGTGGTTATTTCAAATCTCCACGACGATGACTACAATCATGCACAAATAGATTGTTTACTTTATTGTTATGAGAGTTTCCATGGTAACTAAGCAGGAGTACTACACATGGATTAAATTTTTCCCGATGAGCCAATAGAGAGCTTCGACCTGATTACATTGAGTGTAAAATCACCTTTGTATCGCCTATAGTAACGGAGGTATGCGAGTTTGAAATTTTATATAATGTTATCGTAAAACGTGAGGCCATAGGTTGTATTACATTGTTTCATCAATCAAAGTGGTTATTTCAAATCTCCACAACGACGACTACAATCATGCACAAATAGATTCTTTACTTTATTGTTATGAGAGTTTCCATGGTAACTAAGCAGGAGTACTACACATGGATTAAATTTTTCCCGATGAGCCAATAGAGAGCTTCGACCTGATTACATTGAGTGTAAAATCACCTTTGTATCGCCTATAGTAACGGAGGTATGCGAGTTTGAAATTTTATATAATGTTATCGTAAAACGTGAGGCCATAGGTTGTATTACATTGTTTCATCAATCAAAGTGGTTATTTCAAATCTCCACAACGACGACTACAATCATGCACAAAAAGATTGTTTATTTTATTGTTATGAGAGTTTCCATGGTAACTAAACATGAGTATTACACATGGATTAAATTTTTCCCGATGAACCAATAGAGAGCTTCGACCTGATTACATTGAGTGTAAAATCACCTTTGTATCGCCTATAGTAACGGAGATATGCGAGTTTGAAATTTTATATAATGTTATCGTAAAACGTGAGGCCATAGGTTGTATTACATTGTTTCATCAATCAAAGTGGTTATTTCAAATCTCCACAACGACGACTACAATCATGCACAAATAGATTGTTTACTTTATTGTTATGAGAGTTTCCATGGTAACTAAGCATAGATATTACACATGGAAAAATTTTTTTCCGCATGAGCCAATAGAGAGCTTCGACCTGATTACATTGAGTGTAAAATCACCTTTGTATCGCCTATAGTAACGGAGATATGCGAGTTTGAAATTTTATATAATGTTATCGTAAAACGTGAGGCCATAGGTTGCATTACATTGTTTCAACAATCAAAGTGGTTATTTCAAATCTCCACAACGACGACTACAATCATGCACAAATAGATTGTTTACTTTATTGTTATGAGAGTTTCCATGGTAACTAAACATGAGTATTACACATGGATTAAATTTTTCCCGATGAGCCAATAGAGAGCTTCGACCTGATTACATTGAGTGTAAAATCACCTTTGTATCTCCTATAGTAACGGAGATATGTGAGTTTGAAATTTTATATAATGTTATCGTAAAACGTGAGGCCATAGGTTGTATTATATTGTTTCAACAATCAAAGTGGTTATTTCAAATCTCCACGACGACGACTACAATCATGCACAAATAGATTCTTTACTTTATTGTTATGAGAGTTTCCATGGTAACTAAGCAGGAGTACTACACATGGATTAAATTTTTCCCGATGAGCCAATAGAGAGCTTCGACCTGATTACATTGAGTGTAAAATCACCTTTGTATCGCCTATAGTAACGGAGGTATGCGAGATTGAAATTTTATATAATGTTATCGTAAAACGTGAGGCCATAGGTTGTATTACATTGTTTCAACAATCAAAGTGGTTATTTCAAATCTCCACGACGACGACTACAATCATGCACAAATAGATTGTTTACTTTATTGTTATGAGAGTTTCCATGGTAACTAAGCATGAATATTACACATGGATTAAATTTTTCGCATGAGCCAATAGAGAGCTTCGACCTGATTACATTGAGTGTAAAATCACCTTTGTATCGCCTATAGTAACGTAGATATGCGAGTTTGAAATTTTATATAATGTTATCGTAAAACGTGAGGCCATAGGTTGCATTACATTGTTTCAACAATCAAAGTGGTTATTTCAAATCTCCACGACGATGACTACAATCATGCACAAATAGATTGTTTACTTTATTGTTATGAGAGTTTCCATGGTAACTAAGCAGGAGTACTACACATGGATTAAATTTTTCCCGATGAGCCAATAGAGAGCTTCGACCTGATTACATTGAATGTAAAATCACCTTTGTATCGCCTATAGTAACGGAGGTATGCGAGTTTGAAATTTTATATAATGTTATCGTAAAACGTGAGGCCATAGGTTGTATTACATTGTTTCATCAATCAAAGTGGTTATTTCAAATCTCCACAACGACGACTACAATCATGCACAAATAGATTGTTTACTTTATTGTTATGAGAGTTTCCATGGTAACTAAGCAGGAGTACTACACATGGATTAAATTTTTCCCGATGAGCCAATAGAGAGCTTCGACCTGATTACATTGAGTGTAAAATCACCTTTGTATCGCCTATAGTAACGGAGATATGCGAGTTTGAAATTTTATATAATGTTATCGTAAAACGTGAGGCCATAGGTTGCATTACATTGTTTCAACAATCAAAGTGGTTATTTCAAATCTCCACAACGACGACTACAATCATGCACAAATAGATTGTTTACTTTATTGTTATGAGAGTTTCCATGGTAACTAAGCATGAATATTACACATGGATTAAATTTTTCCGTATGAGCCAATAGAGAGCTTCGACCTGATTACATTGAGTGTAAAATCACCTTTGTATCGCCTATAGTAACGGAGATATGCGAGTTTGAAATTTTATATAATGTTATCGTAAAACGTGAGGCCATAGGTTGTATTACATTGTTTCATCAATCAAAGTGATTATTTCAAATCTCCACAACGACGACTACAATCATACACAAATAGATTGTTTACTTTATTGTTATGAGAGTTTCCATGGTAACTAAACATGAGTATTACACATGGATTAAATTTTTCCCGATGAACCAATAGAGAGCTTCGACCTGATTACATTGAGTGTAAAATCACTTTTGTATCGCCTATAGTAACGGAGATATGCGAGTTTGAAATTTTATATAATGTTATCGTAAAACGTGAGGCCATAGGTTGTATTACATTGTTTCATCAATCAAAGTGGTTATTTCAAATCTCCACAACGACGACTACAATCATGCACAAATAGATTGTTTACTTTATTGTTATGAGAGTTTCCATGGTAACTAAGCATAGATATTACACATGGAAAAAATTTTTTCCGCATGAGCCAATAGAGAGCTTCGACCTGATTACATTGAGTGTAAAATCACCTTTGTATCGCCTATAGTAACGGAGATATGCGAGTTTGAAATTTTATATAATGTTATCGTAAAACGTGAGGCCATAGGTTGTATTACATTGTTTCATCAATCAAAGTGATTATTTCAAATCTCCACAACGACGACTACAATCATACACAAATAGATTGTTTACTTTATTGTTATGAGAGTTTCCATGGTAACTAAACATGAGTATTACACATGGATTAAATTTTTCCCGATGAACCAATAGAGAGCTTCGACCTGATTACATTGAGTGTAAAATCACCTTTGTATCGCCTATAGTAACGGAGATATGCGAGTTTGAAATTTTATATAATGTTATCGTAAAACGTGAGGCCATAGGTTGTATTACATTGTTTCACCAATCAAAGTGGTTATTTCAAATCTCCACGACGACGACTACAATCATGCACAAATAGATTCTTTACTTTATTGTTATGAGAGTTTCCATGGTAACTAAGCAGGAGTACTACACATGGATTAAATTTTTCCCGATGAGCCAATAGAGAGCTTCGACCTGATTACATTGAGTGTAAAATCACCTTTGTATCGCCTATAGTAACGGAGGTATGCGAGTTTGAAATTTTATATAATGTTATCGTAAAACGTGAGGCCATAGGTTGTATTACATTGTTTCATCAATCAAAGTGGTTATTTCAAATCTCCACAACGACGACTACAATCATGCACAAATAGATTGTTTACTTTATTGTTATGAGAGTTTCCATGGTAACTAAGCAGGAGTACTACACATGGATTAAATTTTTCCCGATGAGCCAATAGAGAGCTTCGACCTGATTACATTGAGTGTAAAATCACCTTTGTATCGCCTATAGTAACGGAGGTATGCGAGTTTGAAATTTTATATAATGTTATCGTAAAACGTGAGGCCATAGGTTGTATTACATTGTTTCATCAATCAAAGTGGTTATTTCAAATCTCCACAACGACGACTACAATCATGCACAAATAGATTGTTTACTTTATTGTTATGAGAGTTTCCATGGTAACTAAGCTGGAGTACTACACATGGATTAAATTTTTCCCGATGAGCCAATAGAGAGCTTCGACCTGATTACATTGAGTGTAAAATCACCTTTGTATCGCCTATAGTAACGGAGGTATGCGAGTTTGAAATTTTATATAATGTTATCGTAAAACGTGAGGCCATAGGTTGCATTACATTGTTTCAACAATCAAAGTGGTTATTTCAAATCTCCACGACGATGACTACAATCATGCACAAATAGATTGTTTACTTTATTGTTATGAGAGTTTCCATGGTAACTAAGCAGGAGTACTACACATGGATTAAATTTTTCCCGATGAGCCAATAGAGAGCTTCGACCTGATTACATTGAGTGTAAAATCACCTTTGTATCGCCTATAGTAACGGAGGTATGCGAGTTTGAAATTTTATATAATGTTATCGTAAAACGTGAGGCCATAGGTTGTATTACATTGTTTCATCAATCAAAGTGGTTATTTCAAATCTCCACAACGACGACTACAATCATGCACAAATAGATTCTTTACTTTATTGTTATGAGAGTTTCCATGGTAACTAAGCAGGAGTACTACACATGGATTAAATTTTTCCCGATGAGCCAATAGAGAGCTTCGACCTGATTACATTGAGTGTAAAATCACCTTTGTATCGCCTATAGTAACGGAGGTATGCGAGTTTGAAATTTTATATAATGTTATCGTAAAACGTGAGGCCATAGGTTGTATTACATTGTTTCATCAATCAAAGTGGTTATTTCAAATCTCCACAACGACGACTACAATCATGCACAAAAAGATTGTTTATTTTATTGTTATGAGAGTTTCCATGGTAACTAAACATGAGTATTACACATGGATTAAATTTTTCCCGATGAACCAATAGAGAGCTTCGACCTGATTACATTGAGTGTAAAATCACCTTTGTATCGCCTATAGTAACGGAGATATGCGAGTTTGAAATTTTATATAATGTTATCGTAAAACGTGAGGCCATAGGTTGTATTACATTGTTTCATCAATCAAAGTGGTTATTTCAAATCTCCACAACGACGACTACAATCATGCACAAATAGATTGTTTACTTTATTGTTATGAGAGTTTCCATGGTAACTAAGCATAGATATTACACATGGAAAAATTTTTTTCCGCATGAGCCAATAGAGAGCTTCGACCTGATTACATTGAGTGTAAAATCACCTTTGTATCGCCTATAGTAACAGAGATATGCGAGTTTGAAATTTTATATAATGTTATCGTAAAACGTGAGGCCATAGGTTGCATTACATTGTTTCAACAATCAAAGTGGTTATTTCAAATCTCCACAACGACGACTACAATCATGCACAAATAGATTGTTTACTTTATTGTTATGAGAGTTTCCATGGTAACTAAACATGAGTATTACACATGGATTAAATTTTTCCGTATGAGCCAATAGAGAGCTTCGACCTGATTACATTGAGTGTAAAATCACCTTTGTATCTCCTATAGTAACGGAGATATGTGAGTTTGAAATTTTATATAATGTTATCGTAAAACGTGAGGCCATAGGTTGTATTACATTGTTTCAACAATCAAAGTGGTTATTTCAAATCTCCACGACGACGACTACAATCATGCACAAATAGATTCTTTACTTTATTGTTATGAGAGTTTCCATGGTAACTAAGCAGGAGTACTACACATGGATTAAATTTTTCCCGATGAGCCAATAGAGAGCTTCGACCTGATTACATTGAGTGTAAAATCACCTTTGTATCGCCTATAGTAACGGAGGTATGCGAGATTGAAATTTTATACAATGTTATCGTAAAACGTGAGGCCATAGGTTGTATTACATTGTTTCAACAATCAAAGTGGTTATTTCAAATCTCCACGACGACGACTACAATCATGCACAAATAGATTGTTTACTTTATTGTTATGAGAGTTTCCATGGTAACTAAGCATGAATATTACACATGGATTAAATTTTTCGCATGAGCCAATAGAGAGCTTCGACCTGATTACATTGAGTGTAAAATCACCTTTGTATCGCCTATAGTAACGTAGATATGCGAGTTTGAAATTTTATATAATGTTATCGTAAAACGTGAGGCCATAGGTTGCATTACATTGTTTCAACAATGAAAGTGGTTATTTCAAATCTCCACGACGATGACTACAATCATGCACAAATAGATTGTTTACTTTATTGTTATGAGAGTTTCCATGGTAACTAAGCAGGAGTACTACACATGGATTAAATTTTTTCCGATGAGCCAATAGAGAGCTTCGACCTGATTACATTGAATGTAAAATCACCTTTGTATCGCCTATAGTAACGGAGGTATGCGAGTTTGAAATTTTATATAATGTTATCGTAAAACGTGAGGCCATAGGTTGTATTACATTGTTTCATCAATCAAAGTGGTTATTTCAAATCTCCACAACGACGACTACAATCATGCACAAATAGATTGTTTACTTTATTGTTATGAGAGTTTCCATGGTAACTAAGCAGGAGTACTACACATGGATTAAATTTTTCCCGATGAGCCAATAGAGAGCTTCGACCTGATTACATTGAGTGTAAAATCACCTTTGTATCGCCTATAGTAACGGAGATATGCGAGTTTGAAATTTTATATAATGTTATCGTAAAACGTGAGGCCATAGGTTGCATTACATTGTTTCAACAATCAAAGTGGTTATTTCAAATCTCCACAACGACGACTACAATCATGCACAAATAGATTGTTTACTTTATTGTTATGAGAGTTTCCATGGTAACTAAGCATGAATATTACACATGGATTAAATTTTTCCGTATGAGCCAATAGAGAGCTTCGACCTGATTACATTGAGTGTAAAATCACCTTTGTATCGCCTATAGTAACGGAGATATGCGAGTTTGAAATTTTATATAATGTTATCGTAAAACGTGAGGCCATAGGTTGTATTACATTGTTTCATCAATCAAAGTGGTTATTTCAAATCTCCACAACGACGACTACAATCATGCACAAATAGATTGTTTACTTTATTGTTATGAGAGTTTCCATGGTAACTAAGCATAGATATTACACATGGAAAAAATTTTTTCCGCATGAGCCAATAGAGAGCTTCGACCTGATTACATTGAGTGTAAAATCACCTTTGTATCGCCTATAGTAACGGAGATATGCGAGTTTGAAATTTTATATAATGTTATCGTAAAACGTGAGGCCATAGGTTGTATTACATTGTTTCATCAATCAAAGTGATTATTTCAAATCTCCACAACGACGACTACAATCATACACAAATAGATTGTTTACTTTATTGTTATGAGAGTTTCCATGGTAACTAAACATGAGTATTACACATGGATTAAATTTTTCCCGATGAACCAATAGAGAGCTTCGACCTGATTACATTGAGTGTAAAATCACCTTTGTATCGCCTATAGTAACGGAGATATGCGAGTTTGAAATTTTATATAATGTTATCGTAAAACGTGAGGCCATAGGTTGTATTACATTGTTTCATCAATCAAAGTGGTTATTTCAAATCTCCACAACGACGACTACAATCATGCACAAATAGATTGTTTACTTTATTGTTATGAGAGTTTCCATGGTAACTAAGCATAGATATTACACATGGAAAAAATTTTTTCCGCATGAGCCAATAGAGAGCTTCGACCTGATTACATTGAGTGTAAAATCACCTTTGTATCGCCTATAGTAACGGAGATATGCGAGTTTGAAATTTTATATAATGTTATCGTAAAACGTGAGGCCATAGGTTGTATTACATTGTTTCATCAATCAAAGTGATTATTTCAAATCTCCACAACGACGACTACAATCATACACAAATAGATTGTTTACTTTATTGTTATGAGAGTTTCCATGGTAACTAAACATGAGTATTACACATGGATTAAATTTTTCCCGATGAACCAATAGAGAGCTTCGACCTGATTACATTGAGTGTAAAATCACCTTTGTATCGCCTATAGTAACGGAGATATGCGAGTTTGAAATTTTATATAATGTTATCGTAAAACGTGAGGCCATAGGTTGTATTACATTGTTTCACCAATCAAAGTGGTTATTTCAAATCTCCACGACGACGACTACAATCATGCACAAATAGATTCTTTACTTTATTGTTATGAGAGTTTCCATGGTAACTAAGCAGGAGTACTACACATGGATTAAATTTTTCCCGATGAGCCAATAGAGAGCTTCGACCTGATTACATTGAGTGTAAAATCACCTTTGTATCGCCTATAGTAACGGAGGTATGCGAGTTTGAAATTTTATATAATGTTATCGTAAAACGTGAGGCCATAGGTTGTATTACATTGTTTCATCAATCAAAGTGGTTATTTCAAATCTCCACAACGACGACTACAATCATGCACAAATAGATTGTTTACTTTATTGTTATGAGAGTTTCCATGGTAACTAAGCAGGAGTACTACACATGGATTAAATTTTTCCCGATGAGCCAATAGAGAGCTTCGACCTGATTACATTGAGTGTAAAATCACCTTTGTATCGCCTATAGTAACGGAGGTATGCGAGTTTGAAATTTTATATAATGTTATCGTAAAACGTGAGGCCATAGGTTGTATTACATTGTTTCATCAATCAAAGTGGTTATTTCAAATCTCCACAACGACGACTACAATCATGCACAAATAGATTGTTTACTTTATTGTTATGAGAGTTTCCATGGTAACTAAGCTGGAGTACTACACATGGATTAAATTTTTCCCGATGAGCCAATAGAGAGCTTCGACCTGATTACATTGAGTGTAAAATCACCTTTGTATCGCCTATAGTAACGGAGGTATGCGAGTTTGAAATTTTATATAATGTTATCGTAAAACGTGAGGCCATAGGTTGCATTACATTGTTTCAACAATCAAAGTGGTTATTTCAAATCTCCACGACGATGACTACAATCATGCACAAATAGATTGTTTACTTTATTGTTATGAGAGTTTCCATGGTAACTAAGCAGGAGTACTACACATGGATTAAATTTTTCCCGATGAGCCAATAGAGAGCTTCGACCTGATTACATTGAGTGTAAAATCACCTTTGTATCGCCTATAGTAACGGAGGTATGCGAGTTTGAAATTTTATATAATGTTATCGTAAAACGTGAGGCCATAGGTTGTATTACATTGTTTCATCAATCAAAGTGGTTATTTCAAATCTCCACAACGACGACTACAATCATGCACAAATAGATTCTTTACTTTATTGTTATGAGAGTTTCCATGGTAACTAAGCAGGAGTACTACACATGGATTAAATTTTTCCCGATGAGCCAATAGAGAGCTTCGACCTGATTACATTGAGTGTAAAATCACCTTTGTATCGCCTATAGTAACGGAGGTATGCGAGTTTGAAATTTTATATAATGTTATCGTAAAACGTGAGGCCATAGGTTGTATTACATTGTTTCATCAATCAAAGTGGTTATTTCAAATCTCCACAACGACGACTACAATCATGCACAAAAAGATTGTTTATTTTATTGTTATGAGAGTTTCCATGGTAACTAAACATGAGTATTACACATGGATTAAATTTTTCCCGATGAACCAATAGAGAGCTTCGACCTGATTACATTGAGTGTAAAATCACCTTTGTATCGCCTATAGTAACGGAGATATGCGAGTTTGAAATTTTATATAATGTTATCGTAAAACGTGAGGCCATAGGTTGTATTACATTGTTTCATCAATCAAAGTGGTTATTTCAAATCTCCACAACGACGACTACAATCATGCACAAATAGATTGTTTACTTTATTGTTATGAGAGTTTCCATGGTAACTAAGCATAGATATTACACATGGAAAAATTTTTTTCCGCATGAGCCAATAGAGAGCTTCGACCTGATTACATTGAGTGTAAAATCACCTTTGTATCGCCTATAGTAACAGAGATATGCGAGTTTGAAATTTTATATAATGTTATCGTAAAACGTGAGGCCATAGGTTGCATTACATTGTTTCAACAATCAAAGTGGTTATTTCAAATCTCCACAACGACGACTACAATCATGCACAAATAGATTGTTTACTTTATTGTTATGAGAGTTTCCATGGTAACTAAACATGAGTATTACACATGGATTAAATTTTTCCGTATGAGCCAATAGAGAGCTTCGACCTGATTACATTGAGTGTAAAATCACCTTTGTATCTCCTATAGTAACGGAGATATGTGAGTTTGAAATTTTATATAATGTTATCGTAAAACGTGAGGCCATAGGTTGTATTACATTGTTTCAACAATCAAAGTGGTTATTTCAAATCTCCACGACGACGACTACAATCATGCACAAATAGATTCTTTACTTTATTGTTATGAGAGTTTCCATGGTAACTAAGCAGGAGTACTACACATGGATTAAATTTTTCCCGATGAGCCAATAGAGAGCTTCGACCTGATTACATTGAGTGTAAAATCACCTTTGTATCGCCTATAGTAACGGAGGTATGCGAGATTGAAATTTTATACAATGTTATCGTAAAACGTGAGGCCATAGGTTGTATTACATTGTTTCAACAATCAAAGTGGTTATTTCAAATCTCCACGACGACGACTACAATCATGCACAAATAGATTGTTTACTTTATTGTTATGAGAGTTTCCATGGTAACTAAGCATGAATATTACACATGGATTAAATTTTTCGCATGAGCCAATAGAGAGCTTCGACCTGATTACATTGAGTGTAAAATCACCTTTGTATCGCCTATAGTAACGTAGATATGCGAGTTTGAAATTTTATATAATGTTATCGTAAAACGTGAGGCCATAGGTTGCATTACATTGTTTCAACAATGAAAGTGGTTATTTCAAATCTCCACGACGATGACTACAATCATGCACAAATAGATTGTTTACTTTATTGTTATGAGAGTTTCCATGGTAACTAAGCAGGAGTACTACACATGGATTAAATTTTTTCCGATGAGCCAATAGAGAGCTTCGACCTGATTACATTGAATGTAAAATCACCTTTGTATCGCCTATAGTAACGGAGGTATGCGAGTTTGAAATTTTATATAATGTTATCGTAAAACGTGAGGCCATAGGTTGTATTACATTGTTTCATCAATCAAAGTGGTTATTTCAAATCTCCACAACGACGACTACAATCATGCACAAATAGATTGTTTACTTTATTGTTATGAGAGTTTCCATGGTAACTAAGCAGGAGTACTACACATGGATTAAATTTTTCCCGATGAGCCAATAGAGAGCTTCGACCTGATTACATTGAGTGTAAAATCACCTTTGTATCGCCTATAGTAACGGAGATATGCGAGTTTGAAATTTTATATAATGTTATCGTAAAACGTGAGGCCATAGGTTGCATTACATTGTTTCAACAATCAAAGTGGTTATTTCAAATCTCCACAACGACGACTACAATCATGCACAAATAGATTGTTTACTTTATTGTTATGAGAGTTTCCATGGTAACTAAGCATGAATATTACACATGGATTAAATTTTTCCGTATGAGCCAATAGAGAGCTTCGACCTGATTACATTGAGTGTAAAATCACCTTTGTATCGCCTATAGTAACGGAGATATGCGAGTTTGAAATTTTATATAATGTTATCGTAAAACGTGAGGCCATAGGTTGTATTACATTGTTTCATCAATCAAAGTGGTTATTTCAAATCTCCACAACGACGACTACAATCATGCACAAATAGATTGTTTACTTTATTGTTATGAGAGTTTCCATGGTAACTAAGCATAGATATTACACATGGAAAAAATTTTTTCCGCATGAGCCAATAGAGAGCTTCGACCTGATTACATTGAGTGTAAAATCACCTTTGTATCGCCTATAGTAACGGAGATATGCGAGTTTGAAATTTTATATAATGTTATCGTAAAACGTGAGGCCATAGGTTGTATTACATTGTTTCATCAATCAAAGTGATTATTTCAAATCTCCACAACGACGACTACAATCATACACAAATAGATTGTTTACTTTATTGTTATGAGAGTTTCCATGGTAACTAAACATGAGTATTACACATGGATTAAATTTTTCCCGATGAACCAATAGAGAGCTTCGACCTGATTACATTGAGTGTAAAATCACCTTTGTATCGCCTATAGTAACGGAGATATGCGAGTTTGAAATTTTATATAATGTTATCGTAAAACGTGAGGCCATAGGTTGTATTACATTGTTTCATCAATCAAAGTGGTTATTTCAAATCTCCACAACGACGACTACAATCATGCACAAATAGATTGTTTACTTTATTGTTATGAGAGTTTCCATGGTAACTAAGCATAGATATTACACATGGAAAAATTTTTTTCCGCATGAGCCAATAGAGAGCTTCGACCTGATTACATTGAGTGTAAAATCACCTTTGTATCGCCTATAGTAACGGAGATATGCGAGTTTGAAATTTTATATAATGTTATCGTAAAACGTGAGGCCATAGGTTGTATTACATTGTTTCATCAATCAAAGTGATTATTTCAAATCTCCACAACGACGACTACAATCATACACAAATAGATTGTTTACTTTATTGTTATGAGAGTTTCCATGGTAACTAAACATGAGTATTACACATGGATTAAATTTTTCCCGATGAACCAATAGAGAGCTTCGACCTGATTACATTGAGTGTAAAATCACCTTTGTATCGCCTATAGTAACGGAGATATGCGAGTTTGAAATTTTATATAATGTTATCGTAAAACGTGAGGCCATAGGTTGTATTACATTGTTTCATCAATCAAAGTGGTTATTTCAAATCTCCACAACGACGACTACAATCATGCACAAATAGATTGTTTACTTTATTGTTATGAGAGTTTCCATGGTAACTAAGCATAGATATTACACATGGAAAAATTTTTTTCCGCATGAGCCAATAGAGAGCTTCGACCTGATTACATTGAGTGTAAAATCACCTTTGTATCGCCTATAGTAACGGAGATATGCGAGTTTGAAATTTTATATAATGTTATCGTAAAACGTGAGGCCATAGGTTGCATTACATTGTTTCAACAATCAAAGTGGTTATTTCAAATCTCCACGACGATGACTACAATCATGCACAAATAGATTGTTTACTTTATTGTTATGAGAGTTTCCATGGTAACTAAGCAGGAGTACTACACATGGATTAATTTTTTCCCGATGAGCCAATAGAGAGCTTCGACCTGATTACATTGAGTGTAAAATCACCTTTGTATCTCCTATAGTAACGGAGATATGTGAGTTTGAAATTTTATATAATGTTATCGTAAAACGTGAGGCCATAGGTTGTATTACATTGTTTTACCAATCAAAGTGGTTATTTCAAATCTCCACGACGACGACTACAATCATGCACAAATAGATTCTTTACTTTATTGTTATGAGAGTTTCCATGGTAACTAAGCAGGAGTACTACACATGGATTAAATTTTTCCCGATGAGCCAATAGAGAGCTTCGACCTGATTACATTGAGTGTAAAATCACCTTTGTATCGCCTATAGTAACGGAGGTATGCGAGTTTGAAATTTTATATAATGTTATCGTAAAACGTGAGGCCATAGGTTGTATTACATTGTTTCATCAATCAAAGTGGTTATTTCAAATCTCCACAACGACGACTACAATCATGCACAAATAGATTGTTTACTTTATTGTTATGAGAGTTTCCATGGTAACTAAGCTGGAGTACTACACATGGATTAAATTTTTCCCGATGAGCCAATAGAGAGCTTCGACCTGATTACATTGAGTGTAAAATCACCTTTGTATCGCCTATAGTAACGGAGGTATGCGAGTTTGAAATTTTATATAATGTTATCGTAAAACGTGAGGCCATAGGTTGCATTACATTGTTTCAACAATCAAAGTGGTTATTTCAAATCTCCACGACGATGACTACAATCATGCACAAATAGATTGTTTACTTTATTGTTATGAGAGTTTCCATGGTAACTAAGCAGGAGTACTACACATGGATTAAATTTTTCCCGATGAGCCAATAGAGAGCTTCGACCTGATTACATTGAGTGTAAAATCACCTTTGTATCGCCTATAGTAACGGAGATATGCGAGTTTGAAATTTTATATAATGTTATCGTAAAACGTGAGGCCATAGGTTGTATTACATTGTTTCATCAATCAAAGTGATTATTTCAAATCTCCACAACGACGACTACAATCATACACAAATAGATTGTTTACTTTATTGTTATGAGAGTTTCCATGGTAACTAAACATGAGTATTACACATGGATTAAATTTTTCCCGATGAACCAATAGAGAGCTTCGACCTGATTACATTGAGTGTAAAATCACCTTTGTATCGCCTATAGTAACGGAGATATGCGAGTTTGAAATTTTATATAATGTTATCGTAAAACGTGAGGCCATAGGTTGTATTACATTGTTTCATCAATCAAAGTGGTTATTTCAAATCTCCACAACGACGACTACAATCATGCACAAATAGATTGTTTACTTTATTGTTATGAGAGTTTCCATGGTAACTAAGCATAGATATTACACATGGAAAAATTTTTTTCCGCATGAGCCAATAGAGAGCTTCGACCTGATTACATTGAGTGTAAAATCACCTTTGTATCGCCTATAGTAACGGAGATATGCGAGTTTGAAATTTTATATAATGTTATCGTAAAACGTGAGGCCATAGGTTGCATTACATTGTTTCAACAATCAAAGTGGTTATTTCAAATCTCCACGACGATGACTACAATCATGCACAAATAGATTGTTTACTTTATTGTTATGAGAGTTTCCATGGTAACTAAGCAGGAGTACTACACATGGATTAATTTTTTCCCGATGAGCCAATAGAGAGCTTCGACCTGATTACATTGAGTGTAAAATCACCTTTGTATCTCCTATAGTAACGGAGATATGTGAGTTTGAAATTTTATATAATGTTATCGTAAAACGTGAGGCCATAGGTTGTATTACATTGTTTTACCAATCAAAGTGGTTATTTCAAATCTCCACGACGACGACTACAATCATGCACAAATAGATTCTTTACTTTATTGTTATGAGAGTTTCCATGGTAACTAAGCAGGAGTACTACACATGGATTAAATTTTTCCCGATGAGCCAATAGAGAGCTTCGACCTGATTACATTGAGTGTAAAATCACCTTTGTATCGCCTATAGTAACGGAGGTATGCGAGTTTGAAATTTTATATAATGTTATCGTAAAACGTGAGGCCATAGGTTGTATTACATTGTTTCATCAATCAAAGTGGTTATTTCAAATCTCCACAACGACGACTACAATCATGCACAAATAGATTGTTTACTTTATTGTTATGAGAGTTTCCATGGTAACTAAGCTGGAGTACTACACATGGATTAAATTTTTCCCGATGAGCCAATAGAGAGCTTCGACCTGATTACATTGAGTGTAAAATCACCTTTGTATCGCCTATAGTAACGGAGGTATGCGAGTTTGAAATTTTATATAATGTTATCGTAAAACGTGAGGCCATAGGTTGCATTACATTGTTTCAACAATCAAAGTGGTTATTTCAAATCTCCACGACGATGACTACAATCATGCACAAATAGATTGTTTACTTTATTGTTATGAGAGTTTCCATGGTAACTAAGCAGGAGTACTACACATGGATTAAATTTTTCCCGATGAGCCAATAGAGAGCTTCGACCTGATTACATTGAGTGTAAAATCACCTTTGTATCGCCTATAGTAACGGAGGTATGCGAGTTTGAAATTTTATATAATGTTATCGTAAAACGTGAGGCCATAGGTTGTATTACATTGTTTCATCAATCAAAGTGGTTATTTCAAATCTCCACAACGACGACTACAATCATGCACAAATAGATTCTTTACTTTATTGTTATGAGAGTTTCCATGGTAACTAAGCAGGAGTACTACACATGGATTAAATTTTTCCCGATGAGCCAATAGAGAGCTTCGACCTGATTACATTGAGTGTAAAATCACCTTTGTATCGCCTATAGTAACGGAGGTATGCGAGTTTGAAATTTTATATAATGTTATCGTAAAACGTGAGGCCATAGGTTGTATTACATTGTTTCACCAATCAAAGTGGTTATTTCAAATCTCCACAACGACGACTACAATCATGCACAAAAAGATTGTTTATTTTATTGTTATGAGAGTTTCCATGGTAACTAAACATGAGTATTACACATGGATTAAATTTTTCCCGATGAACCAATAGAGAGCTTCGACCTGATTACATTGAGTGTAAAATCACCTTTGTATCGCCTATAGTAACGGAGATATGCGAGTTTGAAATTTTATATAATGTTATCGTAAAACGTGAGGCCATAGGTTGTATTACATTGTTTCATCAATCAAAGTGGTTATTTCAAATCTCCACAACGACGACTACAATCATGCACAAATAGATTGTTTACTTTATTGTTATGAGAGTTTCCATGGTAACTAAGCATAGATATTACACATGGAAAAATTTTTTTCCGCATGAGCCAATAGAGAGCTTCGACCTGATTACATTGAGTGTAAAATCACCTTTGTATCGCCTATAGTAACGGAGATATGCGAGTTTGAAATTTTATATAATGTTATCGTAAAACGTGAGGCCATAGGTTGCATTACATTGTTTCAACAATCAAAGTGGTTATTTCAAATCTCCACAACGACGACTACAATCATGCACAAATAGATTGTTTACTTTATTGTTATGAGAGTTTCCATGGTAACTAAACATGAGTATTACACATGGATTAAATTTTTCCCGATGAGCCAATAGAGAGCTTCGACCTGATTACATTGAGTGTAAAATCACCTTTGTATCGCCTATAGTAACGGAGGTATGCGAGATTGAAATTTTATATAATGTTATCGTAAAACGTGAGGCCATAGGTTGCATTACATTGTTTCAACAATCAAAGTGGTTATTTCAAATCTCCACGACGATGACTACAATCATGCACAAATAGATTGTTTACTTTATTGTTATGAGAGTTTCCATGGTAACTAAGCAGGAGTACTACACATGGATTAAATTTTTCCCGATGAGCCAATAGAGAGCTTCGACCTGATTACATTGAGTGTAAAATCACCTTTGTATCTCCTATAGTAACGGAGATATGTGAGTTTGAAATTTTATATAATGTTATCGTAAAACGTGAGGCCATAGGTTGCATTACATTGTTTCAACAATCAAAGTGGTTATTTCAAATCTCCACGACGATGACTACAATCATGCACAAATAGATTGTTTACTTTATTGTTATGAGAGTTTCCATGGTAACTAAGCAGGAGTACTACACATGGATTAAATTTTTCCCGATGAGCCAATAGAGAGCTTCGACCTGATTACATTGAATGTAAAATCACCTTTGTATCGCCTATAGTAACGGAGGTATGCGAGTTTGAAATTTTATATAATGTTATCGTAAAACGTGAGGCCATAGGTTGTATTACATTGTTTCATCAATCAAAGTGGTTATTTCAAATCTCCACAACGACGACTACAATCATGCACAAATAGATTGTTTACTTTATTGTTATGAGAGTTTCCATGGTAACTAAGCAGGAGTACTACACATGGATTAAATTTTTCCCGATGAGCCAATAGAGAGCTTCGACCTGATTACATTGAGTGTAAAATCACCTTTGTATCTCCTATAGTAACGGAGATATGTGAGTTTGAAATTTTATATAATGTTATCGTAAAACGTGAGGCCATAGGTTGCATTACATTGTTTCAACAATCAAAGTGGTTATTTCAAATCTCCACGACGATGACTACAATCATGCACAAATAGATTGTTTACTTTATTGTTATGAGAGTTTCCATGGTAACTAAGCAGGAGTACTACACATGGATTAAATTTTTCCCGATGAGCCAATAGAGAGCTTCGACCTGATTACATTGAATGTAAAATCACCTTTGTATCGCCTATAGTAACGGAGGTATGCGAGTTTGAAATTTTATATAATGTTATCGTAAAACGTGAGGCCATAGGTTGTATTACATTGTTTCATCAATCAAAGTGGTTATTTCAAATCTCCACAACGACGACTACAATCATGCACAAATAGATTGTTTACTTTATTGTTATGAGAGTTTCCATGGTAACTAAGCAGGAGTACTACACATGGATTAAATTTTTCCCGATGAGCCAATAGAGAGCTTCGACCTGATTACATTGAGTGTAAAATCACCTTTGTATCGCCTATAGTAACGGAGGTATGCGAGTTTGAAATTTTATATAATGTTATCGTAAAACGTGAGGCCATAGGTTGTATTACATTGTTTCATCAATCAAAGTGGTTATTTCAAATCTCCACAACGACGACTACAATCATGCACAAATAGATTCTTTACTTTATTGTTATGAGAGTTTCCATGGTAACTAAGCAGGAGTACTACACATGGATTAAATTTTTCCCGATGAGCCAATAGAGAGCTTCGACCTGATTACATTGAGTGTAAAATCACCTTTGTATCGCCTATAGTAACGGAGGTATGCGAGTTTGAAATTTTATATAATGTTATCGTAAAACGTGAGGCCATAGGTTGTATTACATTGTTTCACCAATCAAAGTGGTTATTTCAAATCTCCACAACGACGACTACAATCATGCACAAAAAGATTGTTTATTTTATTGTTATGAGAGTTTCCATGGTAACTAAACATGAGTATTACACATGGATTAAATTTTTCCCGATGAACCAATAGAGAGCTTCGACCTGATTACATTGAGTGTAAAATCACCTTTGTATCGCCTATAGTAACGGAGATATGCGAGTTTGAAATTTTATATAATGTTATCGTAAAACGTGAGGCCATAGGTTGTATTACATTGTTTCATCAATCAAAGTGGTTATTTCAAATCTCCACAACGACGACTACAATCATGCACAAATAGATTGTTTACTTTATTGTTATGAGAGTTTCCATGGTAACTAAGCATAGATATTACACATGGAAAAATTTTTTTCCGCATGAGCCAATAGAGAGCTTCGACCTGATTACATTGAGTGTAAAATCACCTTTGTATCGCCTATAGTAACGGAGATATGCGAGTTTGAAATTTTATATAATGTTATCGTAAAACGTGAGGCCATAGGTTGCATTACATTGTTTCAACAATCAAAGTGGTTATTTCAAATCTCCACAACGACGACTACAATCATGCACAAATAGATTGTTTACTTTATTGTTATGAGAGTTTCCATGGTAACTAAACATGAGTATTACACATGGATTAAATTTTTCCCGATGAGCCAATAGAGAGCTTCGACCTGATTACATTGAGTGTAAAATCACCTTTGTATCTCCTATAGTAACGGAGATATGTGAGTTTGAAATTTTATATAATGTTATCGTAAAACGTGAGGCCATAGGTTGTATTACATTGTTTCAACAATCAAAGTGGTTATTTCAAATCTCCACGACGACGACTACAATCATGCACAAATAGATTCTTTACTTTATTGTTATGAGAGTTTCCATGGTAACTAAGCAGGAGTACTACACATGGATTAAATTTTTCCCGATGAGCCAATAGAGAGCTTCGACCTGATTACATTGAGTGTAAAATCACCTTTGTATCGCCTATAGTAACGGAGGTATGCGAGATTGAAATTTTATATAATGTTATCGTAAAACGTGAGGCCATAGGTTGCATTACATTGTTTCAACAATCAAAGTGGTTATTTCAAATCTCCACGACGATGACTACAATCATGCACAAATAGATTGTTTACTTTATTGTTATGAGAGTTTCCATGGTAACTAAGCAGGAGTACTACACATGGATTAAATTTTTCCCGATGAGCCAATAGAGAGCTTCGACCTGATTACATTGAGTGTAAAATCACCTTTGTATCTCCTATAGTAACGGAGATATGTGAGTTTGAAATTTTATATAATGTTATCGTAAAACGTGAGGCCATAGGTTGCATTACATTGTTTCAACAATCAAAGTGGTTATTTCAAATCTCCACGACGATGACTACAATCATGCACAAATAGATTGTTTACTTTATTGTTATGAGAGTTTCCATGGTAACTAAGCAGGAGTACTACACATGGATTAAATTTTTCCCGATGAGCCAATAGAGAGCTTCGACCTGATTACATTGAATGTAAAATCACCTTTGTATCGCCTATAGTAACGGAGGTATGCGAGTTTGAAATTTTATATAATGTTATCGTAAAACGTGAGGCCATAGGTTGTATTACATTGTTTCATCAATCAAAGTGGTTATTTCAAATCTCCACAACGACGACTACAATCATGCACAAATAGATTGTTTACTTTATTGTTATGAGAGTTTCCATGGTAACTAAGCAGGAGTACTACACATGGATTAAATTTTTCCCGATGAGCCAATAGAGAGCTTCGACCTGATTACATTGAGTGTAAAATCACCTTTGTATCGCATATAGTAACGGAGGTATGCGAGTTTGAAATTTTATATAATGTTATCGTAAAACGTGAGGCCATAGGTTGTATTACATTGTTTCATCAATCAAAGTGGTTATTTCAAATCTCCACAACGACGACTACAATCATGCACAAATAGATTCTTTACTTTATTGTTATGAGAGTTTCCATGGTAACTAATCAGGAGTACTACACATGGATTAAATTTTTCCCGATGAGCCAATAGAGAGCTTCGACCTGATTACATTGAGTGTAAAATCACCTTTGTATCGCCTATAGTAACGGAGGTATGCGAGTTTGAAATTTTATATAATGTTATCGTAAAACGTGAGGCCATAGGTTGTATTACATTGTTTCACCAATCAAAGTGGTTATTTCAAATCTCCACAACGACGACTACAATCATGCACAAAAAGATTGTTTATTTTATTGTTATGAGAGTTTCCATGGTAACTAAACATGAGTATTACACATGGATTAAATTTTTCCCGATGAACCAATAGAGAGCTTCGACCTGATTACATTGAGTGTAAAATCACCTTTGTATCGCCTATAGTAACGGAGATATGCGAGTTTGAAATTTTATATAATGTTATCGTAAAACGTGAGGCCATAGGTTGTATTACATTGTTTCATCAATCAAAGTGGTTATTTCAAATCTCCACAACGACGACTACAATCATGCACAAATAGATTGTTTACTTTATTGTTATGAGAGTTTCCATGGTAACTAAGCATAGATATTACACATGGAAAAATTTTTTTCCGCATGAGCCAATAGAGAGCTTCGACCTGATTACATTGAGTGTAAAATCACCTTTGTATCGCCTATAGTAACGGAGATATGCGAGTTTGAAATTTTATATAATGTTATCGTAAAACGTGAGGCCATAGGTTGCATTACATTGTTTCAACAATCAAAGTGGTTATTTCAAATCTCCACAACGACGACTACAATCATGCACAAATAGATTGTTTACTTTATTGTTATGAGAGTTTCCATGGTAACTAAACATGAGTATTACACATGGATTAAATTTTTCCCGATGAGCCAATAGAGAGCTTCGACCTGATTACATTGAGTGTAAAATCACCTTTGTATCTCCTATAGTAACGGAGATATGTGAGTTTGAAATTTTATATAATGTTATCGTAAAACGTGAGGCCATAGGTTGTATTACATTGTTTCAACAATCAAAGTGGTTATTTCAAATCTCCACGACGACGACTACAATCATGCACAAATAGATTCTTTACTTTATTGTTATGAGAGTTTCCATGGTAACTAAGCAGGAGTACTACACATGGATTAAATTTTTCCCGATGAGCCAATAGAGAGCTTCGACCTGATTACATTGAGTGTAAAATCACCTTTGTATCTCCTATAGTAACGGAGATATGTGAGTTTGAAATTTTATATAATGTTATCGTAAAACGTGAGGCCATAGGTTGCATTACATTGTTTCAACAATCAAAGTGGTTATTTCAAATCTCCACGACGATGACTACAATCATGCACAAATAGATTGTTTACTTTATTGTTATGAGAGTTTCCATGGTAACTAAGCAGGAGTACTACACATGGATTAAATTTTTCCCGATGAGCCAATAGAGAGCTTCGACCTGATTACATTGAATGTAAAATCACCTTTGTATCGCCTATAGTAACGGAGGTATGCGAGTTTGAAATTTTATATAATGTTATCGTAAAACGTGAGGCCATAGGTTGTATTACATTGTTTCATCAATCAAAGTGGTTATTTCAAATCTCCACAACGACGACTACAATCATGCACAAATAGATTGTTTACTTTATTGTTATGAGAGTTTCCATGGTAACTAAGCAGGAGTACTACACATGGATTAAATTTTTCCCGATGAGCCAATAGAGAGCTTCGACCTGATTACATTGAGTGTAAAATCACCTTTGTATCGCCTATAGTATCGGAGGTATGCGAGTTTGAAATTTTATATAATGTTATCGTAAAACGTGAGGCCATAGGTTGTATTACATTGTTTCATCAATCAAAGTGGTTATTTCAAATCTCCACAACGACGACTACAATCATGCACAAATAGATTGTTTACTTTATTGTTATGAGAGTTTCCATGGTAACTAAGCAGGAGTACTACACATGGATTAAATTTTTCCCGATGAGCCAATAGAGAGCTTCGACCTGATTACATTGAGTGTAAAATCACCTTTGTATCGCCTATAGTAACGGAGGTATGCGAGTTTGAAATTTTATATAATGTTATCGTAAAACGTGAGGCCATAGGTTGTATTACATTGTTTCATCAATCAAAGTGGTTATTTCAAATCTCCACAACGACGACTACAATCATGCACAAATAGATTCTTTACTTTATTGTTATGAGAGTTTCCATGGTAACTAAGCAGGAGTACTACACATGGATTAAATTTTTCCCGATGAGCCAATAGAGAGCTTCGACCTGATTACATTGAGTGTAAAATCACCTTTGTATCGCCTATAGTAACGGAGGTATGCGAGTTTGAAATTTTATATAATGTTATCGTAAAACGTGAGGCCATAGGTTGTATTACATTGTTTCACCAATCAAAGTGGTTATTTCAAATCTCCACAACGACGACTACAATCATGCACAAAAAGATTGTTTATTTTATTGTTATGAGAGTTTCCATGGTAACTAAACATGAGTATTACACATGGATTAAATTTTTCCCGATGAACCAATAGAGAGCTTCGACCTGATTACATTGAGTGTAAAATCACCTTTGTATCGCCTATAGTAACGGAGATATGCGAGTTTGAAATTTTATATAATGTTATCGTAAAACGTGAGGCCATAGGTTGTATTACATTGTTTCATCAATCAAAGTGGTTATTTCAAATCTCCACAACGACGACTACAATCATGCACAAATAGATTGTTTACTTTATTGTTATGAGAGTTTCCATGGTAACTAAGCATAGATATTACACATGGAAAAATTTTTTTCCGCATGAGCCAATAGAGAGCTTCGACCTGATTACATTGAGTGTAAAATCACCTTTGTATCGCCTATAGTAACGGAGATATGCGAGTTTGAAATTTTATATAATGTTATCGTAAAACGTGAGGCCATAGGTTGCATTACATTGTTTCAACAATCAAAGTGGTTATTTCAAATCTCCACAACGACGACTACAATCATGCACAAATAGATTGTTTACTTTATTGTTATGAGAGTTTCCATGGTAACTAAACATGAGTATTACACATGGATTAAATTTTTCCCGATGAGCCAATAAAGAGCTTCGACCTGATTACATTGAGTGTAAAATCACCTTTGTATCTCCTATAGTAACGGAGATATGTGAGTTTGAAATTTTATATAATGTTATCGTAAAACGTGAGGCCATAGGTTGTATTACATTGTTTCAACAATCAAAGTGGTTATTTCAAATCTCCACGACGACGACTACAATCATGCACAAATAGATTCTTTACTTTATTGTTATGAGAGTTTCCATGGTAACTAAGCAGGAGTACTACACATGGATTAAATTTTTCCCGATGAGCCAATAGAGAGCTTCGACCTGATTACATTGAGTGTAAAATCACCTTTGTATCGCCTATAGTAACGGAGGTATGCGAGATTGAAATTTTATATAATGTTATCGTAAAACGTGAGGCCATAGGTTGCATTACATTGTTTCAACAATCAAAGTGGTTATTTCAAATCTCCACGACGATGACTACAATCATGCACAAATAGATTGTTTACTTTATTGTTATGAGAGTTTCCATGGTAACTAAGCAGGAGTACTACACATGGATTAAATTTTTCCCGATGAGCCAATAGAGAGCTTCGACCTGATTACATTGAGTGTAAAATCACCTTTGTATCTCCTATAGTAACGGAGATATGTGAGTTTGAAATTTTATATAATGTTATCGTAAAACGTGAGGCCATAGGTTGCATTACATTGTTTCAACAATCAAAGTGGTTATTTCAAATCTCCACGACGATGACTACAATCATGCACAAATAGATTGTTTACTTTATTGTTATGAGAGTTTCCATGGTAACTAAGCAGGAGTACTACACATGGATTAAATTTTTCCCGATGAGCCAATAGAGAGCTTCGACCTGATTACATTGAATGTAAAATCACCTTTGTATCGCCTATAGTAACGGAGGTATGCGAGTTTGAAATTTTATATAATGTTATCGTAAAACGTGAGGCCATAGGTTGTATTACATTGTTTCATCAATCAAAGTGGTTATTTCAAATCTCCACAACGACGACTACAATCATGCACAAATAGATTGTTTACTTTATTGTTATGAGAGTTTCCATGGTAACTAAGCAGGAGTACTACACATGGATTAAATTTTTCCCGATGAGCCAATAGAGAGCTTCGACCTGATTACATTGAGTGTAAAATCACCTTTGTATCGCATATAGTAACGGAGGTATGCGAGTTTGAAATTTTATATAATGTTATCGTAAAACGTGAGGCCATAGGTTGTATTACATTGTTTCATCAATCAAAGTGGTTATTTCAAATCTCCACAACGACGACTACAATCATGCACAAATAGATTCTTTACTTTATTGTTATGAGAGTTTCCATGGTAACTAATCAGGAGTACTACACATGGATTAAATTTTTCCCGATGAGCCAATAGAGAGCTTCGACCTGATTACATTGAGTGTAAAATCACCTTTGTATCGCCTATAGTAACGGAGGTATGCGAGTTTGAAATTTTATATAATGTTATCGTAAAACGTGAGGCCATAGGTTGTATTACATTGTTTCACCAATCAAAGTGGTTATTTCAAATCTCCACAACGACGACTACAATCATGCACAAAAAGATTGTTTATTTTATTGTTATGAGAGTTTCCATGGTAACTAAACATGAGTATTACACATGGATTAAATTTTTCCCGATGAACCAATAGAGAGCTTCGACCTGATTACATTGAGTGTAAAATCACCTTTGTATCGCCTATAGTAACGGAGATATGCGAGTTTGAAATTTTATATAATGTTATCGTAAAACGTGAGGCCATAGGTTGTATTACATTGTTTCATCAATCAAAGTGGTTATTTCAAATCTCCACAACGACGACTACAATCATGCACAAATAGATTGTTTACTTTATTGTTATGAGAGTTTCCATGGTAACTAAGCATAGATATTACACATGGAAAAATTTTTTTCCGCATGAGCCAATAGAGAGCTTCGACCTGATTACATTGAGTGTAAAATCACCTTTGTATCGCCTATAGTAACGGAGATATGCGAGTTTGAAATTTTATATAATGTTATCGTAAAACGTGAGGCCATAGGTTGCATTACATTGTTTCAACAATCAAAGTGGTTATTTCAAATCTCCACAACGACGACTACAATCATGCACAAATAGATTGTTTACTTTATTGTTATGAGAGTTTCCATGGTAACTAAACATGAGTATTACACATGGATTAAATTTTTCCCGATGAGCCAATAGAGAGCTTCGACCTGATTACATTGAGTGTAAAATCACCTTTGTATCTCCTATAGTAACGGAGATATGTGAGTTTGAAATTTTATATAATGTTATCGTAAAACGTGAGGCCATAGGTTGTATTACATTGTTTCAACAATCAAAGTGGTTATTTCAAATCTCCACGACGACGACTACAATCATGCACAAATAGATTCTTTACTTTATTGTTATGAGAGTTTCCATGGTAACTAAGCAGGAGTACTACACATGGATTAAATTTTTCCCGATGAGCCAATAGAGAGCTTCGACCTGATTACATTGAGTGTAAAATCACCTTTGTATCGCCTATAGTAACGGAGGTATGCGAGATTGAAATTTTATATAATGTTATCGTAAAACGTGAGGCCATAGGTTGCATTACATTGTTTCAACAATCAAAGTGGTTATTTCAAATCTCCACGACGATGACTACAATCATGCACAAATAGATTGTTTACTTTATTGTTATGAGAGTTTCCATGGTAACTAAGCAGGAGTACTACACATGGATTAAATTTTTCCCGATGAGCCAATAGAGAGCTTCGACCTGATTACATTGAGTGTAAAATCACCTTTGTATCTCCTATAGTAACGGAGATATGTGAGTTTGAAATTTTATATAATGTTATCGTAAAACGTGAGGCCATAGGTTGCATTACATTGTTTCAACAATCAAAGTGGTTATTTCAAATCTCCACGACGATGACTACAATCATGCACAAATAGATTGTTTACTTTATTGTTATGAGAGTTTCCATGGTAACTAAGCAGGAGTACTACACATGGATTAAATTTTTCCCGATGAGCCAATAGAGAGCTTCGACCTGATTACATTGAATGTAAAATCACCTTTGTATCGCCTATAGTAACGGAGGTATGCGAGTTTGAAATTTTATATAATGTTATCGTAAAACGTGAGGCCATAGGTTGTATTACATTGTTTCATCAATCAAAGTGGTTATTTCAAATCTCCACAACGACGACTACAATCATGCACAAATAGATTGTTTACTTTATTGTTATGAGAGTTTCCATGGTAACTAAGCAGGAGTACTACACATGGATTAAATTTTTCCCGATGAGCCAATAGAGAGCTTCGACCTGATTACATTGAGTGTAAAATCACCTTTGTATCGCCTATAGTATCGGAGGTATGCGAGTTTGAAATTTTATATAATGTTATCGTAAAACGTGAGGCCATAGGTTGTATTACATTGTTTCATCAATCAAAGTGGTTATTTCAAATCTCCACAACGACGACTACAATCATGCACAAATAGATTCTTTACTTTATTGTTATGAGAGTTTCCATGGTAACTAAGCAGGAGTACTACACATGGATTAAATTTTTCCCGATGAGCCAATAGAGAGCTTCGACCTGATTACATTGAGTGTAAAATCACCTTTGTATCGCCTATAGTAACGGAGGTATGCGAGTTTGAAATTTTATATAATGTTATCGTAAAACGTGAGGCCATAGGTTGTATTACATTGTTTCACCAATCAAAGTGGTTATTTCAAATCTCCACAACGACGACTACAATCATGCACAAAAAGATTGTTTATTTTATTGTTATGAGAGTTTCCATGGTAACTAAACATGAGTATTACACATGGATTAAATTTTTCCCGATGAACCAATAGAGAGCTTCGACCTGATTACATTGAGTGTAAAATCACCTTTGTATCGCCTATAGTAACGGAGATATGCGAGTTTGAAATTTTATATAATGTTATCGTAAAACGTGAGGCCATAGGTTGTATTACATTGTTTCATCAATCAAAGTGGTTATTTCAAATCTCCACAACGACGACTACAATCATGCACAAATAGATTGTTTACTTTATTGTTATGAGAGTTTCCATGGTAACTAAGCATAGATATTACACATGGAAAATTTTTTTTCCGCATGAGCCAATAGAGAGCTTCGACCTGATTACATTGAGTGTAAAATCACCTTTGTATCGCCTATAGTAACGGAGATATGCGAGTTTGAAATTTTATATAATGTTATCGTAAAACGTGAGGCCATAGGTTGCATTACATTGTTTCAACAATCAAAGTGGTTATTTCAAATCTCCACAACGACGACTACAATCATGCACAAATAGATTGTTTACTTTATTGTTATGAGAGTTTCCATGGTAACTAAACATGAGTATTACACATGGATTAAATTTTTCCCGATGAGCCAATAGAGAGCTTCGACCTGATTACATTGAGTGTAAAATCACCTTTGTATCTCCTATAGTAACGGAGATATGTGAGTTTGAAATTTTATATAATGTTATCGTAAAACGTGAGGCCATAGGTTGTATTACATTGTTTCAACAATCAAAGTGGTTATTTCAAATCTCCACGACGACGACTACAATCATGCACAAATAGATTCTTTACTTTATTGTTATGAGAGTTTCCATGGTAACTAAGCAGGAGTACTACACATGGATTAAATTTTTCCCGATGAGCCAATAGAGAGCTTCGACCTGATTACATTGAGTGTAAAATCACCTTTGTATCGCCTATAGTAACGGAGGTGTGCGAGATTGAAATTTTATATAATGTTATCGTAAAACGTGAGGCCATAGGTTGCATTACATTGTTTCAACAATCAAAGTGGTTATTTCAAATCTCCACGACGATGACTACAATCATGCACAAATAGATTGTTTACTTTATTGTTATGAGAGTTTCCATGGTAACTAAGCAGGAGTACTACACATGGATTAAATTTTTCCCGATGAGCCAATAGAGAGCTTCGACCTGATTACATTGAGTGTAAAATCACCTTTGTATCTTTTATAGTAACGGAGATATGTGAGTTTGAAATTTTATATAATGTTATCGTAAAACGTGAGGCCATAGGTTGCATTACATTGTTTCAACAATCAAAGTGGTTATTTCAAATCTCCACGACGATGACTACAATCATGCACAAATAGATTGTTTACTTTATTGTTATGAGAGTTTCCATGGTAACTAAGCAGGAGTACTACACATGGATTAAATTTTTCCCGATGAGCCAATAGAGAGCTTCGACCTGATTACATTGAATGTAAAATCACCTTTGTATCGCCTATAGTAACGGAGGTATGCGAGTTTGAAATTTTATATAATGTTATCGTAAAACGTGAGGCCATAGGTTGTATTACATTGTTTCATCAATCAAAGTGGTTATTTCAAATCTCCACAACGACGACTACAATCATGCACAAATAGATTGTTTACTTTATTGTTATGAGAGTTTCCATGGTAACTAAGCAGGAGTACTACACATGGATTAAATTTTTCCCGATGAGCCAATAGAGAGCTTCGACCTGATTACATTGAGTGTAAAATCACCTTTGTATCGCCTATAGTAACGGAGATATGCGAGTTTGAAATTTTATATAATGTTATCGTAAAACGTGAGGCCATAGGTTGCATTACATTGTTTCAACAATCAAAGTGGTTATTTCAAATCTCCACAACGACGACTACAATCATGCACAAATAGATTGTTTACTTTATTGTTATGAGAGTTTCCATGGTAACTAAGCATGAATATTACACATGGATTAAATTTTTCCGTATGAGCCAATAGAGAGCTTCGACCTGATTACATTGAGTGTAAAATCACCTTTGTATCGCCTATAGTAACGGAGATATGCGAGTTTGAAATTTTATATAATGTTATCGTAAAACGTGAGGCCATAGGTTGTATTACATTGTTTCATCAATCAAAGTGATTATTTCAAATCTCCACAACGACGACTACAATCATACACAAATAGATTGTTTACTTTATTGTTATGAGAGTTTCCATGGTAACTAAACATGAGTATTACACATGGATTAAATTTTTCCCGATGAACCAATAGAGAGCTTCGACCTGATTACATTGAGTGTAAAATCACCTTTGTATCGCCTATAGTAACGGAGATATGCGAGTTTGAAATTTTATATAATGTTATCGTAAAACGTGAGGCCATAGGTTGCATTACATTGTTTCAACAATCAAAGTGGTTATTTCAAATCTCCACGACGATGACTACAATCATGCACAAATAGATTGTTTACTTTATTGTTATGAGAGTTTCCATGGTAACTAAGCAGGAGTACTACACATGGATTAAATTTTTCCCGATGAGCCAATAGAGAGCTTCGACCTGATTACATTGAGTGTAAAATCACCTTTGTATCTCCTATAGTAACGGAGATATGTGAGTTTGAAATTTTATATAATGTTATCGTAAAACGTGAGGCCATAGGTTGTATTACATTGTTTCACCAATCAAAGTGGTTATTTCAAATCTCCACGACGACGACTACAATCATGCACAAATAGATTCTTTACTTTATTGTTATGAGAGTTTCCATGGTAACTAAGCAGGAGTACTACACATGGATTAAATTTTTCCCGATGAGCCAATAGAGAGCTTCGACCTGATTACATTGAGTGTAAAATCACCTTTGTATCGCCTATAGTAACGGAGGTATGCGAGTTTGAAATTTTATATAATGTTATCGTAAAACGTGAGGCCATAGGTTGTATTACATTGTTTCATCAATCAAAGTGGTTATTTCAAATCTCCACAACGACGACTACAATCATGCACAAATAGATTGTTTACTTTATTGTTATGAGAGTTTCCATGGTAACTAAGCAGGAGTACTACACATGGATTAAATTTTTCCCGATGAGCCAATAGAGAGCTTCGACCTGATTACATTGAGTGTAAAATCACCTTTGTATCGCCTATAGTAACGGAGGTATGCGAGTTTGAAATTTTATATAATGTTATCGTAAAACGTGAGGCCATAGGTTGTATTACATTGTTTCATCAATCAAAGTGGTTATTTCAAATCTCCACAACGACGACTACAATCATGCACAAATAGATTGTTTACTTTATTGTTATGAGAGTTTCCATGGTAACTAAGCTGGAGTACTACACATGGATTAAATTTTTCCCGATGAGCCAATAGAGAGCTTCGACCTGATTACATTGAGTGTAAAATCACCTTTGTATCGCCTATAGTAACGGAGGTATGCGAGTTTGAAATTTTATATAATGTTATCGTAAAACGTGAGGCCATAGGTTGCATTACATTGTTTCAACAATCAAAGTGGTTATTTCAAATCTCCACGACGATGACTACAATCATGCACAAATAGATTGTTTACATTATTGTTATGAGAGTTTCCATGGTATCTAAGCAGGAGTACTACACATGGATTAAATTTTTCCCGATGAGCCAATAGAGAGCTTCGACCTGATTACATTGAGTGTAAAATCACCTTTGTATCGCCTATAGTAACGGAGGTATGCGAGTTTGAAATTTTATATAATGTTATCGTAAAACGTGAGGCCATAGGTTGTATTACATTGTTTCATCAATCAAAGTGGTTATTTCAAATCTCCACAACGACGACTACAATCATGCACAAATAGATTCTTTACTTTATTGTTACGAGAGTTTCCATGGTAACTAAGCAGGAGTACTACACATGGATTAAATTTTTCCCGATGAGCCAATAGAGAGCTTCGACCTGATTACATTGAGTGTAAAATCACCTTTGTATCGCCTATAGTAACGGAGGTATGCGAGTTTGAAATTTTATATAATGTTATCGTAAAACGTGAGGCCATAGGTTGTATTACATTGTTTCATCAATCAAAGTGGTTATTTCAAATCTCCTCAACGACGACTACAATCATGCACAAAAAGATTGTTTATTTTATTGTTATGAGAGTTTCCATGGTAACTAAACATGAGTATTACACATGGATTAAATTTTTCCCGATGAACCAATAGAGAGCTTCGACCTGATTACATTGAGTGTAAAATCACCTTTGTATCGCCTATAGTAACGGAGATATGCGAGTTTGAAATTTTATATAATGTTATCGTAAAACGTGAGGCCATAGGTTGTATTACATTGTTTCATCAATCAAAGTGGTTATTTCAAATCTCCACAACGACGACTACAATCATGCACAAATAGATTGTTTACTTTATTGTTATGAGAGTTTCCATGGTAACTAAGCATAGATATTACACATGGAAAAATTTTTTTCCGCATGAGCCAATAGAGAGCTTCGACCTGATTACATTGAGTGTAAAATCACCTTTGTATCGCCTATAGTAACGGAGATATGCGAGTTTGAAATTTTATATAATGTTATCGTAAAACGTGAGGCCATAGGTTGCATTACATTGTTTCAACAATCAAAGTGGTTATTTCAAATCTCCACAACGACGACTACAATCATGCACAAATAGATTGTTTACTTTATTGTTATGAGAGTTTCCATGGTAACTAAACATGAGTATTACACATGGATTAAATTTTTCCCGATGAGCCAATAGAGAGCTTCGACCTGATTACATTGAGTGTAAAATCACCTTTGTATCTCCTATAGTAACGGAGATATGTGAGTTTGAAATTTTATATAATGTTATCGTAAAACGTGAGGCCATAGGTTGTATTACATTGTTTCAACAATCAAAGTGGTTATTTCAAATCTCCACGACGACGACTACAATCATGCACAAATAGATTCTTTACTTTATTGTTATGAGAGTTTCCATGGTAACTAAGCAGGAGTACTACACATGGATTAAATTTTTCCCGATGAGCCAATAGAGAGCTTCGACCTGATTACATTGAGTGTAAAATCACCTTTGTATCGCCTATAGTAACGGAGGTATGCGAGATTGAAATTTTATATAATGTTATCGTAAAACGTGAGGCCATAGGTTGTATTACATTGTTTCAACAATCAAAGTGGTTATTTCAAATCTCCACGACGACGACTACAATCATGCACAAATAGATTGTTTACTTTATTGTTATGAGAGTTTCCATGGTAACTAAGCATGAATATTACACATGGATTAAATTTTTCGCATGAGCCAATAGAGAGCTTCGACCTGATTACATTGAGTGTAAAATCACCTTTGTATCGCCTATAGTAACGTAGATATGCGAGTTTGAAATTTTATATAATGTTATCGTAAAACGTGAGGCCATAGGTTGCATTACATTGTTTCAACAATCAAAGTGGTTATTTCAAATCTCCACGACGATGACTACAATCATGCACAAATAGATTGTTTACTTTATTGTTATGAGAGTTTCCATGGTAACTAAGCAGGAGTACTACACATGGATTAAATTTTTCCCGATGAGCCAATAGAGAGCTTCGACCTGATTACATTGAATGTAAAATCACCTTTGTATCGCCTATAGTAACGGAGGTATGCGAGTTTGAAATTTTATATAATGTTATCGTAAAACGTGAGGCCATAGGTTGTATTACATTGTTTCATCAATCAAAGTGGTTATTTCAAATCTCCACAACGACGACTACAATCATGCACAAATAGATTGTTTACTTTATTGTTATGAGAGTTTCCATGGTAACTAAGCAGGAGTACTACACATGGATTAAATTTTTCCCGATGAGCCAATAGAGAGCTTCGACCTGATTACATTGAGTGTAAAATCACCTTTGTATCGCCTATAGTAACGGAGATATGCGAGTTTGAAATTTTATATAATGTTATCGTAAAACGTGAGGCCATAGGTTGCATTACATTGTTTCAACAATCAAAGTGGTTATTTCAAATCTCCACAACGACGACTACAATCATGCACAAATAGATTGTTTACTTTATTGTTATGAGAGTTTCCATGGTAACTAAGCATGAATATTACACATGGATTAAATTTTTCCGTATGAGCCAATAGAGAGCTTCGACCTGATTACATTGAGTGTAAAATCACCTTTGTATCGCCTATAGTAACGGAGATATGCGAGTTTGAAATTTTATATAATGTTATCGTAAAACGTGAGGCCATAGGTTGTATTACATTGTTTCATCAATCAAAGTGGTTATTTCAAATCTCCACAACGACGACTACAATCATGCACAAATAGATTGTTTACTTTATTGTTATGAGAGTTTCCATGGTAACTAAACATGAGTATTACACATGGATTAAATTTTTCCCGATGAACCAATAGAGAGCTTCGACCTGATTACATTGAGTGTAAAATCACCTTTGTATCGCCTATAGTAACGGAGATATGCGAGTTTGAAATTTTATATAATGTTATCGTAAAACGTGAGGCCATAGGTTGTATTACATTGTTTCATCAATCAAAGTGGTTATTTCAAATCTCCACAACGACGACTACAATCATGCACAAATAGATTGTTTACTTTATTGTTATGAGAGTTTCCATGGTAACTAAGCTGGAGTACTACACATGGATTAAATTTTTCCCGATGAGCCAATAGAGAGCTTCGACCTGATTACATTGAGTGTAAAATCACCTTTGTATCGCCTATAGTAACGGAGGTATGCGAGTTTGAAATTTTATATAATGTTATCGTAAAACGTGAGGCCATAGGTTGCATTACATTGTTTCAACAATCAAAGTGGTTATTTCAAATCTCCACGACGATGACAACAATCATGCACAAATAGATTGTTTACTTTATTGTTATGAGAGTTTCCATGGTAACTAAGCAGGAGTACTACACATGGATTAAATTTTTCCCCATGAGCCAATAGAGAGCTTCGACCTGATTACATTGAGTGTAAAATCACCTTTGTATCGCCTATAGTAACGGAGGTATGCGAGTTTGAAATTTTATATAATGTTATCGTAAAACGTGAGGCCATAGGTTGTATTACATTGTTTCATCAATCAAAGTGGTTATTTCAAATCTCCACAACGACGACTACAATCATGCACAAATAGATTTTTTACTTTATTGTTATGAGAGTTTCCATGGTAACTAAACATGAGTATTACACATGGATTAAATTTTTCCCGATGAACCAATAGAGAGCTTCGACCTGATTACATTGAGTGTAAAATCACCTTTGTATCGCCTATAGTAACGGAGATATGCGAGTTTGAAATTTTATATAATGTTATCGTAAAACGTGAGGCCATAGGTTGCATTACATTGTTTCAACAATCAAAGTGGTTATTTCAAATCTCCACGACGATGACTACAATCATGCACAAATAGATTGTTTACTTTATTGTTATGAGAGTTTCCATGGTAACTAAGCAGGAGTACTACACATGGATTAAATTTTTCCCGATGAGCCAATAGAGAGCTTCGACCTGATTACATTGAGTGTAAAATCACCTTTGTATCTCCTATAGTAACGGAGATATGTGAGTTTGAAATTTTATATAATGTTATCGTAAAACGTGAGGCCATAGGTTGTATTACATTGTTTCAACAATCAAAGTGGTTATTTCAAATCTCCACGACGACGACTACAATCATGCACAAATAGATTCTTTACTTTATTGTTATGAGAGTTTCCATGGTAACTAAGCAGGAGTACTACACATGGATTAAATTTTTCCCGATGAGCCAATAGAGAGCTTCGACCTGATTACATTGAGTGTAAAATCACCTTTGTATCGCCTATAGTAACGGAGGTATGCGAGTTTGAAATTTTATATAATGTTATCGTAAAACGTGAGGCCATAGGTTGTATTACATTGTTTCAACAATCAAAGTGGTTATTTCAAATCTCCACGACGACGACTACAATCATGCACAAATAGATTGTTTACTTTATTGTTATGAGAGTTTCCATGGTAACTAAGCATGAATATTACACATGGATTAAATTTTTCGCATGAGCCAATAGAGAGCTTCGACCTGATTACATTGAGTGTAAAATCACCTTTGTATCGCCTATAGTAACGTAGATATGCGAGTTTGAAATTTTATATAATGTTATCGTAAAACGTGAGGCCATAGGTTGCATTACATTGTTTCAACAATCAAAGTGGTTATTTCAAATCTCCACGACGATGACTACAATCATGCACAAATAGATTGTTTACTTTATTGTTATGAGAGTTTCCATGGTAACTAAGCAGGAGTACTACACATGGATTAAATTTTTCCCGATGAGCCAATAGAGAGCTTCGACCTGATTACATTGAGTGTAAAATCACCTTTGTATCGCCTATAGTAACGGAGATATGCGAGTTTGAAACTTTATATAATGTTATCGTAAAACGTGAGGCCATAGGTTGTATTACATTGTTTCATCAATCAAAGTGGTTATTTCAAATCTCCACAACGACGACTACAATCATGCACAAATAGATTGTTTACTTTATTGTTATGAGAGTTTCCATGGTAACTAAGCTGGAGTACTACACATGGATTAAATTTTTCCCGATGAGCCAATAGAGAGCTTCGACCTGATTACATTGAGTGTAAAATCACCTTTGTATCGCCTATAGTAACGGAGGTATGCGAGTTTGAAATTTTATATAATGTTATCGTAAAACGTGAGGCCATAGGTTGCATTACATTGTTTCAACAATCAAAGTGGTTATTTCAAATCTCCACGACGATGACTACAATCATGCACAAATAGATTGTTTACTTTATTGTTATGAGAGTTTCCATGGTAACTAAGCAGGAGTACTACACATGGATTAAATTTTTCCCGATGAGCCAATAGAGAGCTTCGACCTGATTACATTGAGTGTAAAATCACCTTTGTATCGCCTATAGTAACGGAGGTATGCGAGTTTGAAATTTTATATAATGTTATCGTAAAACGTGAGGCCATAGGTTGTATTACATTGTTTCATCAATCAAAGTGGTTATTTCAAATCTCCACAACGACGACTACAATCATGCACAAATAGATTCTTTACTTTATTGTTATGAGAGTTTCCATGGTAACTAAGCAGGAGTACTACACATGGATTAAATTTTTCCCGATGAGCCAATAGAGAGCTTCGACCTGATTACATTGAGTGTAAAATCACCTTTGTATCGCCTATAGTAACGGAGGTATGCGAGTTTGAAATTTTATATAATGTTATCGTAAAACGTGAGGCCATAGGTTGTATTACATTGTTTCATCAATCAAAATGGTTATTTCAAATCTCCACTACGACGACTACAATCATGCACAAATAGATTGTTTACTTTATTGTTATGAGAGTTTCCATGGTAACTAAGCTGGAGTACTACACATGGATTAAATTTTTCCCGATGAGCCAATAGAGAGCTTCGACCTGATTACATTGAGTGTAAAATCACCTTTGTATCGCCTATAGTAACGGAGGTATGCGAGTTTGAAATTTTATATAATGTTATTGTAAAACGTGAGGCCATAGGTTGCATTACATTGTTTCAACAATCAAAGTGGTTATTTCAAATCTCCACGACGATGACAACAATCATGCACAAATAGATTGTTTACTTTATTGTTATGAGAGTTTCCATGGTAACTAAGCAGGAGTACTACACATGGATTAAATTTTTCCCCATGAGCCAATAGAGAGCTTCGACCTGATTACATTGAGTGTAAAATCACCTTTGTATCGCCTATAGTAACGGAGGTATGCGAGTTTGAAATTTTATATAATGTTATCGTAAAACGTGAGGCCATAGGTTGTATTACATTGTTTCATCAATCAAAGTGGTTATTTCAAATCTCCACAACGACGACTACAATCATGCACAAATAGATTTTTTACTTTATTGTTATGAGAGTTTCCATGGTAACTAAACATGAGTATTACACATGGATTAAATTTTTCCCGATGAACCAATAGAGAGCTTCGACCTGATTACATTGAGTGTAAAATCACCTTTGTATCGCCTATAGTAACGGAGATATGCGAGTTTGAAATTTTATATAATGTTATCGTAAAACGTGAGGCCATAGGTTGCATTACATTGTTTCAACAATCAAAGTGGTTATTTCAAATCTCCACGACGATGACTACAATCATGCACAAATAGATTGTTTACTTTATTGTTATGAGAGTTTCCATGGTAACTAAGCAGGAGTACTACACATGGATTAAATTTTTCCCGATGAGCCAATAGAGAGCTTCGACCTGATTACATTGAGTGTAAAATCACCTTTGTATCTCCTATAGTAACGGAGATATGTGAGTTTGAAATTTTATATAATGTTATCGTAAAACGTGAGGCCATAGGTTGTATTACATTGTTTCAACAATCAAAGTGGTTATTTCAAATCTCCACGACGACGACTACAATCATGCACAAATAGATTGTTTAATTTATTGTTATGAGAGTTTCCATGGTAACTAAGCATGAATATTACACATGGATTAAATTTTTCGCATGAGCCAATAGAGAGCTTCGACCTGATTACATTGAGTGTAAAATCACCTTTGTATCGCCTATAGTAACGTAGATATGCGAGTTTGAAATTTTATATAATGTTATCGTAAAACGTGAGGCCATAGGTTGCATTACATTGTTTCAACAATCAAAGTGGTTATTTCAAATCTCCACGACGATGACTACAATCATGCACAAATAGATTGTTTACTTTATTGTTATGAGAGTTTCCATGGTAACTAAGCAGGAGTACTACACATGGATTAAATTTTTCCCGATGAGCCAATAGAGAGCTTCGACCTGATTACATTGAGTGTAAAATCACCTTTGTATCGCCTATAGTAACGGAGGTATGCGAGTTTGAAATTTTATATAATGTTATCGTAAAACGTGAGGCCATAGGTTGTATTACATTGTTTCATCAATCAAAGTGGTTATTTCAAATCTCCACAACGACGACTACAATCATGCACAAATAGATTGTTTACTTTATTGTTATGAGAGTTTCCATGGTAACTAAGCAGGAGTACTACACATGGATTAAATTTTTCCCGATGAGCCAATAGAGAGCTTCGACCTGATTACATTGAGTGTAAAATCACCTTTGTATCGCCTATAGTAACGGAGATATGCGAGTTTGAAATTTTATATAATGTTATCGTAAAACGTGAGGCCATAGGTTGCATTACATTGTTTCAACAATCAAAGTGGTTATTTCAAATCTCCACAACGACGACTACAATCATGCACAAATAGATTGTTTACTTTATTGTTATGAGAGTTTCCATGGTAACTAAGCATGAATATTACACATGGATTAAATTTTTCCGTATGAGCCAATAGAGAGCTTCGACCTGATTACATTGAGTGTAAAATCACCTTTGTATCGCCTATAGTAACGGAGATATGCGAGTTTGAAATTTTATATAATGTTATCGTAAAACGTGAGGCCATAGGTTGTATTACATTGTTTCAACAATCAAAGTGGTTATTTCAAATCTCCACGACGACGACTACAATCATGCACAAATAGATTGTTTACTTTATTGTTATGAGAGTTTCCATGGTAACTAAGCATGAATATTACACATGGATTAAATTTTTCGCATGAGCCAATAGAGAGCTTCGACCTGATTACATTGAGTGTAAAATCACCTTTGTATCGCCTATAGTAACGTAGATATGCGAGTTTGAAATTTTATATAATGTTATCGTAAAACGTGAGGCCATAGGTTGCATTACATTGTTTCAACAATCAAAGTGGTTATTTCAAATCTCCACGACGATGACTACAATCATGCACAAATAGATTGTTTACTTTATTGTTATGAGAGTTTCCATGGTAACTAAGCAGGAGTACTACACATGGATTAAATTTTTCCCGATGAGCCAATAGAGAGCTTCGACCTGATTACATTGAGTGTAAAATCACCTTTGTATCGCCTATAGTAACGGAGATATGCGAGTTTGAAACTTTATATAATGTTATCGTAAAACGTGAGGCCATAGGTTGTATTACATTGATTCATCAATCAAAGTGGTTATTTCAAATCTCCACAACGACGACTACAATCATGCACAAATAGATTGTTTACTTTATTGTTATGAGAGTTTCCATGGTAACTAAGCTGGAGTACTACACATGGATTAAATTTTTCCCGATGAGCCAATAGAGAGCTTCGACCTGATTACATTGAGTGTAAAATCACCTTTGTATCGCCTATAGTAACGGAGGTATGCGAGTTTGAAATTTTATATAATGTTATCGTAAAACGTGAGGCCATAGGTTGCATTACATTGTTTCAACAATCAAAGTGGTTATTTCAAATCTCCACGACGATGACTACAATCATGCACAAATAGATTGTTTACTTTATTGTTATGAGAGTTTCCATGGTAACTAAGCAGGAGTACTACACATGGATTAAATTTTTCCCGATGAGCCAATAGAGAGCTTCGACCTGATTACATTGAGTGTAAAATCACCTTTGTATCGCCTATAGTAACGGAGGTATGCGAGTTTGAAATTTTATATAATGTTATCGTAAAACGTGAGGCCATAGGTTGTATTACATTGTTTCATCAATCAAAGTGGTTATTTCAAATCTCCACAACGACGACTACAATCATGCACAAATAGATTCTTTACTTTATTGTTATGAGAGTTTCCATGGTAACTAAGCAGGAGTACTACACATGGATTAAATTTTTCCCGATGAGCCAATAGAGAGCTTCGACCTGATTACATTGAGTGTAAAATCACCTTTGTATCGCCTATAGTAACGGAGGTATGCGAGTTTGAAATTTTATATAATGTTATCGTAAAACGTGAGGCCATAGGTTGTATTACATTGTTTCATCAATCAAAATGGTTATTTCAAATCTCCACAACGACGACTACAATCATGCACAAATAGATTGTTTACTTTATTGTTATGAGAGTTTCCATGGTAACTAAGCTGGAGTACTACACATGGATTAAATTTTTCCCGATGAGCCAATAGAGAGCTTCGACCTGATTACATTGAGTGTAAAATCACCTTTGTATCGCCTATAGTAACGGAGGTATGCGAGTTTGAAATTTTATATAATGTTATTGTAAAACGTGAGGCCATAGGTTGCATTACATTGTTTCAACAATCAAAGTGGTTATTTCAAATCTCCACGACGATGACAACAATCATGCACAAATAGATTGTTTACTTTATTGTTATGAGAGTTTCCATGGTAACTAAGCAGGAGTACTACACATGGATTAAATTTTTCCCCATGAGCCAATAGAGAGCTTCGACCTGATTACATTGAGTGTAAAATCACCTTTGTATCGCCTATAGTAACGGAGGTATGCGAGTTTGAAATTTTATATAATGTTATCGTAAAACGTGAGGCCATAGGTTGTATTACATTGTTTCATCAATCAAAGTGGTTATTTCAAATCTCCACAACGACGACTACAATCATGCACAAATAGATTTTTTACTTTATTGTTATGAGAGTTTCCATGGTAACTAAACATGAGTATTACACATGGATTAAATTTTTCCCGATGAACCAATAGAGAGCTTCGACCTGATTACATTGAGTGTAAAATCACCTTTGTATCGCCTATAGTAACGGAGATATGCGAGTTTGAAATTTTATATAATGTTATCGTAAAACGTGAGGCCATAGGTTGCATTACATTGTTTCAACAATCAAAGTGGTTATTTCAAATCTCCACGACGATGACTACAATCATGCACAAATAGATTGTTTACTTTATTGTTATGAGAGTTTCCATGGTAACTAAGCAGGAGTACTACACATGGATTAAATTTTTCCCGATGAGCCAATAGAGAGCTTCGACCTGATTACATTGAGTGTAAAATCACCTTTGTATCTCCTATAGTAACGGAGATATGTGAGTTTGAAATTTTATATAATGTTATCGTAAAACGTGAGGCCATAGGTTGTATTACATTGTTTCAACAATCAAAGTGGTTATTTCAAATCTCCACGACGACGACTACAATCATGCACAAATAGATTGTTTAATTTATTGTTATGAGAGTTTCCATGGTAACTAAGCATGAATATTACACATGGATTAAATTTTTCGCATGAGCCAATAGAGAGCTTCGACCTGATTACATTGAGTGTAAAATCACCTTTGTATCGCCTATAGTAACGTAGATATGCGAGTTTGAAATTTTATATAATGTTATCGTAAAACGTGAGGCCATAGGTTGCATTACATTGTTTCAACAATCAAAGTGGTTATTTCAAATCTCCACGACGATGACTACAATCATGCACAAATAGATTGTTTACTTTATTGTTATGAGAGTTTCCATGGTAACTAAGCAGGAGTACTACACATGGATTAAATTTTTCCCGATGAGCCAATAGAGAGCTTCGACCTGATTACATTGAGTGTAAAATCACCTTTGTATCGCCTATAGTAACGGAGGTATGCGAGTTTGAAATTTTATATAATGTTATCGTAAAACGTGAGGCCATAGGTTGTATTACATTGTTTCATCAATCAAAGTGGTTATTTCAAATCTCCACAACGACGACTACAATCATGCACAAATAGATTGTTTACTTTATTGTTATGAGAGTTTCCATGGTAACTAAGCAGGAGTACTACACATGGATTAAATTTTTCCCGATGAGCCAATAGAGAGCTTCGACCTGATTACATTGAGTGTAAAATCACCTTTGTATCGCCTATAGTAACGGAGATATGCGAGTTTGAAATTTTATATAATGTTATCGTAAAACGTGAGGCCATAGGTTGCATTACATTGTTTCAACAATCAAAGTGGTTATTTCAAATCTCCACAACGACGACTACAATCATGCACAAATAGATTGTTTACTTTATTGTTATGAGAGTTTCCATGGTAACTAAGCATGAATATTACACATGGATTAAATTTTTCCGTATGAGCCAATAGAGAGCTTCGACCTGATTACATTGAGTGTAAAATCACCTTTGTATCGCCTATAGTAACGGAGATATGCGAGTTTGAAATTTTATATAATGTTATCGTAAAACGTGAGGCCATAGGTTGTATTACATTGTTTCATCAATCAAAGTGCTTATTTCAAATCTCCACAACGACGACTACAATCATGCACAAATAGATTGTTTACTTTATTGTTATGAGAGTTTCCATGGTAACTAAGCATAGATATTACACATGGAAAAAATTTTTTCCGCATGAGCCAATAGAGAGCTTCGACCTGATTACATTGAGTGTAAAATCACCTTTGTATCGCCTATAGTAACGGAGATATGCGAGTTTGAAATTTTATATAATGTTATCGTAAAACGTGAGGCCATAGGTTGTATTACATTGTTTCATCAATCAAAGTGGTTATTTCAAACCTCCACAACGACGACTACAATCATGCACAAATAGATTGTTTACTTTATTGTTATGAGAGTTTCCATGGTAACTAAACATGAGTATTACACATGGATTAAATTTTTCCCGATGAACCAATAGAGAGCTTCGACCTGATTACATTGAGTGTAAAATCACCTTTGTATCGCCTATAGTAACGGAGATATGCGAGTTTGAAATTTTATATAATGTTATCGTAAAACGTGAGGCCATAGGTTGCATTACATTGTTTCAACAATCAAAGTGGTTATTTCAAATCTCCACGACGATGACTACAATCATGCACAAATAGATTCTTTACTTTATTGTTATGAGAATTTCCATGGTAACTAAGCAGGAGTACTACACATGGATTAAATTTTTCCCGATGAGCCAATAGAGAGCTTCGACCTGATTACATTGAGTGTAAAATCACCTTTGTATCGCCTATAGTAACGGAGGTATGCGAGTTTGAAATTTTATATAATGTTATCGTAAAACGTGAGGCCATAGGTTGTATTACATTGTTTCATCAATCAAAGTGGTTATTTCAAATCTCCACAACGACGACTACAATCATGCACAAATAGATTGTTTACTTTATTGTTATGAGAGTTTCCATGGTAACTAAGCAGGAGTACTACACATGGATTAAATTTTTCTTGATGAGCCAAATGAGAGCTTCGACCTGATTACATTGAGTGTAAAATCACCTTTGTATCTCCTATAGTAACGGAGATATGTGAGTTTGAAATTTTATATAATGTTATCGTAAAACGTGAGGCCATAGGTTGTATTACATTGTTTCACCAATCAAAGTGGTTATTTCAAATCTCCACGACGACGACTACAATCACGCACAAATAGATTCTTTACTTTATTGTTATGAGAGTTTCCATGGTAACTAAGCAGGAGTACTACACATGGATTAAATTTTTCCCGATGAGCCAATAGAGAGCTTCGACCTGATTACATTGAGTGTAAAATCACCTTTGTATCGCCTATAGTAACGGAGGTATGCGAGTTTGAAATTTTATATAATGTTATCGTAAAACGTGAGGCCATAGGTTGTATTACATTGTTTCATCAATCAAAGTGGTTATTTCAAATCTCCACAACGACGACTACAATCATGCACAAATAGATTCTTTACTTTATTGTTATGAGAGTTTCCATGGTAACTAAGCAGGAGTACTACACATGGATTAAATTTTTCCCGATGAGCCAATAGAGAGCTTCGACCTGATTACATTGAGTGTAAAATCACCTTTGTATCGCCTATAGTAACGGAGGTATGCGAGTTTGAAATTTTATATAATGTTATCGTAAAACGTGAGGCCATAGGTTGTATTACATTGTTTCATCAATCAAAGTGGTTATTTCAAATCTCCACAACGACGACTACAATCATGCACAAATAGATTGTTTACTTTATTGTTATGAGAGTTTCCATGGTAACTAAGCTGGAGTACTACACATGGATTAAATTTTTCCCGATGAGCCAATAGAGAGCTTCGACCTGATTACATTGAGTGTAAAATCACCTTTGTATCGCCTATAGTAACGGAGGTATGCGAGTTTGAAATTTTATATAATGTTATCGTAAAACGTGAGGCCATAGGTTGCATTACATTGTTTCAACAATCAAAGTGGTTATTTCAAATCTCCACGACGATGACTACAATCATGCACAAATAGATTGTTTACTTTATTGTTATGAGAGTTTCCATGGTAACTAAGCAGGAGTACTACACATGGATTAAATTTTTCCCGATGAGCCAATAGAGAGCTTCGACCTGATTACATTGAGTGTAAAATCACCTTTGTATCGCCTATAGTAACGGAGGTATGCGAGTTTGAAATTTTATATAATGTTATCGTAAAACGTGAGGCCATAGGTTGTATTACATTGTTTCATCAATCAAAGTGGTTATTTCAAATCTCCACAACGACGACTACAATCATGCACAAATAGATTCTTTACTTTATTGTTATGAGAGTTTCCATGGTAACTAAGCAGGAGTACTACACATGGATTAAATTTTTCCCGATGAGCCAATAGAGAGCTTCGACCTGATTACATTGAGTGTAAAATCACCTTTGTATCGCCTATAGTAACGGAGGTATGCGAGTTTGAAATTTTATATAATGTTATCGTAAAACGTGAGGCCATAGGTTGTATTACATTGTTTCATCAATCAAAGTGGTTATTTCAAATCTCCACAACGACGACTACAATCATGCACAAATAGATTGTTTACTTTATTGTTATGAGAGTTTCCATGGTTACTAAACATGAGTATTACACATGGATTAAATTTTTCCCGATGAACCAATAGAGAGCTTCGACCTGATTACATTGAGTGTAAAATCACCTTTGTATCGCCTATAGTAACGGAGATATGCGAGTTTGAAATTTTATATAATGTTATCGTAAAACGTGAGGCCATAGGTTGTATTACATTGTTTCATCAATCAAAGTGGTTATTTCAAATCTCCACAACGACGACTACAATCATGCACAAATAGATTGTTTACTTTATTGTTATGAGAGTTTCCATGGTAACTAAGCATAGATATTACACATGGAAAAATTTTTTTTCCGCATGAGCCAATAGAGAGCTTCGACCTGATTACATTGAGTGTAAAATCACCTTTGTATCGCCTATAGTAACGGAGATATGCGAGTTTGAAATTTTATATAATGTTATCGTAAAAACGTGAGGCCATAGGTTGCATTACATTGTTTCAACAATCAAAGTGGTTATTTCAAATCTCCACGACGATGACTACAATCATGCACAAATAGATTGTTTACTTTATTGTTATGAGAGTCTCCATGGTAACTAAGCAGGAGTACTACACATGGATTAAATTTTTCCCGATGAGCCAATAGAGAGCTTCGACCTGATTACATTGAGTGTAAAATCACCTTTGTATCTCCTATAGTAACGGAGATATGTGAGTTTGAAATTTTATATAATGTTATCGTAAAACGTGAGGCCATAGGTTGTATTACATTGTTTCAACAATCAAAGTGGTTATTTCATATCTCCACGACGACGACTACAATCATGCACAAATAGATTGTTTACTTTATTGTTATGAGAGTTTCCATGGTAACTAAGCATGAATATTACACATGGATTAAATTTTTCGCATGAGCCAATAGAGAGCTTCGACCTGATTACATTGAGTGTAAAATCACCTTTGTATCGCCTATAGTAACGTAGAAATGCGAGTTTGAAATTTTATATAATGTTATCGTAAAACGTGAGGCCATAGGTTGCATTACATTGTTTCAACAATCAAAGTGGTTATTTCAAATCTCCACGACGATGACTACAATCATGCACAAATAGATTGTTTACTTTATTGTTATGAGAGTTTCCATGGTAACTAAGCAGGAGTACTACACATGGATTAAATTTTTCCCGATGAGCCAATAGAGAGCTTCGACCTGATTACATTGAGTGTAAAATCACCTTTGTATCGCCTATAGTAACGGAGGTATGCGAGTTTGAAATTTTATATAATGTTATCGTAAAACGTGAGGCCATAGGTTGTATTACATTGTTTCATCAATCAAAGTGGTTATTTCAAATCTCCACAACGACGACTACAATCATGCACAAATAGATTGTTTACTTTATTGTTATGAGAGTTTCCATGGTAACTAAGCAGGAGTACTACACATGGATTAAATTTTTCACGATGAGCCAATAGAGAGCTTCGACCTGATTACATTGAGTGTAAAATCACCTTTGTATCGCCTATAGTAACGGAGATATGCGAGTTTGAAATTTTATATAATGTTATCGTAAAACGTGAGGCCATAGGTTGCATTACATTGTTTCAACAATCAAAGTGGTTATTTCAAATCTCCACAACGACGACTACAATCATGCACAAATAGATTGTTTACTTTATTGTTATGAGAGTTTCCATGGTAACTAAGCAGGAGTACTACACATGGATTAAATTTTTCCCGATGAGCCAATAGAGAGCTTCGACCTGATTACATTGAGTGTAAAATCACCTTTGTATCGCCTATAGTAACGGAGGTATGCGAGTTTGAAATTTTATATAATGTTATCGTAAAACGTGAGGCCATAGGTTGTATTACATTGTTTCATCAATCAAAGTGGTTATTTCAAATCTCCACAACGACGACTACAATCATGCACAAATAGATTGTTTACTTTATTGTTATGAGAGTTTCCATGGTAACTAAGCTGGAGTACTACACATGGATTAAATTTTTCCCGATGAGCCAATAGAGAGCTTCGACCTGATTACATTGAGTGTAAAATCACCTTTGTATCGCCTATAGTAACGGAGGTATGCGAGTTTGAAATTTTATATAATGTTATCGTAAAACGTGAGGCCATAGGTTGCATTACATTGTTTCAACAATCAAAGTGGTTATTTCAAATCTCCACGACGATGACTACAATCATGCACAAATAGATTGTTTACTTTATTGTTATGAGAGTTTCCATGGTAACTAAGCAGGAGTACTACACATGGATTAAATTTTTCCCGATGAGCCAATAGAGAGCTTCGACCTGATTACATTGAGTGTAAAATCACCTTTGTATCGCCTATAGTAACGGAGGTATGCGAGTTTGAAATTTTATATAATGTTATCGTAAAACGTGAGGCCATAGGTTGTATTACATTGTTTCATCAATCAAAGTGGTTATTTCAAATCTCCACAACGACGACTACAATCATGCACAAATAGATTCTTTACTTTATTGTTATGAGAGTTTCCATGGTAACTAAGCAGGAGTACTACACATGGATTAAATTTTTCCCGATGAGCCAATAGAGAGCTTCGACCTGATTACATTGAGTGTAAAATCACCTTTGTATCGCCTATAGTAACGGAGGTATGCGAGTTTGAAATTTTATATAATGTTATCGTAAAACGTGAGGCCATAGGTTGTATTACATTGTTTCATCAATCAAAGTGGTTATTTCAAATCTCCACAACGACGACTACAATCATGCACAAATAGATTGTTTACTTTATTGTTATGAGAGTTTCCATGGTTACTAAACATGAGTATTACACATGGATTAAATTTTTCCCGATGAACCAATAGAGAGCTTCGACCTGATTACATTGAGTGTAAAATCACCTTTGTATCGCCTATAGTAACGGAGATATGCGAGTTTGAAATTTTATATAATGTTATCGTAAAACGTGAGGCCATAGGTTGTATTACATTGTTTCATCAATCAAAGTGGTTATTTCAAATCTCCACAACGACGACTACAATCATGCACAAATAGATTGTTTACTTTATTGTTATGAGAATTTCCATGGTAACTAAGCAGGAGTACTACACATGGATTAAATTTTTCCCGATGAGCCAATAGAGAGCTTCGACCTGATTACATTGAGTGTAAAATCACCTTTGTATCGCCTATAGTAACGGAGGTATGCGAGTTTGAAATTTTATATAATGTTATCGTAAAACGTGAGGCCATAGGTTGTATTACATTGTTTCATCAATCAAAGTGGTTATTTCAAATCTCCACAACGACGACTACAATCATGCACAAATAGATTGTTTACTTTATTGTTATGAGAGTTTCCATGGTAACTAAGCAGGAGTACTACACATGGATTAAATTTTTCTTGATGAGCCAAATGAGAGCTTCGACCTGATTACATTGAGTGTAAAATCACCTTTGTATCTCCTATAGTAACGGAGATATGTGAGTTTGAAATTTTATATAATGTTATCGTAAAACGTGAGGCCATAGGTTGTATTACATTGTTTCACCAATCAAAGTGGTTATTTCAAATCTCCACGACGACGACTACAATCATGCACAAATAGATTCTTTACTTTATTGTTATGAGAGTTTCCATGGTAACTAAGCAGGAGTACTACACATGGATTAAATTTTTCCCGATGAGCCAATAGAGAGCTTCGACCTGATTACATTGAGTGTAAAATCACCTTTGTATCGCCTATAGTAACGGAGGTATGCGAGTTTGAAATTTTATATAATGTTATCGTAAAACGTGAGGCCATAGGTTGTATTACATTGTTTCATCAATCAAAGTGGTTATTTCAAATCTCCACAACGACGACTACAATCATGCACAAATAGATTGTTTACTTTATTGTTATGAGAGTTTCCATGGTAACTAAGCAGGAGTACTACACATGGATTAAATTTTTCCCGATGAGCCAATAGAGAGCTTCGACCTGATTACATTGAGTGTAAAATCACCTTTGTATCGCCTATAGTAACGGAGGTATGCGAGATTGAAATTTTATATAATGTTATCGTAAAACGTGAGGCCATAGGTTGTATTACATTGTTTCATCAATCAAAGTGGTTATTTCAAATCTCCACAACGACGACTACAATCATGCACAAATAGATTGTTTACTTTATTGTTATGAGAGTTTCCATGGTAACTAAGCTGGAGTACTACACATGGATTAAATTTTTCCCGATGAGCCAATAGAGAGCTTCGACCTGATTACATTGAGTGTAAAATCACCTTTGTATCGCCTATAGTAACGGAGGTATGCGAGTTTGAAATTTTATATAATGTTATCGTAAAACGTGAGGCCATAGGTTGCATTACATTGTTTCAACAATCAAAGTGGTTATTTCAAATCTCCACGACGATGACTACAATCATGCACAAATAGATTGTTTACTTTATTGTTATGAGAGTTTCCATGGTAACTAAGCAGGAGTACTACACATGGATTAAATTTTTCCCGATGAGCCAATAGAGAGCTTCGACCTGATTACATTGAGTGTAAAATCACCTTTGTATCGCCTATAGTAACGGAGGTATGCGAGTTTGAAATTTTATATAATGTTATCGTAAAACGTGAGGCCATAGGTTGTATTACATTGTTTCATCAATCAAAGTGGTTATTTCAAATCTCCACAACGACGACTACAATCATGCACAAATAGATTGTTTACTTTATTGTTATGAGAGTTTCCATGGTAACTAAGCAGGAGTACTACACATGGATTAAATTTTTCACGATGAGCCAATAGAGAGCTTCGACCTGATTACATTGAGTGTAAAATCACCTTTGTATCGCCTATAGTAACGGAGATATGCGAGTTTGAAATTTTATATAATGTTATCGTAAAACGTGAGGCCATAGGTTGCATTACATTGTTTCAACAATCAAAGTGGTTATTTCAAATCTCCACAACGACGACTACAATCATGCACAAATAGATTGTTTACTTTATTGTTATGAGAGTTTCCATGGTAACTAAGCAGGAGTACTACACATGGATTAAATTTTTCCCGATGAGCCAATAGAGAGCTTCGACCTGATTACATTGAGTGTAAAATCACCTTTGTATCGCCTATAGTAACGGAGGTATGCGAGTTTGAAATTTTATATAATGTTATCGTAAAACGTGAGGCCATAGGTTGTATTACATTGTTTCATCAATCAAAGTGGTTATTTCAAATCTCCACAACGACGACTACAATCATGCACAAATAGATTGTTTACTTTATTGTTATGAGAGTTTCCATGGTAACTAAGCTGGAGTACTACACATGGATTAAATTTTTCCCGATGAGCCAATAGAGAGCTTCGACCTGATTACATTGAGTGTAAAATCACCTTTGTATCGCCTATAGTAACGGAGGTATGCGAGTTTGAAATTTTATATAATGTTATCGTAAAACGTGAGGCCATAGGTTGCATTACATTGTTTCAACAATCAAAGTGGTTATTTCAAATCTCCACGACGATGACTACAATCATGCACAAATAGATTGTTTACTTTATTGTTATGAGAGTTTCCATGGTAACTAAGCAGGAGTACTACACATGGATTAAATTTTTCCCGATGAGCCAATAGAGAGCTTCGACCTGATTACATTGAGTGTAAAATCACCTTTGTATCGCCTACAGTAACGGAGGTATGCGAGTTTGAAATTTTATATAATGTTATCGTAAAACGTGAGGCCATAGGTTGTATTACATTGTTTCATCAATCAAAGTGGTTATTTCAAATCTCCACAACGACGACTACAATCATGCACAAATAGATTCTTTACTTTATTGTTATGAGAGTTTCCATGGTAACTAAGCAGGAGTACTACACATGGATTAAATTTTTCCCGATGAGCCAATAGAGAGCTTCGACCTGATTACATTGAGTGTAAAATCACCTTTGTATCGCCTATAGTAACGGAGGTATGCGAGTTTGAAATTTTATATAATGTTATCGTAAAACGTGAGGCCATAGGTTGTATTACATTGTTTCATCAATCAAAGTGGTTATTTCAAATCTCCACAACGACGACTACAATCATGCACAAATAGATTGTTTACTTTATTGTTATGAGAGTTTCCATGGTTACTAAACATGAGTATTACACATGGATTAAATTTTTCCCGATGAACCAATAGAGAGCTTCGACCTGATTACATTGAGTGTAAAATCACCTTTGTATCGCCTATAGTAACGGAGATATGCGAGTTTGAAATTTTATATAATGTTATCGTAAAACGTGAGGCCATAGGTTGTATTACATTGTTTCATCAATCAAAGTGGTTATTTCAAATCTCCACAACGACGACTACAATCATGCACAAATAGATTGTTTACTTTATTGTTATGAGAATTTCCATGGTAACTAAGCAGGAGTACTACACATGGATTAAATTTTTCCCGATGAGCCAATAGAGAGCTTCGACCTGATTACATTGAGTGTAAAATCACCTTTGTATCGCCTATAGTAACGGAGGTATGCGAGTTTGAAATTTTATATAATGTTATCGTAAAACGTGAGGCCATAGGTTGTATTACATTGTTTCATCAATCAAAGTGGTTATTTCAAATCTCCACAACGACGACTACAATCATGCACAAATAGATTGTTTACTTTATTGTTATGAGAGTTTCCATGGTAACTAAGCAGGAGTACTACACATGGATTAAATTTTTCTTGATGAGCCAAATGAGAGCTTCGACCTGATTACATTGAGTGTAAAATCACCTTTGTATCTCCTATAGTAACGGAGATATGTGAGTTTGAAATTTTATATAATGTTATCGTAAAACGTGAGGCCATAGGTTGTATTACATTGTTTCACCAATCAAAGTGGTTATTTCAAATCTCCACGACGACGACTACAATCATGCACAAATAGATTCTTTACTTTATTGTTATGAGAGTTTCCATGGTAACTAAGCAGGAGTACTACACATGGATTAAATTTTTCCCGATGAGCCAATAGAGAGCTTCGACCTGATTACATTGAGTGTAAAATCACCTTTGTATCGCCTATAGTAACGGAGGTATGCGAGTTTGAAATTTTATATAATGTTATCGTAAAACGTGAGGCCATAGGTTGTATTACATTGTTTCATCAATCAAAGTGGTTATTTCAAATCTCCACAACGACGACTACAATCATGCACAAATAGATTGTTTACTTTATTGTTATGAGAGTTTCCATGGTAACTAAGCAGGAGTACTACACATGGATTAAATTTTTCCCGATGAGCCAATAGAGAGCTTCGACCTGATTACATTGAGTGTAAAATCACCTTTGTATCGCCTATAGTAACGGAGGTATGCGAGTTTGAAATTTTATATAATGTTATCGTAAAACGTGAGGCCATAGGTTGTATTACATTGTTTCATCAATCAAAGTGGTTATTTCAAATCTCCACAACGACGACTACAATCATGCACAAATAGATTGTTTACTTTATTGTTATGAGAGTTTCCATGGTAACTAAGCTGGAGTACTACACATGGATTAAATTTTTCCCGATGAGCCAATAGAGAGCTTCGACCTGATTACATTGAGTGTAAAATCACCTTTGTATCGCCTATAGTAACGGAGGTATGCGAGTTTGAAATTTTATATAATGTTATCGTAAAACGTGAGGCCATAGGTTGCATTACATTGTTTCAACAATCAAAGTGGTTATTTCAAATCTCCACGACGATGACTACAATCATGCACAAATAGATTGTTTACTTTATTGTTATGAGAGTTTCCATGGTAACTAAGCAGGAGTACTACACATGGATTAAATTTTTCCCGATGAGCCAATAGAGAGCTTCGACCTGATTACATTGAGTGTAAAATCACCTTTGTATCGCCTATAGTAACGGAGGTATGCGAGTTTGAAATTTTATATAATGTTATCGTAAAACGTGAGGCCATAGGTTGTATTACATTGTTTCATCAATCAAAGTGGTTATTTCAAATCTCCACAACGACGACTACAATCATGCACAAATAGATTCTTTACTTTATTGTTATGAGAGTTTCCATGGTAACTAAGCAGGAGTACTACACATGGATTAAATTTTTCCCGATGAGCCAATAGAGAGCTTCGACCTGATTACATTGAGTGTAAAATCACCTTTGTATCGCCTATAGTAACGGAGGTATGCGAGTTTGAAATTTTATATAATGTTATCGTAAAACGTGAGGCCATAGGTTGTATTACATTGTTTCATCAATCAAAGTGGTTATTTCAAATCTCCACAACGACGACTACAATCATGCACAAATAGATTGTTTACTTTATTGTTATGAGAGTTTCCATGGTTACTAAACATGAGTATTACACATGGATTAAATTTTTCCCGATGAACCAATAGAGAGCTTCGACCTGATTACATTGAGTGTAAAATCACCTTTGTATCGCCTATAGTAACGGAGATATGCGAGTTTGAAATTTTATATAATGTTATCGTAAAACGTGAGGCCATAGGTTGTATTACATTGTTTCATCAATCAAAGTGGTTATTTCAAATCTCCACAACGACGACTACAATCATGAACAAATAGATTGTTTACTTTATTGTTATGAGAGTTTCCATGGTTACTAAACATGAGTATTACACATGGATTAAATTTTTCCCGATGAACCAATAGAGAGCTTCGACCTGATTACATTGAGTGTAAAATCACCTTTGTATCGCCTATAGTAACGGAGATATGCGAGTTTGAAATTTTATATAATGTTATCGTAAAACGTGAGGCCATAGGTTGTATTACATTGTTTCATCAATCAAAGTGGTTATTTCAAATCTCCACAACGACGACTACAATCATGCACAAATAGATTGTTTACTTTATTGTTATGAGAGTTTCCATGGTAACTAAGCTGGAGTACTACACATGGATTAAATTTTTCCCGATGAGCCAATAGAGAGCTTCGACCTGATTACATTGAGTGTAAAATCACCTTTGTATCGCCTATAGTAACGGAGGTATGCGAGTTTGAAATTTTATATAATGTTATCGTAAAACGTGAGGCCATAGGTTGCATTACATTGTTTCAACAATCAAAGTGGTTATTTCAAATCTCCACGACGATGACTACAATCATGCACAAATAGATTGTTTACTTTATTGTTATGAGAGTTTCCATGGTAACTAAGCAGGAGTACTACACATGGATTAAATTTTTCCCGATGAGCCAATAGAGAGCTTCGACCTGATTACATTGAGTGTAAAATCACCTTTGTATCGCCTATAGTAACGGAGGTATGCGAGTTTGAAATTTTATATAATGTTATCGTAAAACGTGAGGCCATAGGTTGTATTACATTGTTTCATCAATCAAAGTGGTTATTTCAAATCTCCACAACGACGACTACAATCATGCACAAATAGATTCTTTACTTTATTGTTATGAGAGTTTCCATGGTAACTAAGCAGGAGTACTACACATGGATTAAATTTTTCCCGATGAGCCAATAGAGAGCTTCGACCTGATTACATTGAGTGTAAAATCACCTTTGTATCGCCTATAGTAACGGAGGTATGCGAGTTTGAAATTTTATATAATGTTATCGTAAAACGTGAGGCCATAGGTTGTATTACATTGTTTCATCAATCAAAGTGGTTATTTCAAATCTCCACAACGACGACTACAATCATGCACAAATAGATTGTTTACTTTATTGTTATGAGAGTTTCCATGGTTACTAAACATGAGTATTACACATGGATTAAATTTTTCCCGATGAACCAATAGAGAGCTTCGACCTGATTACATTGAGTGTAAAATCACCTTTGTATCGCCTATAGTAACGGAGATATGCGAGTTTGAAATTTTATATAATGTTATCGTAAAACGTGAGGCCATAGGTTGTATTACATTGTTTCATCAATCAAAGTGGTTATTTCAAATCTCCACAACGACGACTACAATCATGCACAAATAGATTGTTTACTTTATTGTTATGAGAGTTTCCATGGTAACTAAGCATAGATATTACACATGGAAAAATTTTTTTTCCGCATGAGCCAATAGAGAGCTTCGACCTGATTACATTGAGTGTAAAATCACCTTTGTATCGCCTATAGTAACGGAGATATGCGAGTTTGAAATTTTATATAATGTTATCGTAAAAACGTGAGGCCATAGGTTGCATTACATTGTTTCAACAATCAAAGTGGTTATTTCAAATCTCCACGACGATGACTACAATCATGCACAAATAGATTGTTTACTTTATTGTTATGAGAGTCTCCATGGTAACTAAGCAGGAGTACTACACATGGATTAAATTTTTCCCGATGAGCCAATAGAGAGCTTCGACCTGATTACATTGAGTGTAAAATCACCTTTGTATCTCCTATAGTAACGGAGATATGTGAGTTTGAAATTTTATATAATGTTATCGTAAAACGTGAGGCCATAGGTTGTATTACATTGTTTCAACAATCAAAGTGGTTATTTCATATCTCCACGACGACGACTACAATCATGCACAAATAGATTGTTTACTTTATTGTTATGAGAGTTTCCATGGTAACTAAGCATGAATATTACACATGGATTAAATTTTTCGCATGAGCCAATAGAGAGCTTCGACCTGATTACATTGAGTGTAAAATCACCTTTGTATCGCCTATAGTAACGTAGAAATGCGAGTTTGAAATTTTATATAATGTTATCGTAAAACGTGAGGCCATAGGTTGCATTACATTGTTTCAACAATCAAAGTGGTTATTTCAAATCTCCACGACGATGACTACAATCATGCACAAATAGATTGTTTACTTTATTGTTATGAGAGTTTCCATGGTAACTAAGCAGGAGTACTACACATGGATTAAATTTTTCCCGATGAGCCAATAGAGAGCTTCGACCTGATTACATTGAGTGTAAAATCACCTTTGTATCGCCTATAGTAACGGAGGTATGCGAGTTTGAAATTTTATATAATGTTATCGTAAAACGTGAGGCCATAGGTTGTATTACATTGTTTCATCAATCAAAGTGGTTATTTCAAATCTCCACAACGACGACTACAATCATGCACAAATAGATTGTTTACTTTATTGTTATGAGAGTTTCCATGGTAACTAAGCAGGAGTACTACACATGGATTAAATTTTTCACGATGAGCCAATAGAGAGCTTCGACCTGATTACATTGAGTGTAAAATCACCTTTGTATCGCCTATAGTAACGGAGATATGCGAGTTTGAAATTTTATATAATGTTATCGTAAAACGTGAGGCCATAGGTTGCATTACATTGTTTCAACAATCAAAGTGGTTATTTCAAATCTCCACAACGACGACTACAATCATGCACAAATAGATTGTTTACTTTATTGTTATGAGAGTTTCCATGGTAACTAAGCAGGAGTACTACACATGGATTAAATTTTTCCCGATGAGCCAATAGAGAGCTTCGACCTGATTACATTGAGTGTAAAATCACCTTTGTATCGCCTATAGTAACGGAGGTATGCGAGTTTGAAATTTTATATAATGTTATCGTAAAACGTGAGGCCATAGGTTGTATTACATTGTTTCATCAATCAAAGTGGTTATTTCAAATCTCCACAACGACGACTACAATCATGCACAAATAGATTGTTTACTTTATTGTTATGAGAGTTTCCATGGTAACTAAGCTGGAGTACTACACATGGATTAAATTTTTCCCGATGAGCCAATAGAGAGCTTCGACCTGATTACATTGAGTGTAAAATCACCTTTGTATCGCCTATAGTAACGGAGGTATGCGAGTTTGAAATTTTATATAATGTTATCGTAAAACGTGAGGCCATAGGTTGCATTACATTGTTTCAACAATCAAAGTGGTTATTTCAAATCTCCACGACGATGACTACAATCATGCACAAATAGATTGTTTACTTTATTGTTATGAGAGTTTCCATGGTAACTAAGCAGGAGTACTACACATGGATTAAATTTTTCCCGATGAGCCAATAGAGAGCTTCGACCTGATTACATTGAGTGTAAAATCACCTTTGTATCGCCTATAGTAACGGAGGTATGCGAGTTTGAAATTTTATATAATGTTATCGTAAAACGTGAGGCCATAGGTTGTATTACATTGTTTCATCAATCAAAGTGGTTATTTCAAATCTCCACAACGACGACTACAATCATGCACAAATAGATTCTTTACTTTATTGTTATGAGAGTTTCCATGGTAACTAAGCAGGAGTACTACACATGGATTAAATTTTTCCCGATGAGCCAATAGAGAGCTTCGACCTGATTACATTGAGTGTAAAATCACCTTTGTATCGCCTATAGTAACGGAGGTATGCGAGTTTGAAATTTTATATAATGTTATCGTAAAACGTGAGGCCATAGGTTGTATTACATTGTTTCATCAATCAAAGTGGTTATTTCAAATCTCCACAACGACGACTACAATCATGCACAAATAGATTGTTTACTTTATTGTTATGAGAGTTTCCATGGTTACTAAACATGAGTATTACACATGGATTAAATTTTTCCCGATGAACCAATAGAGAGCTTCGACCTGATTACATTGAGTGTAAAATCACCTTTGTATCGCCTATAGTAACGGAGATATGCGAGTTTGAAATTTTATATAATGTTATCGTAAAACGTGAGGCCATAGGTTGTATTACATTGTTTCATCAATCAAAGTGGTTATTTCAAATCTCCACAACGACGACTACAATCATGCACAAATAGATTGTTTACTTTATTGTTATGAGAATTTCCATGGTAACTAAGCAGGAGTACTACACATGGATTAAATTTTTCCCGATGAGCCAATAGAGAGCTTCGACCTGATTACATTGAGTGTAAAATCACCTTTGTATCGCCTATAGTAACGGAGGTATGCGAGTTTGAAATTTTATATAATGTTATCGTAAAACGTGAGGCCATAGGTTGTATTACATTGTTTCATCAATCAAAGTGGTTATTTCAAATCTCCACAACGACGACTACAATCATGCACAAATAGATTGTTTACTTTATTGTTATGAGAGTTTCCATGGTAACTAAGCAGGAGTACTACACATGGATTAAATTTTTCTTGATGAGCCAAATGAGAGCTTCGACCTGATTACATTGAGTGTAAAATCACCTTTGTATCTCCTATAGTAACGGAGATATGTGAGTTTGAAATTTTATATAATGTTATCGTAAAACGTGAGGCCATATGTTGTATTACATTGTTTCACCAATCAAAGTGGTTATTTCAAATCTCCACGACGACGACTACAATCATGCACAAATAGATTCTTTACTTTATTGTTATGAGAGTTTCCATGGTAACTAAGCAGGAGTACTACACATGGATTAAATTTTTCCCGATGAGCCAATAGAGAGCTTCGACCTGATTACATTGAGTGTAAAATCACCTTTGTATCGCCTATAGTAACGGAGGTATGCGAGTTTGAAATTTTATATAATGTTATCGTAAAACGTGAGGCCATAGGTTGTATTACATTGTTTCATCAATCAAAGTGGTTATTTCAAATCTCCACAACGACGACTACAATCATGCACAAATAGATTGTTTACTTTATTGTTATGAGAGTTTCCATGGTAACTAAGCAGGAGTACTACACATGGATTAAATTTTTCCCGATGAGCCAATAGAGAGCTTCGACCTGATTACATTGAGTGTAAAATCACCTTTGTATCGCCTATAGTAACGGAGGTATGCGAGATTGAAATTTTATATAATGTTATCGTAAAACGTGAGGCCATAGGTTGTATTACATTGTTTCATCAATCAAAGTGGTTATTTCAAATCTCCACAACGACGACTACAATCATGCACAAATAGATTGTTTACTTTATTGTTATGAGAGTTTCCATGGTAACTAAGCTGGAGTACTACACATGGATTAAATTTTTCCCGATGAGCCAATAGAGAGCTTCGACCTGATTACATTGAGTGTAAAATCACCTTTGTATCGCCTATAGTAACGGAGGTATGCGAGTTTGAAATTTTATATAATGTTATCGTAAAACGTGAGGCCATAGGTTGCATTACATTGTTTCAACAATCAAAGTGGTTATTTCAAATCTCCACGACGATGACTACAATCATGCACAAATAGATTGTTTACTTTATTGTTATGAGAGTTTCCATGGTAACTAAGCAGGAGTACTACACATGGATTAAATTTTTCCCGATGAGCCAATAGAGAGCTTCGACCTGATTACATTGAGTGTAAAATCACCTTTGTATCGCCTATAGTAACGGAGGTATGCGAGTTTGAAATTTTATATAATGTTATCGTAAAACGTGAGGCCATAGGTTGTATTACATTGTTTCATCAATCAAAGTGGTTATTTCAAATCTCCACAACGACGACTACAATCATGCACAAATAGATTGTTTACTTTATTGTTATGAGAGTTTCCATGGTAACTAAGCAGGAGTACTACACATGGATTAAATTTTTCACGATGAGCCAATAGAGAGCTTCGACCTGATTACATTGAGTGTAAAATCACCTTTGTATCGCCTATAGTAACGGAGATATGCGAGTTTGAAATTTTATATAATGTTATCGTAAAACGTGAGGCCATAGGTTGCATTACATTGTTTCAACAATCAAAGTGGTTATTTCAAATCTCCACAACGACGACTACAATCATGCACAAATAGATTGTTTACTTTATTGTTATGAGAGTTTCCATGGTAACTAAGCAGGAGTACTACACATGGATTAAATTTTTCCCGATGAGCCAATAGAGAGCTTCGACCTGATTACATTGAGTGTAAAATCACCTTTGTATCGCCTATAGTAACGGAGGTATGCGAGTTTGAAATTTTATATAATGTTATCGTAAAACGTGAGGCCATAGGTTGTATTACATTGTTTCATCAATCAAAGTGGTTATTTCAAATCTCCACAACGACGACTACAATCATGCACAAATAGATTGTTTACTTTATTGTTATGAGAGTTTCCATGGTAACTAAGCTGGAGTACTACACATGGATTAAATTTTTCCCGATGAGCCAATAGAGAGCTTCGACCTGATTACATTGAGTGTAAAATCACCTTTGTATCGCCTATAGTAACGGAGGTATGCGAGTTTGAAATTTTATATAATGTTATCGTAAAACGTGAGGCCATAGGTTGCATTACATTGTTTCAACAATCAAAGTGGTTATTTCAAATCTCCACGACGATGACTACAATCATGCACAAATAGATTGTTTACTTTATTGTTATGAGAGTTTCCATGGTAACTAAGCAGGAGTACTACACATGGATTAAATTTTTCCCGATGAGCCAATAGAGAGCTTCGACCTGATTACATTGAGTGTAAAATCACCTTTGTATCGCCTACAGTAACGGAGGTATGCGAGTTTGAAATTTTATATAATGTTATCGTAAAACGTGAGGCCATAGGTTGTATTACATTGTTTCATCAATCAAAGTGGTTATTTCAAATCTCCACAACGACGACTACAATCATGCACAAATAGATTCTTTACTTTATTGTTATGAGAGTTTCCATGGTAACTAAGCAGGAGTACTACACATGGATTAAATTTTTCCCGATGAGCCAATAGAGAGCTTCGACCTGATTACATTGAGTGTAAAATCACCTTTGTATCGCCTATAGTAACGGAGGTATGCGAGTTTGAAATTTTATATAATGTTATCGTAAAACGTGAGGCCATAGGTTGTATTACATTGTTTCATCAATCAAAGTGGTTATTTCAAATCTCCACAACGACGACTACAATCATGCACAAATAGATTGTTTACTTTATTGTTATGAGAGTTTCCATGGTTACTAAACATGAGTATTACACATGGATTAAATTTTTCCCGATGAACCAATAGAGAGCTTCGACCTGATTACATTGAGTGTAAAATCACCTTTGTATCGCCTATAGTAACGGAGATATGCGAGTTTGAAATTTTATATAATGTTATCGTAAAACGTGAGGCCATAGGTTGTATTACATTGTTTCATCAATCAAAGTGGTTATTTCAAATCTCCACAACGACGACTACAATCATGCACAAATAGATTGTTTACTTTATTGTTATGAGAATTTCCATGGTAACTAAGCAGGAGTACTACACATGGATTAAATTTTTCCCGATGAGCCAATAGAGAGCTTCGACCTGATTACATTGAGTGTAAAATCACCTTTGTATCGCCTATAGTAACGGAGGTATGCGAGTTTGAAATTTTATATAATGTTATCGTAAAACGTGAGGCCATAGGTTGTATTACATTGTTTCATCAATCAAAGTGGTTATTTCAAATCTCCACAACGACGACTACAATCATGCACAAATAGATTGTTTACTTTATTGTTATGAGAGTTTCCATGGTAACTAAGCAGGAGTACTACACATGGATTAAATTTTTCTTGATGAGCCAAATGAGAGCTTCGACCTGATTACATTGAGTGTAAAATCACCTTTGTATCTCCTATAGTAACGGAGATATGTGAGTTTGAAATTTTATATAATGTTATCGTAAAACGTGAGGCCATAGGTTGTATTACATTGTTTCACCAATCAAAGTGGTTATTTCAAATCTCCACGACGACGACTACAATCATGCACAAATAGATTCTTTACTTTATTGTTATGAGAGTTTCCATGGTAACTAAGCAGGAGTACTACACATGGATTAAATTTTTCCCGATGAGCCAATAGAGAGCTTCGACCTGATTACATTGAGTGTAAAATCACCTTTGTATCGCCTATAGTAACGGAGGTATGCGAGTTTGAAATTTTATATAATGTTATCGTAAAACGTGAGGCCATAGGTTGTATTACATTGTTTCATCAATCAAAGTGGTTATTTCAAATCTCCACAACGACGACTACAATCATGCACAAATAGATTGTTTACTTTATTGTTATGAGAGTTTCCATGGTAACTAAGCAGGAGTACTACACATGGATTAAATTTTTCCCGATGAGCCAATAGAGAGCTTCGACCTGATTACATTGAGTGTAAAATCACCTTTGTATCGCCTATAGTAACGGAGGTATGCGAGTTTGAAATTTTATATAATGTTATCGTAAAACGTGAGGCCATAGGTTGTATTACATTGTTTCATCAATCAAAGTGGTTATTTCAAATCTCCACAACGACGACTACAATCATGCACAAATAGATTGTTTACTTTATTGTTATGAGAGTTTCCATGGTAACTAAGCTGGAGTACTACACATGGATTAAATTTTTCCCGATGAGCCAATAGAGAGCTTCGACCTGATTACATTGAGTGTAAAATCACCTTTGTATCGCCTATAGTAACGGAGGTATGCGAGTTTGAAATTTTATATAATGTTATCGTAAAACGTGAGGCCATAGGTTGCATTACATTGTTTCAACAATCAAAGTGGTTATTTCAAATCTCCACGACGATGACTACAATCATGCACAAATAGATTGTTTACTTTATTGTTATGAGAGTTTCCATGGTAACTAAGCAGGAGTACTACACATGGATTAAATTTTTCCCGATGAGCCAATAGAGAGCTTCGACCTGATTACATTGAGTGTAAAATCACCTTTGTATCGCCTATAGTAACGGAGGTATGCGAGTTTGAAATTTTATATAATGTTATCGTAAAACGTGAGGCCATAGGTTGTATTACATTGTTTCATCAATCAAAGTGGTTATTTCAAATCTCCACAACGACGACTACAATCATGCACAAATAGATTCTTTACTTTATTGTTATGAGAGTTTCCATGGTAACTAAGCAGGAGTACTACACATGGATTAAATTTTTCCCGATGAGCCAATAGAGAGCTTCGACCTGATTACATTGAGTGTAAAATCACCTTTGTATCGCCTATAGTAACGGAGGTATGCGAGTTTGAAATTTTATATAATGTTATCGTAAAACGTGAGGCCATAGGTTGTATTACATTGTTTCATCAATCAAAGTGGTTATTTCAAATCTCCACAACGACGACTACAATCATGCACAAATAGATTGTTTACTTTATTGTTATGAGAGTTTCCATGGTTACTAAACATGAGTATTACACATGGATTAAATTTTTCCCGATGAACCAATAGAGAGCTTCGACCTGATTACATTGAGTGTAAAATCACCTTTGTATCGCCTATAGTAACGGAGATATGCGAGTTTGAAATTTTATATAATGTTATCGTAAAACGTGAGGCCATAGGTTGTATTACATTGTTTCATCAATCAAAGTGGTTATTTCAAATCTCCACAACGACGACTACAATCATGCACAAATAGATTGTTTACTTTATTGTTATGAGAGTTTCCATGGTAACTAAGCATAGATATTACACATGGAAAAAATTTTTTTCCGCATGAGCCAATAGAGAGCTTCGACCTGATTACATTGAGTGTAAAATCACCTTTGTATCGCCTATAGTAACGGAGATATGCGAGTTTGAAATTTTATATAATGTTATCGTAAAAACGTGAGGCCATAGGTTGCATTACATTGTTTCAACAATCAAAGTGGTTATTTCAAATCTCCACGACGATGACTACAATCATGCACAAATAGATTGTTTACTTTATTGTTATGAGAGTCTCCATGGTAACTAAGCAGGAGTACTACACATGGATTAAATTTTTCCCGATGAGCCAATAGAGAGCTTCGACCTGATTACATTGAGTGTAAAATCACCTTTGTATCTCCTATAGTAACGGAGATATGTGAGTTTGAAATTTTATATAATGTTATCGTAAAACGTGAGGCCATAGGTTGTATTACATTGTTTCAACAATCAAAGTGGTTATTTCATATCTCCACGACGACGACTACAATCATGCACAAATAGATTGTTTACTTTATTGTTATGAGAGTTTCCATGGTAACTAAGCATGAATATTACACATGGATTAAATTTTTCGCATGAGCCAATAGAGAGCTTCGACCTGATTACATTGAGTGTAAAATCACCTTTGTATCGCCTATAGTAACGTAGATATGCGAGTTTGAAATTTTATATAATGTTATCGTAAAACGTGAGGCCATAGGTTGCATTACATTGTTTCAACAATCAAAGTGGTTATTTCAAATCTCCACGACGATGACTACAATCATGCACAAATAGATTGTTTACTTTATTGTTATGAGAGTTTCCATGGTAACTAAGCAGGAGTACTACACATGGATTAAATTTTTCCCGATGAGCCAATAGAGAGCTTCGACCTGATTACATTGAGTGTAAAATCACCTTTGTATCGCCTATAGTAACGGAGGTATGCGAGTTTGAAATTTTATATAATGTTATCGTAAAACGTGAGGCCATAGGTTGTATTACATTGTTTCATCAATCAAAGTGGTTATTTCAAATCTCCACAACGACGACTACAATCATGCACAAATAGATTGTTTACTTTATTGTTATGAGAGTTTCCATGGTAACTAAGCAGGAGTACTACACATGGATTAAATTTTTCACGATGAGCCAATAGAGAGCTTCGACCTGATTACATTGAGTGTAAAATCACCTTTGTATCGCCTATAGTAACGGAGATATGCGAGTTTGAAATTTTATATAATGTTATCGTAAAACGTGAGGCCATAGGTTGCATTACATTGTTTCAACAATCAAAGTGGTTATTTCAAATCTCCACAACGACGACTACAATCATGCACAAATAGATTGTTTACTTTATTGTTATGAGAGTTTCCATGGTAACTAAGCAGGAGTACTACACATGGATTAAATTTTTCCCGATGAGCCAATAGAGAGCTTCGACCTGATTACATTGAGTGTAAAATCACCTTTGTATCGCCTATAGTAACGGAGGTATGCGAGTTTGAAATTTTATATAATGTTATCGTAAAACGTGAGGCCATAGGTTGTATTACATTGTTTCATCAATCAAAGTGGTTATTTCAAATCTCCACAACGACGACTACAATCATGCACAAATAGATTGTTTACTTTATTGTTATGAGAGTTTCCATGGTAACTAAGCTGGAGTACTACACATGGATTAAATTTTTCCCGATGAGCCAATAGAGAGCTTCGACCTGATTACATTGAGTGTAAAATCACCTTTGTATCGCCTATAGTAACGGAGGTATGCGAGTTTGAAATTTTATATAATGTTATCGTAAAACGTGAGGCCATAGGTTGCATTACATTGTTTCAACAATCAAAGTGGTTATTTCAAATCTCCACGACGATGACTACAATCATGCACAAATAGATTGTTTACTTTATTGTTATGAGAGTTTCCATGGTAACTAAGCATGAATATTACACATGGATTAAATTTTTCGCATGAGCCAATAGAGAGCTTCGACCTGATTACATTGAGTGTAAAATCACCTTTGTATCGCCTATAGTAACGGAGATATGCGAGTTTGAAATTTTATATAATGTTATCGTAAAAACGTGAGGCCATAGGTTGCATTACATTGTTTCAACAATCAAAGTGGTTATTTCAAATCTCCACGACGATGACTACAATCATGCACAAATAGATTGTTTACTTTATTGTTATGAGAGTCTCCATGGTAACTAAGCAGGAGTACTACACATGGATTAAATTTTTCCCGATGAGCCAATAGAGAGCTTCGACCTGATTACATTGAGTGTAAAATCACCTTTGTATCTCCTATAGTAACGGAGATATGTGAGTTTGAAATTTTATATAATGTTATCGTAAAACGTGAGGCCATAGGTTGTATTACATTGTTTCAACAATCAAAGTGGTTATTTCATATCTCCACGACGACGACTACAATCATGCACAAATAGATTGTTTACTTTATTGTTATGAGAGTTTCCATGGTAACTAAGCATGAATATTACACATGGATTAAATTTTTCGCATGAGCCAATAGAGAGCTTCGACCTGATTACATTGAGTGTAAAATCACCTTTGTATCGCCTATAGTAACGTAGATATGCGAGTTTGAAATTTTATATAATGTTATCGTAAAACGTGAGGCCATAGGTTGCATTACATTGTTTCAACAATCAAAGTGGTTATTTCAAATCTCCACGACGATGACTACAATCATGCACAAATAGATTGTTTACTTTATTGTTATGAGAGTTTCCATGGTAACTAAGCAGGAGTACTACACATGGATTAAATTTTTCCCGATGAGCCAATAGAGAGCTTCGACCTGATTACATTGAGTGTAAAATCACCTTTGTATCGCCTATAGTAACGGAGGTATGCGAGTTTGAAATTTTATATAATGTTATCGTAAAACGTGAGGCCATAGGTTGTATTACATTGTTTCATCAATCAAAGTGGTTATTTCAAATCTCCACAACGACGACTACAATCATGCACAAATAGATTGTTTACTTTATTGTTATGAGAGTTTCCATGGTAACTAAGCAGGAGTACTACACATGGATTAAATTTTTCACGATGAGCCAATAGAGAGCTTCGACCTGATTACATTGAGTGTAAAATCACCTTTGTATCGCCTATAGTAACGGAGATATGCGAGTTTGAAATTTTATATAATGTTATCGTAAAACGTGAGGCCATAGGTTGCATTACATTGTTTCAACAATCAAAGTGGTTATTTCAAATCTCCACAACGACGACTACAATCATGCACAAATAGATTGTTTACTTTATTGTTATGAGAGTTTCCATGGTAACTAAGCAGGAGTACTACACATGGATTAAATTTTTCCCGATGAGCCAATAGAGAGCTTCGACCTGATTACATTGAGTGTAAAATCACCTTTGTATCGCCTATAGTAACGGAGGTATGCGAGTTTGAAATTTTATATAATGTTATCGTAAAACGTGAGGCCATAGGTTGTATTACATTGTTTCATCAATCAAAGTGGTTATTTCAAATCTCCACAACGACGACTACAATCATGCACAAATAGATTGTTTACTTTATTGTTATGAGAGTTTCCATGGTAACTAAGCTGGAGTACTACACATGGATTAAATTTTTCCCGATGAGCCAATAGAGAGCTTCGACCTGATTACATTGAGTGTAAAATCACCTTTGTATCGCCTATAGTAACGGAGGTATGCGAGTTTGAAATTTTATATAATGTTATCGTAAAACGTGAGGCCATAGGTTGCATTACATTGTTTCAACAATCAAAGTGGTTATTTCAAATCTCCACGACGATGACTACAATCATGCACAAATAGATTGTTTACTTTATTGTTATGAGAGTTTCCATGGTAACTAAGCAGGAGTACTACACATGGATTAAATTTTTCCCGATGAGCCAATAGAGAGCTTCGACCTGATTACATTGAGTGTAAAATCACCTTTGTATCGCCTATAGTAACGGAGGTATGCGAGTTTGAAATTTTATATAATGTTATCGTAAAACGTGAGGCCATAGGTTGTATTACATTGTTTCATCAATCAAAGTGGTTATTTCAAATCTCCACAACGACGACTACAATCATGCACAAATAGATTCTTTACTTTATTGTTATGAGAGTTTCCATGGTAACTAAGCAGGAGTACTACACATGGATTAAATTTTTCCCGATGAGCCAATAGAGAGCTTCGACCTGATTACATTGAGTGTAAAATCACCTTTGTATCGCCTATAGTAACGGAGGTATGCGAGTTTGAAATTTTATATAATGTTATCGTAAAACGTGAGGCCATAGGTTGTATTACATTGTTTCATCAATCAAAGTGGTTATTTCAAATCTCCACAACGACGACTACAATCATGCACAAATAGATTGTTTACTTTATTGTTATGAGAGTTTCCATGGTTACTAAACATGAGTATTACACATGGATTAAATTTTTCCCGATGAACCAATAGAGAGCTTCGACCTGATTACATTGAGTGTAAAATCACCTTTGTATCGCCTATAGTAACGGAGATATGCGAGTTTGAAATTTTATATAATGTTATCGTAAAACGTGAGGCCATAGGTTGCATTACATTGTTTCAACAATCAAAGTGGTTATTTCAAATCTCCACGACGATGACTACAATCATGCACAAATAGATTGTTTACTTTATTGTTATGAGAGTCTCCATGGTAACTAAGCAGGAGTACTACACATGGATTAAATTTTTCCCGATGAGCCAATAGAGAGCTTCGACCTGATTACATTGAGTGTAAAATCACCTTTGTATCTCCTATAGTAACGGAGATATGTGAGTTTGAAATTTTATATAATGTTATCGTAAAACGTGAGGCCATAGGTTGTATTACATTGTTTCAACAATCAAAGTGGTTATTTCATATCTCCACGACGACGACTACAATCATGCACAAATAGATTGTTTACTTTATTGTTATGAGAGTTTCCATGGTAACTAAGCATGAATATTACACATGGATTAAATTTTTCGCATGAGCCAATAGAGAGCTTCGACCTGATTACATTGAGTGTAAAATCACCTTTGTATCGCCTATAGTAACGTAGATATGCGAGTTTGAAATTTTATATAATGTTATCGTAAAACGTGAGGCCATAGGTTGCATTACATTGTTTCAACAATCAAAGTGGTTATTTCAAATCTCCACGACGATGACTACAATCATGCACAAATAGATTGTTTACTTTATTGTTATGAGAGTTTCCATGGTAACTAAGCAGGAGTACTACACATGGATTAAATTTTTTCCGATGAGCCAATAGAGAGCTTCGACCTGATTACATTGAGTGTAAAATCACCTTTGTATCGCCTATAGTAACGGAGGTATGCGAGTTTGAAATTTTATATAATGTTATCGTAAAACGTGAGGCCATAGGTTGTATTACATTGTTTCATCAATCAAAGTGGTTATTTCAAATCTCCACAACGACGACTACAATCATGCACAAATAGATTGTTTACTTTATTGTTATGAGAGTTTCCATGGTAACTAAGCAGGAGTACTACACATGGATTAAATTTTTCACGATGAGCCAATAGAGAGCTTCGACCTGATTACATTGAGTGTAAAATCACCTTTGTATCGCCTATAGTAACGGAGATATGCGAGTTTGAAATTTTATATAATGTTATCGTAAAACGTGAGGCCATAGGTTGCATTACATTGTTTCAACAATCAAAGTGGTTATTTCAAATCTCCACGACGATGACTACAATCATGCACAAATAGATTGTTTACTTTATTGTTATGAGAGTCTCAATGGTAACTAAGCAGGAGTACTACACATGGATTAAATTTTTCCCGATGAGCCAATAGAGAGCTTCGACCTGATTACATTTAGTGTAAAATCACCTTTGTATCTCCTATAGTAACGGAGATATGTGAGTTTGAAATTTTATATAATGTTATCGTAAAACGTGAGGCCATAGGTTGTATTACATTGTTTCAACAATCAAAGTGGTTATTTCAAATCTCCACGACGACGACTACAATCATGCACAAATAGATTGTTTACTTTATTGTTATGAGAGTTTCCATGGTAACTAAGCATGAATATTACAAATGGATTAAATTTTTCGCATGAGCCAATAGAGAGCTTCGACCTGATTACATTGAGTGTAAAATCACCTTTGTATCGCCTATAGTAACGTAGATATGCGAGTTTGAAATTTTATATAATGTTATCGTAAAACGTGAGGCCATAGGTTGCATTACATTGTTTCAACAATCAAAGTGGTTATTTCAAATCTCCACGACGATGACTACAATCATGCACAAATAGATTGTTTACTTTATTGTTATGAGAGTTTCCATGGTAACTAAGCAGGAGTACTACACATGGATTAAATTTTTCCCGATGAGCCAATAGAGAGCTTCGACCTGATTACATTGAGTGTAAAATCACCTTTGTATCGCCTATAGTAAAGGAGGTATGCGAGTTTGAAATTTTATATAATGTTATCGTAAAACGTGAGGCCATAGGTTGTATTACATTGTTTCATCAATCAAAGTGGTTATTTCAAATCTCCACAACGACGACTACAATCATGCACAAATAGATTGTTTACTTTATTGTTATGAGAGTTTCCATGGTAACTAAGCAGGAGTACTACACATGGATTAAATTTTTCCCGATGAGCCAATAGAGAGCTTCGACCTGATTACATTGAGTGTAAAATCACCTTTGTATCTCCTATAGTAACGGAGATATGTGAGTTTGAAATTTTATATAATGTTATCGTAAAACGTGAGGCCATAGGTTGTATTACATTGTTTCAACAATCAAAGTGGTTATTTCATATCTCCACGACGACGACTACAATCATGCACAAATAGATTGTTTACTTTATTGTTATGAGAGTTTCCATGGTAACTAAGCATGAATATTACACATGGATTAAATTTTTCGCATGAGCCAATAGAGAGCTTCGACCTGATTACATTGAGTGTAAAATCACCTTTGTATCGCCTATAGTAACGTAGATATGCGAGTTTGAAATTTTATATAATGTTATCGTAAAACGTGAGGCCATAGGTTGCATTACATTGTTTCAACAATCAAAGTGGTTATTTCAAATCTCCACGACGATGACTACAATCATGCACAAATAGATTGTTTACTTTATTGTTATGAGAGTTTCCATGGTAACTAAGCAGGAGTACTACACATGGATTAAATTTTTCCCGATGAGCCAATAGAGAGCTTCGACCTGATTACATTGAGTGTAAAATCACCTTTGTATCGCCTATAGTAACGGAGGTATGCGAGTTTGAAATTTTATATAATGTTATCGTAAAACGTGAGGCCATAGGTTGTATTACATTGTTTCATCAATCAAAGTGGTTATTTCAAATCTCCACAACGACGACTACAATCATGCACAAATAGATTGTTTACTTTATTGTTATGAGAGTTTCCATGGTAACTAAGCAGGAGTACTACACATGGATTAAATTTTTCACGATGAGCCAATAGAGAGCTTCGACCTGATTACATTGAGTGTAAAATCACCTTTGTATCGCCTATAGTAACGGAGATATGCGAGTTTGAAATTTTATATAATGTTATCGTAAAACGTGAGGCCATAGGTTGCATTACATTGTTTCAACAATCAAAGTGGTTATTTCAAATCTCCACAACGACGACTACAATCATGCACAAATAGATTGTTTACTTTATTGTTATGAGAGTTTCCATGGTAACTAAGCAGGAGTACTACACATGGATTAAATTTTTCCCGATGAGCCAATAGAGAGCTTCGACCTGATTACATTGAGTGTAAAATCACCTTTGTATCGCCTATAGTAACGGAGGTATGCGAGTTTGAAATTTTATATAATGTTATCGTAAAACGTGAGGCCATAGGTTGTATTACATTGTTTCATCAATCAAAGTGGTTATTTCAAATCTCCACAACGACGACTACAATCATGCACAAATAGATTGTTTACTTTATTGTTATGAGAGTTTCCATGGTAACTAAGCTGGAGTACTACACATGGATTAAATTTTTCCCGATGAGCCAATAGAGAGCTTCGACCTGATTACATTGAGTGTAAAATCACCTTTGTATCGCCTATAGTAACGGAGGTATGCGAGTTTGAAATTTTATATAATGTTATCGTAAAACGTGAGGCCATAGGTTGCATTACATTGTTTCAACAATCAAAGTGGTTATTTCAAATCTCCACGACGATGACTACAATCATGCACAAATAGATTGTTTACTTTATTGTTATGAGAGTTTCCATGGTAACTAAGCAGGAGTACTACACATGGATTAAATTTTTCCCGATGAGCCAATAGAGAGCTTCGACCTGATTACATTGAGTGTAAAATCACCTTTGTATCGCCTATAGTAACGGAGGTATGCGAGTTTGAAATTTTATATAATGTTATCGTAAAACGTGAGGCCATAGGTTGTATTACATTGTTTCATCAATCAAAGTGGTTATTTCAAATCTCCACAACGACGACTACAATCATGCACAAATAGATTCTTTACTTTATTGTTATGAGAGTTTCCATGGTAACTAAGCAGGAGTACTACACATGGATTAAATTTTTCCCGATGAGCCAATAGAGAGCTTCGACCTGATTACATTGAGTGTAAAATCACCTTTGTATCGCCTATAGTAACGGAGGTATGCGAGTTTGAAATTTTATATAATGTTATCGTAAAACGTGAGGCCATAGGTTGTATTACATTGTTTCATCAATCAAAGTGGTTATTTCAAATCTCCACAACGACGACTACAATCATGCACAAATAGATTGTTTACTTTATTGTTATGAGAGTTTCCATGGTTACTAAACATGAGTATTACACATGGATTAAATTTTTCCCGATGAACCAATAGAGAGCTTCGACCTGATTACATTGAGTGTAAAATCACCTTTGTATCGCCTATAGTAACGGAGATATGCGAGTTTGAAATTTTATATAATGTTATCGTAAAACGTGAGGCCATAGGTTGTATTACATTGTTTCATCAATCAAAGTGGTTATTTCAAATCTCCACAACGACGACTACAATCATGCACAAATAGATTGTTTACTTTATTGTTATGAGAGTTTCCATGGTAACTAAGCATAGATATTACACATGGAAAAATTTTTTTTCCGCATGAGCCAATAGAGAGCTTCGACCTGATTACATTGAGTGTAAAATCACCTTTGTATCGCCTATAGTAACGGAGATATGCGAGTTTGAAATTTTATATAATGTTATCGTAAAAACGTGAGGCCATAGGTTGCATTACATTGTTTCAACAATCAAAGTGGTTATTTCAAATCTCCACGACGATGACTACAATCATGCACAAATAGATTGTTTACTTTATTGTTATGAGAGTCTCCATGGTAACTAAGCAGGAGTACTACACATGGATTAAATTTTTCCCGATGAGCCAATAGAGAGCTTCGACCTGATTACATTGAGTGTAAAATCACCTTTGTATCTCCTATAGTAACGGAGATATGTGAGTTTGAAATTTTATATAATGTTATCGTAAAACGTGAGGCCATAGGTTGTATTACATTGTTTCAACAATCAAAGTGGTTATTTCATATCTCCACGACGACGACTACAATCATGCACAAATAGATTGTTTACTTTATTGTTATGAGAGTTTCCATGGTAACTAAGCATGAATATTACACATGGATTAAATTTTTCGCATGAGCCAAAAGAGAGCTTCGACCTGATTACATTGAGTGTAAAATCACCTTTGTATCGCCTATAGTAACGTAGATATGCGAGTTTGAAATTTTATATAATGTTATCGTAAAACGTGAGGCCATAGGTTGCATTACATTGTTTCAACAATCAAAGTGGTTATTTCAAATCTCCACGACGATGACTACAATCATGCACAAATAGATTGTTTACTTTATTGTTATGAGAGTTTCCATGGTAACTAAGCAGGAGTACTACACATGGATTAAATTTTTTCCGATGAGCCAATAGAGAGCTTCGACCTGATTACATTGAGTGTAAAATCACCTTTGTATCGCCTATAGTAACGGAGGTATGCGAGTTTGAAATTTTATATAATGTTATCGTAAAACGTGAGGCCATAGGTTGCATTACATTGTTTCAACAATCAAAGTGGTTATTTCAAATCTCCACGACGATGACTACAATCATGCACAAATAGATTGTTTACTTTATTGTTATGAGAGTCTCAATGGTAACTAAGCAGGAGTACTACACATGGATTAAATTTTTCCCGATGAGCCAATAGAGAGCTTCGACCTGATTACATTTAGTGTAAAATCACCTTTGTATCTCCTATAGTAACGGAGATATGTGAGTTTGAAATTTTATATAATGTTATCGTAAAACGTGAGGCCATAGGTTGTATTACATTGTTTCAACAATCAAAGTGGTTATTTCAAATCTCCACGACGACGACTACAATCATGCACAAATAGATTGTTTACTTTATTGTTATGAGAGTTTCCATGGTAACTAAGCATGAATATTACAAATGGATTAAATTTTTCGCATGAGCCAATAGAGAGCTTCGACCTGATTACATTGAGTGTAAAATCACCTTTGTATCGCCTATAGTAACGTAGATATGCGAGTTTGAAATTTTATATAATGTTATCGTAAAACGTGAGGCCATAGGTTGCATTACATTGTTTCAACAATCAAAGTGGTTATTTCAAATCTCCACGACGATGACTACAATCATGCACAAATAGATTGTTTACTTTATTGTTATGAGAGTTTCCATGGTAACTAAGCAGGAGTACTACACATGGATTAAATTTTTCCCGATGAGCCAATAGAGAGCTTCGACCTGATTACATTGAGTGTAAAATCACCTTTGTATCGCCTATAGTAAAGGAGGTATGCGAGTTTGAAATTTTATATAATGTTATCGTAAAACGTGAGGCCATAGGTTGTATTACATTGTTTCATCAATCAAAGTGGTTATTTCAAATCTCCACAACGACGACTACAATCATGCACAAATAGATTGTTTACTTTATTGTTATGAGAGTTTCCATGGTAACTAAGCAGGAGTACTACACATGGATTAAATTTTTCCCGATGAGCCAATAGAGAGCTTCGACCTGATGACATTGAGTGTAAAATCACCTTTGTATCGCCTATAGTAACGGAGATATGCGAGTTTGAAATTTTATATAATGTTATCGTAAAACGTGAGGCCATAGGTTGCATTACATTGTTTCAACAATCAAAGTGGTTATTTCAAATCTCCACAACGACGACTACAATCATGCACAAATAGATTGTTTACTTTATTGTTATGAGAGTTTCCATGGTAACTAAGCATGAATATTACACATGGATTAAATTTTTCCGTATGAGCCAATAGAGAGCTTCGACCTGATTACATTGAGTGTAAAATCACCTTTGTATCGCCTATAGTAACGGAGATATGCGAGTTTGAAATTTTATATAATGTTATCGTAAAACGTGAGGCCATAGGTTGTATTACATTGTTTCATCAATCAAAGTGGTTATTTCAAATCTCCACAACGACGACTACAATCATGCACAAATAGATTGTTTACTTTATTGTTATGAGAGTTTCCATGGTAACTAAACATGAGTATTACACATGGATTAAATTTTTCCCGATGAACCAATAGAGAGCTTCGACCTGATTACATTGAGTGTAAAATCACCTTTGTATCGCCTATAGTAACGGAGATATGCGAGTTTGAAATTTTATATAATGTTATCGTAAAACGTGAGGCCATAGGTTGTATTACATTGTTTCATCAATCAAAGTGGTTATTTCAAATCTCCACAACGACGACTACAATCATGCACAAATAGATTGTTTACTTTATTGTTATGAGAGTTTCCATGGTAACTAAGCATAGATATTACACATGGAAAAATTTTTTTCCGCATGAGCCAATAGAGAGCTTCGACCTGATTACATTGAGTGTAAAATCACCTTTGTATCGCCTATAGTAACGGAGATATGCGAGTTTGAAATTTTATATAATGTTATCGTAAAACGTGAGGCCATAGGTTGCATTACATTGTTTCAACAATCAAAGTGGTTATTTCAAATCTCCACAACGACGACTACAATCATGCACAAATAGATTGTTTACTTTATTGTTATGAGAGTTTCCATGGTAACTAAGCATGAATATTACACATGGATTAAATTTTTCCGTATGAGCCAATAGAGAGCTTCGACCTGATTACATTGAGTGTAAAATCACCTTTGTATCGCCTATAGTAACGGAGATATGCGAGTTTGAAATTTTATATAATGTTATCGTAAAACGTGAGGCCATAGGTTGTATTACATTGTTTCATCAATCAAAGTGGTTATTTCAAATCTCCACAACGACGACTACAATCATGCACAAATAGATTGTTTACTTTATTGTTATGAGAGTTTCCATGGTAACTAAGCATAGATATTACACATGGAAAAAATTTTTTCCGCATGAGCCAATAGAGAGCTTCGACCTGATTACATTGAGTGTAAAATCACCTTTGTATCGCCTATAGTAACGGAGATATGCGAGTTTGAAATTTTATATAATGTTATCGTAAAACGTGAGGCCATAGGTTGTATTACATTGTTTCATCAATCAAAGTGGTTATTTCAAATCTCCACAACGACGACTACAATCATGTACAAATAGATTGTTTACTTTATTGTTATGAGAGTTTCCATGGTAACTAAACATGAGTATTACACATGGATTAAATTTTTCCCGATGAACCAATAGAGAGCTTCGACCTGATTACATTGAGTGTAAAATCACCTTTGTATCGCCTATAGTAACGGAGATATGCGAGTTTGAAATTTTATATAATGTTATCGTAAAACGTGAGGCCATAGGTTGCATTACATTGTTTCAACAATCAAAGTGGTTATTTCAAATCTCCACGACGATGACTACAATCATGCACAAATAGATTCTTTACTTTATTGTTATGAGAGTTTCCATGGTAACTAAGCAGGAGTACTACACATGGATTAAATTTTTCCCGATGAGCCAATAGAGAGCTTCGACCTGATTACATTGAGTGTAAAATCACCTTTGTATCGCCTATAGTAACGGAGGTATGCGAGTTTGAAATTTTATATAATGTTATCGTAAAACGTGAGGCCATAGGTTGTATTACATTGTTTCATCAATCAAAGTGGTTATTTCAAATCTCCACAACGACGACTACAATCATGCACAAATAGATTGTTTACTTTATTGTTATGAGAGTTTCCATGGTAACTAAGCAGGAGTACTACACATGGATTAAATTTTTCTTGATGAGCCAAATGAGAGTTTCGACCTGATTACATTGAGTGTAAAATCACCTTTGTATCTCCTATAGTAACGGAGATATGTGAGTTTGAAATTTTATATAATGTTATCGTAAAACGTGAGGCCATAGGTTGTATTACATTGTTTCACCAATCAAAGTGGTTATTTCAAATCTCCACGACGACGACTACAATCATGCACAAATAGATTCTTTACTTTATTGTTATGAGAGTTTCCATGGTAACTAAGCAGGAGTACTACACATGGATTAAATTTTTCCCGATGAGCCAATAGAGAGCTTCGACCTGATTACATTGAGTGTAAAATCACCTTTGTATCGCCTATAGTAACGGAGGTATGCGAGTTTGAAATTTTATATAATGTTATCGTAAAACGTGAGGCCATAGGTTGTATTACATTGTTTCATCAATCAAAGTGGTTATTTCAAATCTCCACAACGACGACTACAATCATGCACAAATAGATTGTTTACTTTATTGTTATGAGAGTTTCCATGGTAACTAAGCAGGAGTACTACACATGGATTAAATTTTTCCCGATGAGCCAATAGAGAGCTTCGACCTGATTACATTGAGTGTAAAATCACCTTTGTATCGCCTATAGTAACGGAGGTATGCGAGTTTGAAATTTTATATAATGTTATCGTAAAACGTGAGGCCATAGGTTGTATTACATTGTTTCATCAATCAAAGTGGTTATTTCAAATCTCCACAACGACGACTACAATCATGCACAAATAGATTGTTTACTTTATTGTTATGAGAGTTTCCATGGTAACTAAGCTGGAGTACTACACATGGATTAAATTTTTCCCGATGAGCCAATAGAGAGCTTCGACCTGATTACATTGAGTGTAAAATCACCTTTGTATCGCCTATAGTAACGGAGGTATGCGAGTTTGAAATTTTATATAATGTTATCGTAAAACGTGAGGCCATAGGTTGCATTACATTGTTTCAACAATCAAAGTGGTTATTTCAAATCTCCACGACGATGACTACAATCATGCACAAATAGATTGTTTACTTTATTGTTATGAGAGTTTCCATGGTAACTAAGCAGGAGTACTACACATGGATTAAATTTTTCCCGATGAGCCAATAGAGAGCTTCGACCTGATTACATTGAGTGTAAAATCACCTTTGTATCGCCTATAGTAACGGAGGTATGCGAGTTTGAAATTTTATATAATGTTATCGTAAAACGTGAGGCCATAGGTTGTATTACATTGTTTCATCAATCAAAGTGGTTATTTCAAATCTCCACAACGACGACTACAATCATGCACAAATAGATTCTTTACTTTATTGTTATGAGAGTTTCCATGGTAACTAAGCAGGAGTACTACACATGGATTAAATTTTTCCCGATGAGCCAATAGAGAGCTTCGACCTGATTACATTGAGTGTAAAATCACCTTTGTATCGCCTATAGTAACGGAGGTATGCGAGTTTGAAATTTTATATAATGTTATCGTAAAACGTGAGGCCATAGGTTGTATTACATTGTTTCATCAATCAAAGTGGTTATTTCAAATCTCCACAACGACGACTACAATCATGCACAAATAGATTGTTTACTTTATTGTTATGAGAGTTTCCATGGTTACTAAACATGAGTATTACACATGGATTAAATTTTTCCCGATGAACCAATAGAGAGCTTCGACCTGATTACATTGAGTGTAAAATCACCTTTGTATCGCCTATAGTAACGGAGATATGCGAGTTTGAAATTTTATATAATGTTATCGTAAAACGTGAGGCCATAGGTTGTATTACATTGTTTCATCAATCAAAGTGGTTATTTCAAATCTCCACAACGACGACTACAATCATGCACAAATAGATTGTTTACTTTATTGTTATGAGAGTTTCCATGGTAACTAAGCATAGATATTACACATGGAAAAATTTTTTTTCCGCATGAGCCAATAGAGAGCTTCGACCTGATTACATTGAGTGTAAAATCACCTTTGTATCGCCTATAGTAACGGAGATATGCGAGTTTGAAATTTTATATAATGTTATCGTAAAAACGTGAGGCCATAGGTTGCATTACATTGTTTCAACAATCAAAGTGGTTATTTCAAATCTCCACGACGATGACTACAATCATGCACAAATAGATTGTTTACTTTATTGTTATGAGAGTCTCCATGGTAACTAAGCAGGAGTACTACACATGGATTAAATTTTTCCCGATGAGCCAATAGAGAGCTTCGACCTGATTACATTGAGTGTAAAATCACCTTTGGATCTCCTATAGTAACGGAGATATGTGAGTTTGAAATTTTATATAATGTTATCGTAAAACGTGAGGCCATAGGTTGTATTACATTGTTTCAACAATCAAAGTGGTTATTTCATATCTCCACGACGACGACTACAATCATGCACAAATAGATTGTTTACTTTATTGTTATGAGAGTTTCCATGGTAACTAAGCATGAATATTACACATGGATTAAATTTTTCGCATGAGCCAATAGAGAGCTTCGACCTGATTACATTGAGTGTAAAATCACCTTTGTATCGCCTATAGTAACGTAGATATGCGAGTTTGAAATTTTATATAATATTATCGTAAAACGTGAGGCCATAGGTTGCATTACATTGTTTCAACAATCAAAGTGGTTATTTCAAATCTCCACGACGATGACTACAATCATGCACAAATAGATTGTTTACTTTATTGTTATGAGAGTTTCCATGGTAACTAAGCAGGAGTACTACACATGGATTAAATTTTTCCCGATGAGCCAATAGAGAGCTTCGACCTGATTACATTGAGTGTAAAATCACCTTTGTATCGCCTATAGTAACGGAGGTATGCGAGTTTGAAATTTTATATAATGTTATCGTAAAACGTGAGGCCATAGGTTGTATTACATTGTTTCATCAATCAAAGTGGTTATTTCAAATCTCCACAACGACGACTACAATCATGCACAAATAGATTGTTTACTTTATTGTTATGAGAGTTTCCATGGTAACTAAGCAGGAGTACTACACATGGATTAAATTTTTCACGATGAGCCAATAGAGAGCTTCGACCTGATTACATTGAGTGTAAAATCACCTTTGTATCGCCTATAGTAACGGAGATATGCGAGTTTGAAATTTTATATAATGTTATCGTAAAACGTGAGGCCATAGGTTGCATTACATTGTTTCAACAATCAAAGTGGTTATTTCAAATCTCCACGACGATGACTACAATCATGCACAAATAGATTGTTTACTTTATTGTTATGAGAGTCTCAATGGTAACTAAGCAGGAGTACTACACATGGATTAAATTTTTCCCGATGAGCCAATAGAGAGCTTCGACCTGATTACATTTAGTGTAAAATCACCTTTGTATCTCCTATAGTAACGGAGATATGTGAGTTTGAAATTTTATATAATGTTATCGTAAAACGTGAGGCCATAGGTTGTATTACATTGTTTCAACAATCAAAGTGGTTATTTCAAATCTCCACGACGACGACTACAATCATGCACAAATAGATTGTTTACTTTATTGTTATGAGAGTTTCCATGGTAACTAAGCATGAATATTACAAATGGATTAAATTTTTCGCATGAGCCAATAGAGAGCTTCGACCTGATTACATTGAGTGTAAAATCACCTTTGTATCGCCTATAGTAACGTAGATATGCGAGTTTGAAATTTTATATAATGTTATCGTAAAACGTGAGGCCATAGGTTGCATTACATTGTTTCAACAATCAAAGTGGTTATTTCAAATCTCCACGACGATGACTACAATCATGCACAAATAGATTGTTTACTTTATTGTTATGAGAGTTTCCATGGTAACTAAGCAGGAGTACTACACATGGATTAAATTTTTCCCGATGAGCCAATAGAGAGCTTCGACCTGATTACATTGAGTGTAAAATCACCTTTGTATCGCCTATAGTAAAGGAGGTATGCGAGTTTGAAATTTTATATAATGTTATCGTAAAACGTGAGGCCATAGGTTGTATTACATTGTTTCATCAATCAAAGTGGTTATTTCAAATCTCCACAACGACGACTACAATCATGCACAAATAGATTGTTTACTTTATTGTTATGAGAGTTTCCATGGTAACTAAGCAGGAGTACTACACATGGATTAAATTTTTCCCGATGAGCCAATAGAGAGCTTCGACCTGATTACATTGAGTGTAAAATCACCTTTGTATCGCCTATAGTAACGGAGATATGCGAGTTTGAAATTTTATATAATGTTATCGTAAAACGTGAGGCCATAGGTTGCATTACATTGTTTCAACAATCAAAGTGGTTATTTCAAATCTCCACAACGACGACTACAATCATGCACAAATAGATTGTTTACTTTATTGTTATGAGAGTTTCCATGGTAACTAAGCATGAATATTACACATGGATTAAATTTTTCCGTATGAGCCAATAGAGAGCTTCGACCTGATTACATTGAGTGTAAAATCACCTTTGTATCGCCTATAGTAACGGAGATATGCGAGTTTGAAATTTTATATAATGTTATCGTAAAACGTGAGGCCATAGGTTGTATTACATTGTTTCATCAATCAAAGTGGTTATTTCAAATCTCCACAACGACGACTACAATCATGCACAAATAGATTGTTTACTTTATTGTTATGAGAGTTTCCATGGTAACTAAACAGGAGTACTACACATGGATTAAATTTTTCCCGATGAACCAATAGAGAGCTTCGACCTGATTACATTGAGTGTAAAATCACCTTTGTATCGCCTATAGTAACGGAGATATGCGAGTTTGAAATTTTATATAATGTTATCGTAAAACGTGAGGCCATAGGTTGTATTACATTGTTTCATCAATCAAAGTGGTTATTTCAAATCTCCACAACGACGACTACAATCATGCACAAATAGATTGTTTACTTTATTGTTATGAGAGTTTACATGGTAACTAAGCATAGATATTACACATGGAAAAATTTTTTTCCGCATGAGCCAATAGAGAGCTTCGACCTGATTACATTGAGTGTAAAATCACCTTTGTATCGCCTATAGTAACGGAGATATGCGAGTTTGAAATTTTATATAATGTTATCGTAAAACGTGAGGCCATAGGTTGCATTATATTGTTTCAACAATCAAAGTGGTTATTTCAAATCTCCACGACGATGACTACAATCATGCACAAATAGATTGTTTACTTTATTGTTATGAGAGTTTCCATGGTAACTAAGCAGGAGTACTACACATGGATTAAATTTTTCTTGATGAGCCAAATGAGAGCTTCGACCTGATTACATTGAGTGTAAAATCACCTTTGTATCTCCTATAGTAACGGAGATATGTGAGTTTGAAATTTTATATAATGTTATCGTAAAACGTGAGGCCATAGGTTGTATTACATTGTTTCACCAATCAAAGTGGTTATTTCAAATCTCCACGACGACGACTACAATCATGCACAAATAGATTCTTTACTTTATTGTTATGAGAGTTTCCATGGTAACTAAGCAGGAGTACTACACATGGATTAAATTTTTCCCGATGAGCCAATAGAGAGCTTCGACCTGATTACATTGAGTGTAAAATCACCTTTGTATCGCCTATAGTAACGGAGGTATGCGAGTTTGAAATTTTATATAATGTTATCGTAAAACGTGAGGCCATAGGTTGTATTACATTGTTTCATCAATCAAAGTGGTTATTTCAAATCTCCACAACGACGACTACAATCATGCACAAATAGATTGTTTACTTTATTGTTATGAGAGTTTCCATGGTAACTAAGCAGGAGTACTACACATGGATTAAATTTTTCCCGATGAGCCAATAGAGAGCTTCGACCTGATTACATTGAGTGTAAAATCACCTTTGTATCGCCTATAGTAACGGAGGTATGCGAGTTTGAAATTTTATATAATGTTATCGTAAAACGTGAGGCCATAGGTTGTATTACATTGTTTCATCAATCAAAGTGGTTATTTCAAATCTCCACAACGACGACTACAATCATGCACAAATAGATTGTTTACTTTATTGTTATGAGAGTTTCCATGGTAACTAAGCTGGAGTACTACACATGGATTAAATTTTTCCCGATGAGCCAATAGAGAGCTTCGACCTGATTACATTGAGTGTAAAATCACCTTTGTATCGCCTATAGTAACGGAGGTATGCGAGTTTGAAATTTTATATAATGTTATCGTAAAACGTGAGGCCATAGGTTGCATTACATTGTTTCAACAATCAAAGTGGTTATTTCAAATCTCCACGACGATGACTACAATCATGCACAAATAGATTGTTTACTTTATTGTTATGAGAGTTTCCATGGTAACTAAGCAGGAGTACTACACATGGATTAAATTTTTCCGCATGAGCCAATAGAGAGCTTCGACCTGATTACATTGAGTGTAAAATCACCTTTGTATCGCCTATAGTAACGGGGGTATGCGAGTTTGAAATTTTATATAATGTTATCGTAAAACGTGAGGCCATAGGTTGTATTACATTGTTTCATCAATCAAAGTGGTTATTTCAAATCTCCACAACGACGACTACAATCATGCACAAATAGATTGTTTACTTTATTGTTATGAGAGTTTCCATGGTAACTAAACATGAGTATTACACATGGATTAAATTTTTCCCGATGAACCAATAGAGAGCTTCGACCTGATTACATTGAGTGTAAAATCACCTTTGTATCGCCTATAGTAACGGAGGTATGCGAGTTTGAAATTTTATATAATGTTATCGTAAAACGTGAGGCCATAGGTTGTATTACATTGTTTCATCAATCAAAGTGGTTATTTCAAATCTCCACAACGACGACTACAATCATGCACAAATAGATTGTTTACTTTATTGTTATGAGAGTTTCCATGGTAACTAAGCTGGAGTACTACACATGGATTAAATTTTTCCCGATGAGCCAATAGAGAGCTTCGACCTGATTACATTGAGTGTAAAATCACCTTTGTATCGCCTATAGTAACGGAGGTATGCGAGTTTGAAATTTTATATAATGTTATCGTAAAACGTGAGGCCATAGGTTGCATTACATTGTTTCAACAATCAAAGTGGTTATTTCAAATCTCCACGACGATGACTACAATCATGCACAAATAGATTGTTTACTTTATTGTTATGAGAGTTTCCATGGTAACTAAGCAGGAGTACTACACATGGATTAAATTTTTCCCGATGAGCCAATAGAGAGCTTCGACCTGATTACATTGAGTGTAAAATCACCTTTGTATCGCCTATAGTAACGGAGGTATGCGAGTTTGAAATTTTATATAATGTTATCGTAAAACGTGAGGCCATAGGTTGTATTACATTGTTTCATCAATCAAAGTGGTTATTTCAAATCTCCACGACGACGACTACAATCATGCACAAATAGATTGTTTACTTTATTGTTATGAGAGTTTCCATGGTAACTAAGCATGAATATTACACATGGATTAAATTTTTCGCATGAGCCAATAGAGAGCTTCGACCTGATTACATTGAGTGTAAAATCACCTTTGTATCGCCTATAGTAACGGAGATATGCGAGTTTGAAATTTTATATAATGTTATCGTAAAACGTGAGGCCATAGGTTGCATTACATTGTTTCAACAATCAAAGTGGTTATTTCAAATCTCCACGACGATGACTACAATCATGCACAAATAGATTGTTTACTTTATTGTTATGAGAGTTTCCATGGTAACTAAGCAGGAGTACTACACATGGATTAAATTTTTCCCGATGAGCCAATAGAGAGCTTCGACCTGATTACATTGAGTGTAAAATCACCTTTGTATCGCCTATAGTAACGGAGGTATGCGAGTTTGAAATTTTATATAATGTTATCGTAAAACGTGAGGCCATAGGTTGTATTACATTGTTTCATCAATCAAAGTGGTTATTTCAAATCTCCACAACGACGACTACAATCATGCACAAATAGATTGTTTACTTTATTGTTATGAGAGTTTCCATGGTAACTAAGCAGGAGTACTACACATGGATTAAATTTTTCCCGATGAGCCAATAGAGAGCTTCGACCTGATTACATTGAGTGTAAAATCACCTTTGTATCGCCTATAGTAACGGAGATATGCGAGTTTGAAATTTTATATAATGTTATCGTAAAACGTGAGGCCAAAGGTTGCATTACATTGTTTCAACAATCAAAGTGGTTATTTCAAATCTCCACGACGATGACTACAATCATGCACAAATAGATTGTTTACTTTATTGTTATGAGAGTCTCAATGGTAACTAAGCAGGAGTACTACACATGGATTAAATTTTTCCCGATGAGCCAATAGAGAGCTTCGACCTGATTACATTGAGTGTAAAATCACCTTTGTATCTCCTATAGTAACGGAGATATGTGAGTTTGAAATTTTATATAATGTTATCGTAAAACGTGAGGCCATAGGTTGTATTACATTGTTTCAACAATCAAAGTGGTTATTTCAAATCTCCACGACGACGACTACAATCATGCACAAATAGATTGTTTACTTTATTGTTATGAGAGTTTCCATGGTAACTAAGCATGAATATTACACATGGATTAAATTTTTCGCATGAGCCAATAGAGAGCTTCGACCTGATTACATTGAGTGTAAAATCACCTTTGTATCGCCTATAGTAACGTAGATATGCGAGTTTGAAATTTTATATAATGTTATCGTAAAACGTGAGGCCATAGGTTGCATTACATTGTTTCAACAATCAAAGTGGTTATTTCAAATCTCCACGACGATGACTACAATCATGCACAAATAGATTGTTTACTTTATTGTTATGAGAGTTTCCATGGTAACTAAGCAGGAGTACTACACATGGATTAAATTTTTCCCGATGAGCCAATAGAGAGCTTCGACCTGATTACATTGAGTGTAAAATCACCTTTGTATCGCCTATAGTAACGGAGGTATGCGAGTTTGAAATTTTATATAATGTTATCGTAAAACGTGAGGCCATAGGTTGTATTACATTGTTTCATCAATCAAAGTGGTTATTTCAAATCTCCACAACGACGACTACAATCATGCACAAATAGATTGTTTACTTTATTGTTATGAGAGTTTCCATGGTAACTAAGCTGGAGTACTACACATGGATTAAATTTTTCACGATGAGCCAATAGAGAGCTTCGACCTGATTACATTGAGTGTAAAATCACCTTTGTATCGCCTATAGTAACGGAGATATGCGAGTTTGAAATTTTATATAATGTTATCGTAAAACGTGAGGCCATAGGTTGCATTACATTGTTTCAACAATCAAAGTGGTTATTTCAAATCTCCACGACGATGACTACAATCATGCACAAATAGATTGTTTACTTTATTGTTATGAGAGTCTCAATGGTAACTAAGCAGGAGTACTACACATGGATTAAATTTTTCCCGATGAGCCAATAGAGAGCTTCGACCTGATTACATTGAGTGTAAAATCACCTTTGTATCGCCTATAGTAACGGAGGTATGCGAGTTTGAAATTTTATATAATGTTATCGTAAAACGTGAGGCCATAGGTTGTATTACATTGTTTCATCAATCAAAGTGGTTATTTCAAATCTCCACAACGACGAATACAATCATGCACAAATAGATTGTTTACTTTATTGTTATGAGAGTTTCCATGGTAACTAAGCAGGAGTACTACACATGGATTAAATTTTTCCCGATGAGCCAATAGAGAGCTTCGACCTGATTACATTGAGTGTAAAATCACCTTTGTATCGCCTATAGTAACGGAGATATGCGAGTTTGAAATTTTATATAATGTTATCGTAAAACGTGAGGCCATAGGTTGCATTACATTGTTTCAACAATCAAAGTGGTTATTTCAAATCTCCACAACGACGACTACAATCATGCACAAATAGATTGTTTACTTTATTGTTATGAGAGTTTCCATGGTAACTAAGCATGAATATTACACATGGATTAAATTTTTCCGTATGAGCCAATAGAGAGCTTCGACCTGATTACATTGAGTGTAAAATCACCTTTGTATCGCCTATAGTAACGGAGATATGCGAGTTTGAAATTTTATATAATGTTATCGTAAAACGTGAGGCCATAGGTTGTATTACATTGTTTCATCAATCAAAGTGGTTATTTCAAATCTCCACAACGACGACTACAATCATGCACAAATAGATTGTTTACTTTATTGTTATGAGAGTTTCCATGGTAACTAAACATGAGTATTACACATGGATTAAATTTTTCCCGATGAACCAATAGAGATCTTCGACCTGATTACATTGAGTGTAAAATCACCTTTGTATCGCCTATAGTAACGGAGATATGCGAGTTTGAAATTTTATATAATGTTATCGTAAAACGTGAGGCCATAGGTTGTATTACATTGTTTCATCAATCAAAGTGGTTATTTCAAATCTCCACAACGACGACTACAATCATGCACAAATAGATTGTTTACTTTATTGTTATGAGAGTTTCCATGGTAACTAAGCATAGATATTACACATGGAAAAATTTTTTTCCGCATGAGCCAATAGAGAGCTTCGACCTGATTACATTGAGTGTAAAATCACCTTTGTATCGCCTATAGTAACGGAGGTATGCGAGTTTGAAATTTTATATAATGTTATCGTAAAACGTGAGGCCATAGGTTGTATTACATTGTTTCATCAATCAAAGTGGTTATTTCAAATCTCCACAACGACGACTACAATCATGCACAAATAGATTCTTTACTTTATTGTTATGAGAGTTTCCATGGTAACTAAGCAGGAGTACTACACATGGATTAAATTTTTCCCGATGAGCCAATAGAGAGCTTCGACCTGATTACATTGAGTGTAAAATCACCTTTGTATCGCCTATAGTAACGGAGATATGCGAGTTTGAAATTTTATATAATGTTATCGTAAAACGTGAGGCCATAGGTTGCATTACATTGTTTCAACAATCAAAGTGGTTATTTCAAATCTCCACAACGACGACTACAATCATGCACAAATAGATTGTTTACTTTATTGTTATGAGAGTTTCCATGGTAACTAAGCATGAATATTACACATGGATTAAATTTTTCCGTATGAGCCAATAGAGAGCTTCGACCTGATTACATTGAGTGTAAAATCACCTTTGTATCGCCTATAGTAACGGAGATATGCGAGTTTGAAATTTTATATAATGTTATCGTAAAACGTGAGGCCATAGGTTGTATTACATTGTTTCATCAATCAAAGTGGTTATTTCAAATCTCCACAACGACGACTACAATCATGCACAAATAGATTGTTTACTTTATTGTTATGAGAGTTTCCATGGTAACTAAGCATAGATATTACACATGGAAAAATTTTTTTCCGCATGAGCCAATAGAGAGCTTCGACCTGATTACATTGAGTGTAAAATCACCTTTGTATCGCCTATAGTAACGGAGATATGCGAGTTTGAAATTTTATATAATGTTATCGTAAAACGTGAGGCCATAGGTTGCATTACATTGTTTCAACAATCAAAGTGGTTATTTCAAATCTCCACGACGATGACTACAATCATGCACAAATAGATTGTTTACTTTATTGTTATGAGAGTTTCCATGGTAACTAAGCAGGAGTACTACACATGGATTAAATTTTTCTTGATGAGCCAAATGAGAGCTTCGACCTGATTACATTGAGTGTAAAATCACCTTTGTATCTCCTATAGTAACGGAGATATGTGAGTTTGAAATTTTATATAATGTTATCGTAAAACGTGAGGCCATAGGTTGTATTACATTGTTTCACCAATCAAAGTGGTTATTTCAAATCTCCACGACGACGACTACAATCATGCACAAATAGATTCTTTACTTTATTGTTATGAGAGTTTCCATGGTAACTAAGCAGGAGTACTACACATGGATTAAATTTTTCCCGATGAGCCAATAGAGAGCTTCGACCTGATTACATTGAGTGTAAAATCACCTTTGTATCGCCTATAGTAACGGAGGTATGCGAGTTTGAAATTTTATATAATGTTATCGTAAAACGTGAGGCCATAGGTTGTATTACATTGTTTCATCAATCAAAGTGGTTATTTCAAATCTCCACAACGACGACTACAATCATGCACAAATAGATTGTTTACTTTATTGTTATGAGAGTTTCCATGGTAACTAAGCAGGAGTACTACACATGGATTAAATTTTTCCCGATGAGCCAATAGAGAGCTTCGACCTGATTACATTGAGTGTAAAATCACCTTTGTATCGCCTATAGTAACGGAGGTATGCGAGTTTGAAATTTTATATAATGTTATCGTAAAACGTGAGGCCATAGGTTGTATTACATTGTTTCATCAATCAAAGTGGTTATTTCAAATCTCCACAACGACGACTACAATCATGCACAAATAGATTGTTTACTTTATTGTTATGAGAGTTTCCATGGTAACTAAGCTGGAGTACTACACATGGATTAAATTTTTCCCGATGAGCCAATAGAGAGCTTCGACCTGATTACATTGAGTGTAAAATCACCTTTGTATCGCCTATAGTAACGGAGGTATGCGAGTTTGAAATTTTATATAATGTTATCGTAAAACGTGAGGCCATAGGTTGCATTACATTGTTTCAACAATCAAAGTGGTTATTTCAAATCTCCACGACGATGACTACAATCATGCACAAATAGATTGTTTACTTTATTGTTATGAGAGTTTCCATGGTAACTAAGCAGGAGTACTACACATGGATTAAATTTTTCCCGATGAGCCAATAGAGAGCTTCGACCTGATTACATTGAGTGTAAAATCACCTTTGTATCGCCTATAGTAACGGGGGTATGCGAGTTTGAAATTTTATATAATGTTATCGTAAAACGTGAGGCCATAGGTTGTATTACATTGTTTCATCAATCAAAGTGGTTATTTCAAATCTCCACAACGACGACTACAATCATGCACAAATAGATTGTTTACTTTATTGTTATGAGAGTTTCCATGGTAACTAAACATGAGTATTACACATGGATTAAATTTTTCCCGATGAACCAATAGAGAGCTTCGACCTGATTACATAGAGTGTAAAATCACCTTTGTATCGCCTATAGTAACGGAGGTATGCGAGTTTGAAATTTTATATAATGTTATCGTAAAACGTGAGGCCATAGGTTGTATTACATTGTTTCATCAATCAAAGTGGTTATTTCAAATCTCCACAACGACGACTACAATCATGCACAAATAGATTGTTTACTTTATTGTTATGAGAGTTTCCATGGTAACTAAGCTGGAGTACTACACATGGATTAAATTTTTCCCGATGAGCCAATAGAGAGCTTCGACCTGATTACATTGAGTGTAAAATCACCTTTGTATCGCCTATAGTAACGGAGGTATGCGAGTTTGAAATTTTATATAATGTTATCGTAAAACGTGAGGCCATAGGTTGCATTACATTGTTTCAACAATCAAAGTGGTTGATACGGTCTAGGTATGGCTACAAGGCTTAGTCTTCACGGCAAGAAGAAGAAAAATCATAAGCAGATATATTCTGTGTAATGTTTGTTATATCATGGTTCAATGTATTTGAAGGCTTCGGACATAACGTCCAGTGTATATTAAATGTATTAATTGTTCACCGTCTGGTTATTAATCCTCATTACCAAGTCCTTCACCACGAACCATATCAATTTGGCGCTGCGGACAGTGAATAGAAAATTTGAAGGATTCTAATCGTATCGTCAGGATGACTTTATCGGCACGGGATTATAACAAGTAAGATTTCTGTAGCAAATCAACAAGACGGTCTTACATGTAACGTTTAAGTTTGCTAATTTTCTACATGCAAGTTTCAGTTACACATCGTAACTTTCATACATGCCAGTGATTTCTATCAGTTAATGTAATTTGAAGTTTCGATAACATGGCTCTCAACATTACATTCAGCGAATTTGCTGAAGAAAATGAAGATATCGAGAGTTATTTCATGCGTTTTGATCAACTCTGTCTCGCCCAGAATGTGGCAAATGAAAGAAAAGCAGCAGTTCTCTTAGCAGTCATAGGTCCTAAGGCTTTTCCAGTACTTCGCAATATTACGGCTCCTGAAATGCCATGTAATCTAACATATGCTGTCATTCACGACAAAATGGTTCAGCACTTCAGGCCCAAAACCAACAAGTTTACAGAGAGGTTCAAGTTTCGAAATTGTATCCAATCTCAAGGAGAATCAGTTACTCAATTCGTAGTGAAAATCAAACAACAAGCAGCCAAATGTGCGTATGAGCAGTATTTAGATGAGGCACTTGTTGAACAATTTCTTGTTGGTGTACAATCTGACAGTACTCGAAAAAGATTATTATCTGAAAGTGATCTTTCCTTTGCTAAATGTCAAGAAATTGCTTTGCATTGTGAGTTATTAGAACGAGAAGTTAAATTATTCTCGAATAAGTACAATGCAGATTCTGTGACTTTTGCCACCAGCTCAAGAAATTTGACGCGGATGAATCCAGATCGCCACACAGGCGCTTCAAAGAGTTCACGCTCGGGCGAAACGAGGCAGAAGAGCTACAATCAACCTCAGAACACAACTGCTACCAAGCAAAATCCTCACTCCCAGTGCGGCAACTGCACAAAGAATCACCCACAAGGTCTATGTCCGGCAAGAAACGCAATCTGTAGCTACTGCAAACGACAAGGCCATTGGAATATACGATGCAGAAAGAAACAGAAAGATAGAGCCGTGAATAGAACGTCCAGTTCAACCTCACGGAGCACAACATCCAATGAGTTGTCTACGTTCAGCTTCAACCATCTCAACACTGATGCGCTCAGTCGTCGTTCCACACTGGTTACTTCTACTCAACACATTTTGGAGCACCAAATCAGTTCGGACAGCTTCATAATAAATCTCCAAATCAATAAGTGTATTGTTAAATGTGAAGTAGATACCGGGTCTACTATTACTCTTTTCAACGAGAAGTATTTTGACCAGTTGTTTCCACACTATGTTAAATGTAATTCTAGCCTACGATTACGAGGTGTAAACGAAGGATATGTTCGTGTTACAGCACAAACATCCGTCAAACTATACTTAGACAATAGGGATTATACTTTACCTGTCTTTCTGTGTCAGGAGAAACTTTTATATCCATTGATCGGTCGTACATGGTTGGACATTATTCAACCATCTTGGAGGCGATTATTAGTTACAGCCAGTGTTCTTTCAACTAACACAGTACAAGGTACTATTACTAGCGCTGGTGCCGACGACCTAAGGCGAGAAATTTCTTCTAGATACGAGAAAATCTTTGATGGTGATTTATCCAAGCCCGTTACACCTTATTTGGTCGATATACCACTGAGATCCAACTCTGCACCGATATTTCGTAGACATTACGAAGTTCCTTACGGTATTCGAGACCGTGTTCAGGATTCTATTCAAAATCTAGTGAAAGTAGGGTTATGGGAACCGGTCGAATATTCTGATTGGGCCTCACCACTTGTCGTTGTTACCAAGAAAGATGGCTCACTTCGTCTCTGCACTGACTTCTCAGGAACGGTGAATAAAATGACTGAAAACGTCAAGTTTCCCATTGCTAGAGTCGAGGATATTTTCTCTAAGTTGGCCAGGTGTAAATACTTTACGGTAATTGACCTTCAAATGGCTTACGGACAGTTGGAACTTTCTGAAGCTGCCAAACGCATCACTGTCGTCAACACACCTTGGGGCTTATATAAACCTCACAGACTACCTTTTGGCATAAACATAAGTGGAGATCTGTTTCAAATGGTCCTAGCGAAGATTCTAGATGACATTCCCGGGGTTTCTTTCTACTTTGATGACGTCATCATCGGAGGTGAAACATTGCAAGAATGCTTCACACGCACGTGTGATGTCCTGAATCGTCTGGCCAAACACAATGTCAAAGCGAGCGCCAGCAAAAGCCAATTCCTAACCTCATCTATCGAATACCTAGGATACAAGATTGACGTCGCTGGTATACGGCCGTCAGACAAGAACTTGGAGGCCGTCCTAAATTCTCCACCACCTCAAGACAAATCACAATTACGTTCCTTCATCGGTATGATCAATTTTCATCGAAAGTTTGTACCGAACTTAGCTTCGAAACTTCACTTTTTACTTTCTTTACTCAAGAAAAACGTCTCTTGGAACTGGGACGATAACTGTCAACACGAGTTCGACAGCATCATGGCGGAACTTCGACAGGTAAATCCTATTGTGCCTTTCGACCCAACAAAGCCAGTTGTACTTATCACTGATGGCTCTCCTTTCGGCTGCGGCGCACAATTGTGTCATCGAGTTGAAAGCGGTCTACAGACTATCGCCTGCTCTTCTACCACCTTCAGTGAGACGGAGCGGAGATACTCCCAGGTAGAGAGAGAAGCTCTAGCCATAGTTCACGGTATCAAGCGATTTCGCAAATTTTTACTCGGATCCAAGTTCGAGATTGTTACAGACGCACGTGCTGTAAAGTTTATATTTTCTCCGGATCGAGCCATTTCAAAACATTCATCCAATAGATTGATGAGATGGGCTCTACTTTTATCTTCATACCAATATAATATAATTCATTCCAGCAAGGTAGAAGTAGCTGACATGCTAAGCAGGTTGCCTACGCAAACACGTGACACAATACCAGCTGGAGAAGAAGAACTTCATGCATATTTCGGGTCCATTGAAGACGCTGTAGCTCCTCTTTCTCGAGACTCAATACAGAACGCCACTTCAGAAGACCCACTGCTCTCATTAGTTGTCTCCTGTGTAGTAAATGGTTGGCCAGATCAACACGACACGTCTACCGAACGGAAGAAGCTCGCACCTTTCTTCGAAAGAAGAGCTCACCTAACGTACGAGCAGGGAACGCTCATGTGGTCGGGTAGACTTATCATTCCCACAGTTAAACGGAATGAAGTTCTTAGAGCTTTACACGATGGACACATTGGTTCAACTCGTATGAAAGAGTTGTGTCTTTCCAGATTTTGGTGGCCAGGCATGTCAGCAGAGATTACGGATTTTGTAGCGAGCTGCAATACATGCCGAGCAAACGCTCCTAAGGTCCGAAACGGACCCGATTCTTCATGGCCTCTCGCTTCGTACGTGAACGAGAGATGGCATATAGACCACTTTTTCTTTGCAGGGCGTAAGTTCCTACTGATAGTAGACGCCTTCAGCAAGTGGACAGAAGTATGGCCTCTACACACATTGGACACAAAGGAAACGATCCGCTGGCTTATGCAATCTTACGCCACGCTAGGGATACCAAATACTATCGTATCCGACAACGGCCCAACGTTCACTTCTCTCGAATTTCGTAACTTCTGCCTTAAGAATGGCATCAAACATGTTACTTCACCACCTTATCACAGTCCTAGCAACGGCTTAGCCGAACGATACGTTCGTACTGTCAAAACCGCTCTTGTCAAGCTTATAACTGACAAACCCAATCTCAGCACGCTTGAACTTGATATGGGGATCGCCAACCTTCTTTTCATCCTTCGGAACACGCGACTGGGTGGAAAAGGAAGCCTGCCGGCACTTTCGGTCTTGAAACACCGACCAAGATTTTGGTGGGAACCAAACAATCTGCCTCTGTCGAGTGAATCTCCGTTCAAGCCGAGGAAGTCAGCAAAATTTCAGAACGATTCTTCATCGAGATATGGTACTTTCACCATCAACTCAGCAGTTTGGGTTCAATCACCTAAGCATGGTACTCCAAATTACATCCCAGGAGTTGTCATTCGTCGAATTGGGGATAGTATCCTCTACGAGATAATGTTGGAAGATGGAATCAAACGAGTGGTACATCCCAGGTGGTTGAAGAGACGTGTTTCACGTGACACTGCAGATGACGACGACTTCAACGTTACAATACCAAATAGAAATTCAACAAACCCCGGTGGAACAGTACCAGAACCTATCCCAGGCAGAGCCGGATACCCAGGACCAGGTCCTAGCACACCTCACTCATCTCCGAGAAGGTCTACCAGGGTTCGCCGCCCACCGGATCGATACGGTCATCAGCATATCTGATTTTTTTATGGGACACCTGGAGGGATGATACGGTCTAGGTATGGCTACAAGGCTTAGTCTTCACGGCAAGAAGAAGAAAAATCATAAGCAGATATATTCTGTGTAATGTTTGTTATATCATGGTTCAATGTATTTGAAGGCTTCGGACATAACGTCCAGTGTATATTAAATGTATTAATTGTTCACCGTCTGGTTATTAATCCTCATTACCAAGTCCTTCACCACGAACCATATCAGTGGTTATTTCAAATCTCCACGACGATGACTACAATCATGCACAAATAGATTGTTTACTTTATTGTTATGAGAGTTTCCATGGTAACTAAGCAGGAGTACTACACATGGATTAAATTTTTCCCGATGAGCCAATAGAGAGCTTCGACCTGATTACATTGAGTGTAAAATCACCTTTGTATCGCCTATAGTAACGGAGGTATGCGAGTTTGAAATTTTATATAATGTTATCGTAAAACGTGAGGCCATAGGTTGTATTACATTGTTTCATCAATCAAAGTGGTTATTTCAAATCTCCACAACGACGACTACAATCATGCACAAATAGATTCTTTACTTTATTGTTATGAGAGTTTCCATGGTAACTAAGCAGGAGTACTACACATGTATTAAATTTTTCCCGATGAGCCAATAGAGAGCTTCGACCTGATTACATTGAGTGTAAAATCACCTTTGTATCGCCTATAGTAACGGAGGTATGCGAGTTTGAAATTTTATATAATGTTATCGTAAAACGTGAGGCCATAGGTTGTATTACATTGTTTCATCAATCAAAGTGGTTATTTCAAATCTCCACAACGACGACTACAATCATGCACAAATAGATTGTTTACTTTATTGTTATGAGAGTTTCCATGGTAACTAAGCATAGATATTACACATGGAAAAAATTTTTTCCGCATGAGCCAATAGAGAGCTTCGACCTGATTACATTGAGTGTAAAATCACCTTTGTATCTCCTATAGTAACGGAGATATGCGAGTTTGAAATTTTATATAATGTTATCGTAAAACGTGAGGCCATAGGTTGTATTACATTGTTTCATCAATCAAAGTGGTTATTTCAAATCTCCACAACGACGACTACAATCATGCACAAATAGATTGTTTACTTTATTGTTATGAGAGTTTCCATGGTAACTAAACATGAGTATTACACATGGATTAAATTTTTCCCGATGAACCAATAGAGAGCTTCGACCTGATTACATTGAGTGTAAAATCACCTTTGTATCGCCTATAGTAACGGAGATATGCGAGTTTGAAATTTTATATAATGTTATCGTAAAACGTGAGGCCATAGGTTGTATTACATTGTTTCATCAATCAAAGTGGTTATTTCAAATCTCCACAACGACGACTACAATCATGCACAAATAGATTGTTTACTTTATTGTTATGAGAGTTTCCATGGTAACTAAACATGAGTATTACACATGGATTAAATTTTTCCCGATGAACCAATAGAGAGCTTCGACCTGATTACATTGAGTGTAAAATCACCTTTGTATCGCCTATAGTAACGGAGGTATGCGAGTTTGAAATTTTATATAATGTTATCGTAAAACGTGAGGCCATAGGTTGTATTACATTGTTTCATCAATCAAAGTGGTTATTTCAAATCTCCACAACGACGACTACAATCATGCACAAATAGATTGTTTACTTTATTGTTATGAGAGTTTCCATGGTAACTAAGCTGGAGTACTACACATGGATTAAATTTTTCCCGATGAGCCAATAGAGAGCTTCGACCTGATTACATTGAGTGTAAAATCACCTTTGTATCGCCTATAGTAACGGAGGTATGCGAGTTTGAAATTTTATATAATGTTATCGTAAAACGTGAGGCCATAGGTTGCATTACATTGTTTCAACAATCAAAGTGGTTATTTCAAATCTCCACGACGATGACTACAATCATGCACAAATAGATTGTTTACTTTATTGTTATGAGAGTTTCCATGGTAACTAAGCAGGAGTACTACACATGGATTAAATTTTTCCCGATGAGCCAATAGAGAGCTTCGACCTGATTACATTGAGTGTAAAATCACCTTTGTATCGCCTATAGTAACGGAGGTATGCGAGTTTGAAATTTTATATAATGTTATCGTAAAACGTGAGGCCATAGGTTGTATTACATTGTTTCATCAATCAAAGTGGTTATTTCAAATCTCCACAACGACGACTACAATCATGCACAAATAGATTCTTTACTTTATTGTTATGAGAGTTTCCATGGTAACTAAGCAGGAGTACTACACATGGATTAAATTTTTCCCGATGAGCCAATAGAGAGCTTCGACCTGATTACATTGAGTGTAAAATCACCTTTGTATCGCCTATAGTAACGGAGGTATGCGAGTTTGAAATTTTATATAATGTTATCGTAAAACGTGAGGCCATAGGTTGTATTACATTGTTTCATCAATCAAAGTGGTTATTTCAAATCTCCACAACGACGACTACAATCATGCACAAATAGATTGTTTACTTTATTGTTATGAGAGTTTCCATGGTAACTAAGCAGGAGTACTACACATGGATTAAATTTTTCCCGATGAGCCAATAGAGAGCTTCGACCTGATTACATTGAGTGTAAAATCACCTTTGTATCTCCTATAGTAACGGAGATATGTGAGTTTGAAATTTTATATAATGTTATCGTAAAACGTGAGGCCATAGGTTGTATTACATTGTTTCAACAATCAAAGTGGTTATTTCAAATCTCCACGACGACGACTACAATCATGCACAAATAGATTCTTTACTTTATTGTTATGAGAGTTTCCATGGTAACTAAGCAGGAGTACTATACATGGATTAAATTTTTCCCGATGAGCCAATAGAGAGCTTCGACCTGATTACATTGAGTGTAAAATCACCTTTGTATCGCCTATAGTAACGGAGGTATGCGAGTTTGAAATTTTATATAATGTTATCGTAAAACGTGAGGCCATAGGTTGTATTACATTGTTTCAACAATCAAAGTGGTTATTTCAAATCTCCACGACGACGACTACAATCATGCACAAATAGATTGTTTACTTTATTGTTATGAGAGTTTCCATGGTAACTAAGCATGAATATTACACATGGATTAAATTTTTCGCATGAGCCAATAGAGAGCTTCGACCTGATTACATTGAGTGTAAAATCACCTTTGTATCGCCTATAGTAACGTAGATATGCGAGTTTGAAATTTTATATAATGTTATCGTAAAACGTGAGGCCATAGGTTGCATTACATTGTTTCAACAATCAAAGTGGTTATTTCAAATCTCCACGACGATGACTACAATCATGCACAAATAGATTGTTTACTTTATTGTTATGAGAGTTTCCATGGTAACTAAGCAGGAGTACTACACATGGATTAAATTTTTCCCGATGAGCCAATAGAGAGCTTCGACCTGATTACATTGAGTGTAAAATCACCTTTGTATCGCCTATAGTAACGGAGGTATGCGAGTTTGAAATTTTATATAATGTTATCGTAAAACGTGAGGCCATAGGTTGTATTACATTGTTTCATCAATCAAAGTGGTTATTTCAAATCTCCACAACGACGACTACAATCATGCACAAATAGATTGTTTACTTTATTGTTATGAGAGTTTCCATGGTAACTAAGCAGGAGTACTACACATGGATTAAATTTTTCCCGATGAGCCAATAGAGAGCTTCGACCTGATTACATTGAGTGTAAAATCACCTTTGTATCGCCTATAGTAACGGAGATATGCGAGTTTGAAATTTTATATAATGTTATCGTAAAACGTGAGGCCATAGGTTGTATTACATTGTTTCATCAATCAAAGTGGTTATTTCAAATCTCCACAACGACGACTACAATCATGCACAAATAGATTGTTTACTTTATTGTTATGAGAGTTTCCATGGTAACTAAACATGAGTATTACACATGGATTAAATTTTTCCCGATGAACCAATAGAGAGCTTCGACCTGATTACATTGAGTGTAAAATCACCTTTGTATCGCCTATAGTAACGGAGATATGCGAGTTTGAAATTTTATATAATGTTATCGTAAAACGTGAGGCCATAGGTTGTATTACATTGTTTCATCAATCAAAGTGGTTATTTCAAATCTCCACAACGACGACTACAATCATGCACAAATAGATTGTTTACTTTATTGTTATGAGAGTTTCCATGGTAACTAAGCATAGATATTACACATGGAAAATTTTTTTTCCGCATGAGCCAATAGAGAGCTTCGACCTGATTACATTGAGTGTAAAATCACCTTTGTTTCGCCTATAGTAACGGAGATATGCGAGTTTGAAATTTTATAGAATGTTATCGTAAAACGTGAGGCCATAGGTTGTATTACATTGTTTCACCAATCAAAGTGGTTATTTCAAATCTCCACGACGACGACTACAATCATGCACAAATAGATTCTTTACTTTATTGTTATGAGAGTTTCCATGGTAACTAAGCAGGAGTACTACACATGGATTAAATTTTTCCCGATGAGCCAATAGAGAGCTTCGACCTGATTACATTGAGTGTAAAATCACCTTTGTATCGCCTATAGTAACGGAGGTATGCGAGTTTGAAATTTTATATAATGTTATCGTAAAACGTGAGGCCATAGGTTGTATTACATTGTTTCATCAATCAAAGTGGTTATTTCAAATCTCCACAACGACGACTACAATCATGCACAAATAGATTGTTTACTTTATTGTTATGAGAGTTTCCATGGTAACTAAGCAGGAGTACTACACATGGATTAAATTTTTCTTGATGAGCCAAATGAGAGCTTCGACCTGATTACATTGAGTGTAAAATCACCTTTGTATCTCCTATAGTAACGGAGATATGTGAGTTTGAAATTTTATATAATGTTATCGTAAAACGTGAGGCCATAGGTTGTATTACATTGTTTCAACAATCAAAGTGGTTATTTCAAATCTCCACGACGACAACTACAATCATGCACAAATAGATTGTTTACTTTATTGTTATGAGAGTTTCCATGGTAACTAAGCATGAATATTACACATGGATTAAATTTTTCGCATGAGCCAATAGAGAGCTTCGACCTGATTACATTGAGTGTAAAATCACCTTTGTATCGCCTATAGTAACGTAGATATGCGAGTTTGAAATTTTATATAATGTTATCGTAAAACGTGAGGCCATAGGTTGCATTACATTGTTTCAACAATCAAAGTGCTTATTTCAAATCTCCACGACGATGACTACAATCATGCACATATAGATTGTTTACTTTATTGTTATGAGAGTTTCCATGGTAACTAAGCAGGAGTACTACACATGGATTAAATTTTTCCCGATGAGCCAATAGAGAGCTTCGACCTGATTACATTGAGTGTAAAATCACCTTTGTATCTCCTATAGTAACGGAGATATGTGAGTTTGAAATTTTATATAATGTTATCGTAAAACGTGAGGCCATAGGTTGTATTACATTGTTTCAACAATCAAAGTGGTTATTTCAAATCTCCACGACGACGACTACAATCATGCACAAATAGATTCTTTACTTTATTGTTATGAGAGTTTCCATGGTAACTAAGCAGGAGTACTATACATGGATTAAATTTTTCCCGATGAGCCAATAGAGAGCTTCGACCTGATTACATTGAGTGTAAAATCACCTTTGTATCGCCTATAGTAACGGAGGTATGCGAGTTTGAAATTTTATATAATGTTATCGTAAAACGTGAGGCCATAGGTTGTATTACATTGTTTCAACAATCTAAGTGGTTATTTCAAATCTCCACGACGACGACTACAATCATGCACAAATAGATTGTTTACTTTATTGTTATGAGAGTTTCCATGGTAACTAAGCATGAATATTACACATGGATTAAATTTTTCGCATGAGCCAATAGAGAGCTTCGACCTGATTACATTGAGTGTAAAATCACCTTTGTGTCGCCTATAGTAACGTAGATATGCGAGTTTGAAATTTTATATAATGTTATCGTAAAACGTGAGGCCATAGGTTGCATTACATTGTTTCAACAATCAAAGTGGTTATTTCAAATCTCCACGACGATGACTACAATCATGCACAAATAGATTGTTTACTTTATTGTTATGAGAGTTTCCATGGTAACTAAGCAGGAGTACTACACATGGATTAAATTTTTCCCGATGAGCCAATAGAGAGCTTCGACCTGATTACATTGAGTGTAAAATCACCTTTGTATCGCCTATAGTAACGGAGGTATGCGAGTTTGAAATTTTATATAATGTTATCGTAAAACGTGAGGCCATAGGTTGTATTACATTGTTTCATCAATCAAAGTGGTTATTTCAAATCTCCACAACGACGACTACAATCATGCACAAATAGATTGTTTACTTTATTGTTATGAGAGTTTCCATGGTAACTAAGCAGGAGTACTACACATGGATTAAATTTTTCCCGATGAGCCAATAGAGAGCTTCGACCTGATTACATTGAGTGTAAAATCACCTTTGTATCGCCTATAGTAACGGAGATATGCGAGTTTGAAATTTTATATAATGTTATCGTAAAACGTGAGGCCATAGGTTGCATTACATTGTTTCAACAATCAAAGTGGTTATTTCAAATCTCCACAACGACGACTACAATCATGCACAAATAGATTGTTTACTTTATTGTTATGAGAGTTTCCATGGTAACTAAGCATGAATATTACACATGGATTAAATTTTTCCATATGAGCCAATAGAGAGCTTCGACCTGATTACATTGAGTGTAAAATCACCTTTGTATCGCCTATAGTAACGGAGATATGCGAGTTTGAAATTTTATATAATGTTATCGTAAAACGTGAGGCCATAGGTTGTATTACATTGTTTCATCAATCAAAGTGGTTATTTCAAATCTCCACAACGACGACTACAATCATGCACAAATAGATTGTTTACTTTATTGTTATGAGAGTTTCCATGGTAACTAAGCAGGAGTACTACACATGGATTAAATTTTTCTTGATGAGCCAAATGAGAGCTTCGACCTGATTACATTGACTGTAAAATCACCTTTGTATCTCCTATAGTAACGGAGATATGTGAGTTTGAAATTTTATATAATGTTATCGTAAAACGTGAGGCCATACGTTGTATTACATTGTTTCAACAATCAAAGTGGTTATTTCAAATCTCCACGACGACGACTACAATCATGCACAAATAGATTGTTTACTTTATTGTTATGAGAGTTTCCATGGTAACTAAGCATGAATATTACACATGGATTAAATTTTTCGCATGAGCCAATAGAGAGCTTCGACCTGATTACATTGAGTGTAAAATCACCTTTGTATCGCCTATAGTAACGTAGATATGCGAGTTTGAAATTTTATATAATGTTATCGTAAAACGTGAGGCCATAGGTTGCATTACATTGTTTCAACAATCAAAGTGGTTATTTCAAATCTCCACGACGATGACTACAATCATGCACAAATAGATTGTTTACTTTATTGTTATGAGAGTTTCCATGGTAACTAAGCATGAATATTACACATGGATTAAATTTTCCGCATGAGCCTATAGAGAGCTTCGACCTGATTACATTGAGTGTAAAATCACCTTTGTATCGCCTATAGTAACGTAGATATGCGAGTTTGAAATTTTATATAATGTTATCGTAAAACGTGAGGCCATAGGTTGCATTACATTGTTTCAACAATCAAAGTGGTTATTTCAAATCTCCACGACGATGACTACAATCATGCACAAATAGATTGTTTACTTTATTGTTATGAGAGTTTCCATGGTAACTAAGCTGGAGTACTACACATGGATTAAATTTTTCCCGATGAGCCAATAGAGAGCTTCGACCTGATTACATTGAGTGTAAAATCACCTTTGTATCGCCTATAGTAACGGAGGTATGCGAGTTTGAAATTTTATATAATGTTATCGTAAAACGTGAGGCCATAGGTTGCATTACATTGTTTCAACAATCAAAGTGGTTATTTCAAATCTCCACGACGATGACTACAATCATGCACAAATAGATTGTTTACTTTATTGTTATGAGAGTTTCCATGGTAACTAAGCAGGAGTACTACACATGGATTAAATTTTTCCCGATGAGCCAATAGAGAGCTTCGACCTGATTACATTGAGTGTAAAATCACCTTTGTATCGCCTATAGTAACGGAGGTATGCGAGTTTGAAATTTTATATAATGTTATCGTAAAACGTGAGGCCATAGGTTGTATTACATTGTTTCATCAATCAAAGTGGTTATTTCAAATCTCCACAACGACGACTACAATCATGCACAAATAGATTCTTTACTTTATTGTTATGAGAGTTTCCATGGTAACTAAGCAGGAGTACTACACATGGATTAAATTTTTCCCGATGAGCCAATAGAGAGCTTCGACCTGATTACATTGAGTGTAAAATCACCTTTGTATCGCCTATAGTAACGGAGGTATGCGAGTTTGAAATTTTATATAATGTTATCGTAAAACGTGAGGCCATAGGTTGTATTACATTGTTTCATCAATCAAAGTGGTTATTTCAAATCTCCACAACGACGACTACAATCATGCACAAATAGATTGTTTACTTTATTGTTATGAGAGTTTCCATGGTAACTAAACATGAGTATTACACATGGATTAAATTTTTCCCGATGAACCAATAGAGAGCTTCGACCTGATTACATTGAGTGTAAAATCACCTTTGTATCGCCTATAGTAACGGAGATATGCGAGTTTGAAATTTTATATAATGTTATCGTAAAACGTGAGGCCATAGGTTGTATTACATTGTTTCATCAATCAAAGTGGTTATTTCAAATCTCCACAACGACGACTACAATCATGCACAAATAGATTGTTTACTTTATTGTTATGAGAGTTTCCATGGTAACTAAGCATAGATATTACACATGGAAAATTTTTTTTCCGCATGAGCCAATAGAGAGCTTCGACCTGATTACATTGAGTGTAAAATCACCTTTGTATCGCCTATAGTAACGGAGATATGCGAGTTTGAAATTTTATATAATGTTATCGTAAAACGTGAGGCCATAGGTTGCATTACATTGTTTCAACAATCAAAGTGGTTATTTCAAATCTCCACGACGATGACTACAATCATGCACAAATAGATTGTTTACTTTATTGTTATGAGAGTCTCCATGGTAACTAAGCAGGAGTACTACACATGGATTAAATTTTTCCCGATGAGCCAATAGAGAGCTTCGACCTGATTACATTGAGTGTAAAATCACCTTTGTATCTCCTATAGTAACGGAGATATGTGAGTTTGAAATTTTATATAATGTTATCGTAAAACGTGAGGCCATAGGTTGTATTACATTGTTTCAACAATCAAAGTGGTTATTTCAAATCTCCACGACGACGACTACAATCATGCACAAATAGATTCTTTACTTTATTGTTATGAGAGTTTCCATGGTAACTAAGCAGGAGTACTATACATGGATTAAATTTTTCCCGATGAGCCAATAGAGAGCTTCGACCTGATTACATTGAGTGTAAAATCACCTTTGTATCGCCTATAGTAACGGAGGTATGCGAGTTTGAAATTTTATATAATGTTATCGTAAAACGTGAGGCCATAGGTTGTATTACATTGTTTCAACAATCAAAGTGGTTATTTCAAATCTCCACGACGACGACTACAATCATGCACAAATAGATTGTTTACTTTATTGTTATGAGAGTTTCCATGGTAACTAAGCATGAATATTACACATGGATTAAATTTTTCGCATGAGCCAATAGAGAGCTTCGACCTGATTACATTGAGTGTAAAATCACCTTTGTATCGCCTATAGTAACGTAGATATGCGAGTTTGAAATTTTATATAATGTTATCGTAAAACGTGAGGCCATAGGTTGCATTACATTGTTTCAACAATCAAAGTGGTTATTTCAAATCTCCACGACGATGACTACAATCATGCACAAATAGATTGTTTACTTTATTGTTATGAGAGTTTCCATGGTAACTAAGCAGGAGTACTACACATGGATTAAATTTTTCCCGATGAGCCAATAGAGAGCTTCGACCTGATTACATTGAGTGTAAAATCACCTTTGTATCGCCTATAGTAACGGAGGTATGCGAGTTTGAAATTTTATATAATGTTATCGTAAAACGTGAGGCCATAGGTTGTATTACATTGTTTCATCAATCAAAGTGGTTATTTCAAATCTCCACAACGACGACTACAATCATGCACAAATAGATTGTTTACTTTATTGTTATGAGAGTTTCCATGGTAACAAAGCAGGAGTACTACACATGGATTAAATTTTTCCCGATGAGCCAATAGAGAGCTTCGACCTGATTACATTGAGTGTAAAATCACCTTTGTATCGCCTATAGTAACGGAGATATGCGAGTTTGAAATTTTATATAATGTTATCGTAAAACGTGAGGCCATAGGTTGCATTACATTGTTTCAACAATCAAAGTGGTTATTTCAAATCTCCACAACGACGACTACAATCATGCACAAATAGATTGTTTACTTTATTGTTATGAGAGTTTCCATGGTAACTAAGCATGAATATTACACATGGATTAAATTTTTCCGTATGAGCCAATAGAGAGCTTCGACCTGATTACATTGAGTGTAAAATCACCTTTGTATCGCCTATAGTAACGGAGATATGCGAGTTTGAAATTTTATATAATGTTATCGTAAAACGTGAGGCCATAGGTTGTATTACATTGTTTCATCAATCAAAGTGGTTATTTCAAATCTCCACAACGACGACTACAATCATGCACAAATAGATTGTTTACTTTATTGTTATGAGAGTTTCCATGGTAACTAAACATAGATATTACACATGGAAAAAATTTTTTCCGCATGAGCCAATAGAGAGCTTCGACCTGATTACATTGAGTGTAAAATCACCTTTGTATCGCCTATAGTAACGGAGATATGCGAGTTTGAAATTTTATATAATGTTATCGTAAAACGTGAGGCCATAGGTTGTATTACATTGTTTCATCAATCAAAGTGGTTATTTCAAATCTCCACAACGACGACTACAATCATGCACAAATAGATTGTTTACTTTATTGTTATGAGAGTCTCCATGGTAACTAAGCAGGAGTACTACACATGGATTAAATTTTTCCCGATGAGCCAATAGAGAGCTTCGACCTGATTACATTGAGTGTAAAATCACCTTTGTATCTCCTATAGTAACGGAGATATGTGAGTTTGAAATTTTATATAATGTTATCGTAAAACGTGAGGCCATAGGTTGTATTACATTGTTTCAACAATCAAAGTGGTTATTTCAAATCTCCACGACGACGACTACAATCATGCACAAATAGATTCTTTACTTTATTGTTATGAGAGTTTCCATGGTAACTAAGCAGGAGTACTATACATGGATTAAATTTTTCCCGATGAGCCAATAGAGAGCTTCGACCTGATTACATTGAGTGTAAAATCACCTTTGTATCGCCTATAGTAACGGAGGTATGCGAGTTTGAAATTTTATATAATGTTATCGTAAAACGTGAGGCCATAGGTTGTATTACATTGTTTCAACAATCAAAGTGGTTATTTCAAATCTCCACGACGACGACTACAATCATGCACAAATAGATTGTTTACTTTATTGTTATGAGAGTTTCCATGGTAACTAAGCATGAATATTACACATGGATTAAATTTTTCGCATGAGCCAATAGAGAGCTTCGACCTGATTACATTGAGTGTAAAATCACCTTTGTATCGCCTATAGTAACGTAGATATGCGAGTTTGAAATTTTATATAATGTTATCGTAAAACGTGAGGCCATAGGTTGCATTACATTGTTTCAACAATCAAAGTGGTTATTTCAAATCTCCACGACGATGACTACAATCATGCACAAATAGATTGTTTACTTTATTGTTATGAAAGTTTCCATGGTAACTAAGCAGGAGTACTACACATGGATTAAATTTTTCCCGATGAGCCAATAGAGAGCTTCGACCTGATTACATTGAGTGTAAAATCACCTTTGTATCGCCTATAGTAACGGAGGTATGCGAGTTTGAAATTTTATATAATGTTATCGTAAAACGTGAGGCCATAGGTTGTATTACATTGTTTCATCAATCAAAGTGGTTATTTCAAATCTCCACAACGACGACTACAATCATGCACAAATAGATTGTTTACTTTATTGTTATGAGAGTTTCCATGGTAACTAAGCAGGAGTACTACACATGGATTAAATTTTTCCCGATGAGCCAATAGAGAGCTTCGACCTGATTACATTGAGTGTAAAATCACCTTTGTATCGCCTATAGTAACGGAGATATGCGAGTTTGAAATTTTATATAATGTTATCGTAAAACGTGAGGCCATAGGTTGTATTACATTGTTTCATCAATCAAAGTGGTTATTTCAAATCTCCACAACGACGACTACAATCATGCACAAATAGATTGTTTACTTTATTGTTATGAGAGTTTCCATGGTAACTAAACATGAGTATTACACATGGATTAAATTTTTCCCGATGAACCAATAGAGAGCTTCGACCTGATTACATTGAGTGTAAAATCACCTTTGTATCGCCTATAGTAACGGAGATATGCGAGTTTGAAATTTTATATAATGTTATCGTAAAACGTGAGGCCATAGGTTGTATTACATTGTTTCATCAATCAAAGTGGTTATTTCAAATCTCCACAACGACGACTACAATCATGCACAAATAGATTGTTTACTTTATTGTTATGAGAGTTTCCATGGTAACTAAGCATAGATATTACACATGGAAAAATTTTTTTCCGCATGAGCCAATAGAGAGCTTCGACCTGATTACATTGAGTGTAAAATCACCTTTGTTTCGCCTATAGTAACGGAGATATGCGAGTTTGAAATTTTATAGAATGTTATCGTAAAACGTGAGGCCATAGGTTGTATTACATTGTTTCACCAATCAAAGTGGTTATTTCAAATCTCCACGACGACGACTACAATCATGCACAAATAGATTCTTTACTTTATTGTTATGAGAGTTTCCATGGTAACTAAGCAGGAGTACTACACATGGATTAAATTTTTCCCGATGAGCCAATAGAGAGCTTCGACCTGATTACATTGAGTGTAAAATCACCTTTGTATCGCCTATAGTAACGGAGGTATGCGAGTTTGAAATTTTATATAATGTTATCGTAAAACGTGAGGCCATAGGTTGTATTACATTGTTTCATCAATCAAAGTGGTTATTTCAAATCTCCACAACGACGACTACAATCATGCACAAATAGATTGTTTACTTTATTGTTATGAGAGTTTCCATGGTAACTAAGCCGGAGTACTACACATGGATTAAATTTTTCTTGATGAGCCAAATGAGAGCTTCGACCTGATTACATTGAGTGTAAAATCACCTTTGTATCTCCTATAGTAACGGAGATATGTGAGTTTGAAATTTTATATAATGTTATCGTAAAACGTGAGGCCATAGGTTGTATTACATTGTTTCAACAATCAAAGTGGTTATTTCAAATCTCCACGACGACAACTACAATCATGCACAAATAGATTGTTTACTTTATTGTTATGAGAGTTTTCATGGTAACTAAGCATGAATATTACACATGGATTAAATTTTTCGCATGAGCCAATAGAGAGCTTCGACCTGATTACATTGAGTGTAAAATCACCTTTGTATCGCCTATAGTAACGGAGGTATGCGAGTTTGAAATTTTATATAATGTTATCGTAAAACGTGAGGCCATAGGCTGTATTACATTGTTTCAACAATCAAAGTGGTTATTTCAAATCTCCACGACGACGACTACAATCATGCACAAATAGATTGTTTACTTTATTGTTATGAGAGTTTCCATGGTAACTAAGCATGAATATTACACATGGATTAAATTTTTCGCATGAGCCAATAGAGAGCTTCGACCTGATTACATTGAGTGTAAAATCACCTTTGTGTCGCCTATAGTAACGTAGATATGCGAGTTTGAAATTTTATATAATGTTATCGTAAAACGTGAGGCCATAGGTTGCATTACATTGTTTCAACAATCAAAGTGGTTATTTCAAATCTCCACGACGATGACTACAATCATGCACAAATAGATTGTTTACTTTATTGTTATGAGAGTTTCCATGGTAACTAAGCAGGAGTACTACACATGGATTAAATTTTTCCCGATGAGCCAATAGAGAGCTTCGACCTGATTACATTGAGTGTAAAATCACCTTTGTATCGCCTATAGTAACGGAGGTATGCGAGTTTGAAATTTTATATAATGTTATCGTAAAACGTGAGGCCATAGGTTGTATTACATTGTTTCATCAATCAAAGTGGTTATTTCAAATCTCCACAACGACGACTACAATCATGCACAAATAGATTGTTTACTTTATTGTTATGAGAGTTTCCATGGTAACTAAGCAGGAGTACTACACATGGATTAAATTTTTCCCGATGAGCCAATAGAGAGCTTCGACCTGATTACATTGAGTGTAAAATCACCTTTGTATCGCCTATAGTAACGGAGATATGCGAGTTTGAAATTTTATATAATGTTATCGTAAAACGTGAGGCCATAGGTTGCATTACATTGTTTCAACAATCAAAGTGGTTATTTCAAATCTCCACAACGACGACTACAATCATGCACAAATAGATTGTTTACTTTATTGTTATGAGAGTTTCCATGGTAACTAAGCATGAATATTACACATGGATTAAATTTTTCCGTATGAGCCAATAGAGAGCTTCGACCTGATTACATTGAGTGTAAAATCACCTTTGTATCGCCTATAGTAACGGAGATATGCGAGTTTGAAATTTTATATAATGTTATCGTAAAACGTGAGGCCATAGGTTGTATTACATTGTTTCATCAATCAAAGTGGTTATTTCAAATCTCCACAACGACGACTACAATCATGCACAAATAGATTGTTTACTTTATTGTTATGAGAGTTTCCATGGTAACTAAGCATGAATATTACACATGGATTAAATTTTTCCGTATGAGCCAATAGAGAGCTTCGACCTGATTACATTGAGTGTAAAATCACCTTTGTATCGCCTATAGTAACGGAGATATGCGAGTTTGAAATTTTATATAATGTTATCGTAAAACGTGAGGCCATAGGTTGTATTACATTGTTTCATCAATCAAAGTGGTTATTTCAAATCTCCACAACGACGACTACAATCATGCACAAATAGATTGTTTACTTTATTGTTATGAGAGTTTCCATGGTAACTAAACATGAGTATTACACATGGATTAAATTTTTCGCATGAGCCAATAGAGAGCTTCGACCTGATTACATTGAGTGTAAAATCACCTTTGTATCGCCTATAGTAACGTAGATATGCGAGTTTGAAATTTTATATAATGTTATCGTAAAACGTGAGGCCATAGGTTGCATTACATTGTTTCAACAATCAAAGTGGTTATTTCAAATCTCCACGACGATGACTACAATCATGCACAAATAGATTGTTTACTTTATTGTTATGAGAGTTTCCATGGTAACTAAGCAGGAGTACTACACATGGATTAAATTTTTCCCGATGAGCCAATAGAGAGCTTCGACCTGATTACATTGAGTGTAAAATCACCTTTGTATCGCCTATAGTAACGGAGGTATGCGAGTTTGAAATTTTATATAATGTTATCGTAAAACGTGAGGCCATAGGTTGTATTACATTGTTTCATCAATCAAAGTGGTTATTTCAAATCTCCACAACGACGACTACAATCATGCACAAATAGATTGTTTACTTTATTGTTATGAGAGTTTCCATGGTAACTAAGCAGGAGTACTACACATGGATTAAATTTTTCCCGATGAGCCAATAGAGAGCTTCGACCTGATTACATTGAGTGTAAAATCACCTTTGTATCGCCTATAGTAACGGAGATATGCGAGTTTGAAATTTTATATAATGTTATCGTAAAACGTGAGGCCATAGGTTGCATTACATTGTTTCAACAATCAAAGTGGTTATTTCAAATCTCCACAACGACGACTACAATCATGCACAAATAGATTGTTTACTTTATTGTTATGAGAGTTTCCATGGTAACTAAGCATGAATATTACACATGGATTAAATTTTTCCGTATGAGCCAATAGAGAGCTTCGACCTGATTACATTGAGTGTAAAATCACCTTTGTATCGCCTATAGTAACGGAGATATGCGAGTTTGAAATTTTATATAATGTTATCGTAAAACGTGAGGCCATAGGTTGTATTACATTGTTTCATCAATCAAAGTGGTTATTTCAAATCTCCACAACGACGACTATAATCATGCACAAATAGATTGTTTACTTTATTGTTATGAGAGTTTCCATGGTAACTAAGCATAGATATTACACATGGAAAAATTTTTTTCCGCATGAGCCAATAGAGAGCTTCGACCTGATTAGATTGAGTGTAAAATCACCTTTGTATCGCCTATAGTAACGGAGATATGCGAGTTTGAAATTTTATATAATGTTATCGTAAAACGTGAGGCCATAGGTTGTATTACATTGTTTCATCAATCAAAGTGGTTATTTCAAATCTCCACAACGACGACTACAATCATGCACAAATAGATTGTTTACTTTATTGTTATGAGAGTTTCCATGGTAACTAAACATGAGTATTACACATGGATTAAATTTTTCCCGATGAACCAATAGAGAGCTTCGACCTGATTACATTGAGTGTAAAATCACCTTTGTATCGCCTATAGTAACGGAGATATGCGAGTTTGAAATTTTATATAATGTTATCGTAAAACGTGAGGCCATAGGTTGTATTACATTGTTTCATCAATCAAAGTGGTTATTTCAAATCTCCACAACGACGACTACAATCATGCACAAATAGATTGTTTACTTTATTGTTATGAGAGTTTCCATGGTAACTAAGCATAGATATTACACATGGAAAAATTTTTTTCCGCATGAGCCAATAGAGAGCTTCGACCTGATTACATTGAGTGTAAAATCACCTTTGTTTCGCCTATAGTAACGGAGATATGCGAGTTTGAAATTTTATATAATGTTATCGTAAAACGTGAGGCCATAGGTTGTATTACATTGTTTCAACAATCAAAGTGGTTATTTCAAATCTCCACGACGATGACTACAATCATGCACAAATAGATTGTTTACTTTATTGTTATGAGAGTTTCCATGGTAACTAAGCAGGAGTACTACACATGGATTAAATTTTTCCCGATGAGCCAATAGAGAGCTTCGACCTGATTACATTGAGTGTAAAATCACCTTTGTATCTCCTATAGTAACGGAGATATGTGAGTTTGAAATTTTATATAATGTTATCGTAAAACGTGAGGCCATAGGTTGTATTACATTGTTTCACCAATCAAAGTGGTTATTTCAAATCTCCACGACGACGACTACAATCATGCACAAATAGATTCTTTACTTTATTGTTATGAGAGTTTCCATGGTAACTAAGCAGGAGTACTACACATGGATTAAATTTTTCCCGATGAGCCAATAGAGAGCTTCGACCTGATTACATTGAGTGTAAAATCACCTTTGTATCGCCTATAGTAACGGAGGTATGCGAGTTTGAAATTTTATATAATGTTATCGTAAAACGTGAGGCCATAGGTTGTATTACATTGTTTCATCAATCAAAGTGGTTATTTCAAATCTCCACAACGACGACTACAATCATGCACAAATAGATTGTTTACTTTATTGTTATGAGAGTTTCCATGGTAACTAAGCAGGAGTACTACACATGGATTAAATTTTTCCCGATGAGCCAATAGAGAGCTTCGACCTGATTACATTGAGTGTAAAATCACCTTTGTATCTCCTATAGTAACGGAGATATGTGAGTTTGAAATTTTATATAATGTTATCGTAAAACGTGAGGCCATAGGTTGTATTACATTGTTTCAACAATCAAAGTGGTTATTTCAAATCTCCACGACGACGACTACAATCATGCACAAATAGATTCTTTACTTTATTGTTATGAGAGTTTCCATGGTAACTAAGCAGGAGTACTATACATGGATTAAATTTTTCCCGATGAGCGAATAGAGAGCTTCGACCTGATTACATTGAGTGTAAAATCACCTTTGTATCGCCTATAGTAACGGAGGTATGCGAGTTTGAAATTTTATATAATGTTATCGTAAAACGTGAGGCCATAGGTTGTATTACATTGTTTCAACAATCAAAGTGGTTATTTCAAATCTCCACGACGACGACTACAATCATGCACAAATAGATTGTTTACTTTATTGTTATGAGAGTTTCCATGGTAACTAAGCATGAATATTACACATGGATTAAATTTTTCGCATGAGCCAATAGAGAGCTTCGACCTGATTACATTGAGTGTAAAATCACCTTTGTATCGCCTATAGTAACGTAGATATGCGAGTTTGAAATTTTATATAATGTTATCGTAAAACGTGAGGCCATAGGTTGCATTACATTGTTTCAACAATCAAAGTGGTTATTTCAAATCTCCACGACGATGACTACAATCATGCACAAATAGATTGTTTACTTTATTGTTATGAGAGTTTCCATGGTAACTAAGCAGGAGTACTACACATGGATTAAATTTTTCCCGATGAGCCAATAGAGAGCTTCGACCTGATTACATTGAGTGTAAAATCACCTTTGTATCGCCTATAGTAACGGAGATATGCGAGTTTGAAATTTTATATAATGTTATCGTAAAACGTGAGGCCATAGGTTGTATTACATTGTTTCATCAATCAAAGTGGTTATTTCAAATCTCCACAACGACGACTACAATCATGCACAAATAGATTGTTTACTTTATTGTTATGAGAGTTTCCATGGTAACTAAGCATAGATATTACACATGGAAAAATTTTTTTCCGCATGAGCCAATAGAGAGCTTCGACCTGATTACATTGAGTGTAAAATCACCTTTGTTTCGCCTATAGTAACGGAGATATGCGAGTTTGAAATTTTATAGAATGTTATCGTAAAACGTGAGGCCATAGGTTGTATTACATTGTTTCACCAATCAAAGTGGTTATTTCAAATCTCCACGACGACGACTACAATCATGCACAAATAGATTCTTTACTTTATTGTTATGAGAGTTTCCATGGTAACTAAGCAGGAGTACTACACATGGATTAAATTTTTCCCGATGAGCCAATAGAGAGCTTCGACCTGATTACATTGAGTGTAAAATCACCTTTGTATCGCCTATAGTAACGGAGGTATGCGAGTTTGAAATTTTATATAATGTTATCGTAAAACGTGAGGCCATAGGTTGTATTACATTGTTTCATCAATCAAAGTGGTTATTTCAAATCTCCACAACGACGACTACAATCATGCACAAATAGATTGTTTACTTTATTGTTATGAGAGTTTCCATGGTAACTAAGCCGGAGTACTACACATGGATTAAATTTTTCTTGATGAGCCAAATGAGAGCTTCGACCTGATTACATTGAGTGTAAAATCACCTTTGTATCTCCTATAGTAACGGAGATATGTGAGTTTGAAATTTTATATAATGTTATCGTAAAACGTGAGGCCATAGGTTGTATTACATTGTTTCAACAATCAAAGTGGTTATTTCAAATCTCCACGACGACAACTACAATCATGCACAAATAGATTGTTTACTTTATTGTTATGAGAGTTTTCATGGTAACTAAGCATGAATATTACACATGGATTAAATTTTTCGCATGAGCCAATAGAGAGCTTCGACCTGATTACATTGAGTGTAAAATCACCTTTGTATCGCCTATAGTAACGGAGGTATGCGAGTTTGAAATTTTATATAATGTTATCGTAAAACGTGAGGCCATAGGCTGTATTACATTGTTTCAACAATCAAAGTGGTTATTTCAAATCTCCACGACGACGACTACAATCATGCACAAATAGATTGTTTACTTTATTGTTATGAGAGTTTCCATGGTAACTAAGCATGAATATTACACATGGATTAAATTTTTCGCATGAGCCAATGGAGAGCTTCGACCTGATTACATTGAGTGTAAAATCACCTTTGTGTCGCCTATAGTAACGTAGATATGCGAGTTTGAAATTTTATATAATGTTATCGTAAAACGTGAGGCCATAGGTTGCATTACATTGTTTCAACAATCAAAGTGGTTATTTCAAATCTCCACGACGATGACTACAATCATGCACAAATAGATTGTTTACTTTATTGTTATGAGAGTTTCCATGGTAACTAAGCAGGAGTACTACACATGGATTAAATTTTTCCCGATGAGCCAATAGAGAGCTTCGACCTGATTACATTGAGTGTAAAATCACCTTTGTATCGCCTATAGTAACGGAGGTATGCGAGTTTGAAATTTTATATAATGTTATCGTAAAACGTGAGGCCATAGGTTGTATTACATTGTTTCATCAATCAAAGTGGTTATTTCAAATCTCCACAACGACGACTACAATCATGCACAAATAGATTGTTTACTTTATTGTTATGAGAGTTTCCATGGTAACTAAGCAGGAGTACTACACATGGATTAAATTTTTCCCGATGAGCCAATAGAGAGCTTCGACCTGATTACATTGAGTGTAAAATCACCTTTGTATCGCCTATAGTAACGGAGATATGCGAGTTTGAAATTTTATATAATGTTATCGTAAAACGTGAGGCCATAGGTTGCATTACATTGTTTCAACAATCAAAGTGGTTATTTCAAATCTCCACAACGACGACTACAATCATGCACAAATAGATTGTTTACTTTATTGTTATGAGAGTTTCCATGGTAACTAAGCATGAATATTACACATGGATTAAATTTTTCCGTATGAGCCAATAGAGAGCTTCGACCTGATTACATTGAGTGTAAAATCACCTTTGTATCGCCTATAGTAACGGAGATATGCGAGTTTGAAATTTTATATAATGTTATCGTAAAACGTGAGGCCATAGGTTGTATTACATTGTTTCATCAATCAAAGTGGTTATTTCAAATCTCCACAACGACGACTACAATCATGCACAAATAGATTGTTTACTTTATTGTTATGAGAGTTTCCATGGTAACTAAGCATGAATATTACACATGGATTAAATTTTTCCGTATGAGCCAATAGAGAGCTTCGACCTGATTACATTGAGTGTAAAATCACCTTTGTATCGCCTATAGTAACGGAGATATGCGAGTTTGAAATTTTATATAATGTTATCGTAAAACGTGAGGCCATAGGTTGTATTACATTGTTTCATCAATCAAAGTGGTTATTTCAAATCTCCACAACGACGACTACAATCATGCACAAATAGATTGTTTACTTTATTGTTATGAGAGTTTCCATGGTAACTAAACATGAGTATTACACATGGATTAAATTTTTCGCATGAGCCAATAGAGAGCTTCGACCTGATTACATTGAGTGTAAAATCACCTTTGTATCGCCTATAGTAACGGAGATATGCGAGTTTGAAATTTTATATAATGTTATCGTAAAACGTGAGGCCATAGGTTGCATTACATTGTTTCAACAATCAAAGTGGTTATTTCAAATCTCCACAACGACGACTACAATCATGCACAAATAGATTGTTTACTTTATTGTTATGAGAGTTTCCATGGTAACTAAGCATGAATATTACACATGGATTAAATTTTTCCGTATGAGCCAATAGAGAGCTTCGACCTGATTACATTGAGTGTAAAATCACCTTTGTATCGCCTATAGTAACGGAGATATGCGAGTTTGAAATTTTATATAATGTTATCGTAAAACGTGAGGCCATAGGTTGTATTACATTGTTTCATCAATCAAAGTGGTTATTTCAAATCTCCACAACGACGACTACAATCATGCACAAATAGATTGTTTACTTTATTGTTATGAGAGTTTCCATGGTAACTAAGCATGAATATTACACATGGATTAAATTTTTCCGTATGAGCCAATAGAGAGCTTCGACCTGATTACATTGAGTGTAAAATCACCTTTGTATCGCCTATAGTAACGGAGATATGCGAGTTTGAAATTTTATATAATGTTATCGTAAAACGTGAGGCCATAGGTTGTATTACATTGTTTCATCAATCAAAGTGGTTATTTCAAATCTCCACAACGACGACTACAATCATGCACAAATAGATTGTTTACTTTATTGTTATGAGAGTTTCCATGGTAACTAAACATGAGTATTACACATGGATTAAATTTTTCGCATGAGCCAATAGAGAGCTTCGACCTGATTACATTGAGTGTAAAATCACCTTTGTATCGCCTATAGTAACGTAGATATGCGAGTTTGAAATTTTATATAATGTTATCGTAAAACGTGAGGCCATAGGTTGCATTACATTGTTTCAACAATCAAAGTGGTTATTTCAAATCTCCACGACGATGACTACAATCATGCACAAATAGATTGTTTACTTTATTGTTATGAGAGTTTCCATGGTAACTAAGCAGGAGTACTACACATGGATTAAATTTTTCCCGATGAGCCAATAGAGAGCTTCGACCTGATTACATTGAGTGTAAAATCACCTTTGTATCGCCTATAGTAACGGAGGTATGCGAGTTTGAAATTTTATATAATGTTATCGTAAAACGTGAGGCCATAGGTTGTATTACATTGTTTCATCAATCAAAGTGGTTATTTCAAATCTCCACAACGACGACTACAATCATGCACAAATAGATTGTTTACTTTATTGTTATGAGAGTTTCCATGGTAACTAAGCAGGAGTACTACACATGGATTAAATTTTTCCCGATGAGCCAATAGAGAGCTTCGACCTGATTACATTGAGTGTAAAATCACCTTTGTATCGCCTATAGTAACGGAGATATGCGAGTTTGAAATTTTATATAATGTTATCGTAAAACGTGAGGCCATAGGTTGCATTACATTGTTTCAACAATCAAAGTGGTTATTTCAAATCTCCACAACGACGACTACAATCATGCACAAATAGATTGTTTACTTTATTGTTATGAGAGTTTCCATGGTAACTAAGCATGAATATTACACATGGATTAAATTTTTCCGTATGAGCCAATAGAGAGCTTCGACCTGATTACATTGAGTGTAAAATCACCTTTGTATCGCCTATAGTAACGGAGATATGCGAGTTTGAAATTTTATATAATGTTATCGTAAAACGTGAGGCCATAGGTTGTATTACATTGTTTCATCAATCAAAGTGGTTATTTCAAATCTCCACAACGACGACTATAATCATGCACAAATAGATTGTTTACTTTATTGTTATGAGAGTTTCCATGGTAACTAAGCATAGATATTACACATGGAAAAATTTTTTTCCGCATGAGCCAATAGAGAGCTTCGACCTGATTAGATTGAGTGTAAAATCACCTTTGTATCGCCTATAGTAACGGAGATATGCGAGTTTGAAATTTTATATAATGTTATCGTAAAACGTGAGGCCATAGGTTGTATTACATTGTTTCATCAATCAAAGTGGTTATTTCAAATCTCCACAACGACGACTACAATCATGCACAAATAGATTGTTTACTTTATTGTTATGAGAGTTTCCATGGTAACTAAACATGAGTATTACACATGGATTAAATTTTTCCCGATGAACCAATAGAGAGCTTCGACCTGATTACATTGAGTGTAAAATCACCTTTGTATCGCCTATAGTAACGGAGATATGCGAGTTTGAAATTTTATATAATGTTATCGTAAAACGTGAGGCCATAGGTTGTATTACATTGTTTCATCAATCAAAGTGGTTATTTCAAATCTCCACAACGACGACTACAATCATGCACAAATAGATTGTTTACTTTATTGTTATGAGAGTTTCCATGGTAACTAAGCATAGATATTACACATGGAAAAATTTTTTTCCGCATGAGCCAATAGAGAGCTTCGACCTGATTACATTGAGTGTAAAATCACCTTTGTTTCGCCTATAGTAACGGAGATATGCGAGTTTGAAATTTTATATAATGTTATCGTAAAACGTGAGGCCATAGGTTGTATTACATTGTTTCAACAATCAAAGTGGTTATTTCAAATCTCCACGACGATGACTACAATCATGCACAAATAGATTGTTTACTTTATTGTTATGAGAGTTTCCATGGTAACTAAGCAGGAGTACTACACATGGATTAAATTTTTCCCGATGAGCCAATAGAGAGCTTCGACCTGATTACATTGAGTGTAAAATCACCTTTGTATCTCCTATAGTAACGGAGATATGTGAGTTTGAAATTTTATATAATGTTATCGTAAAACGTGAGGCCATAGGTTGTATTACATTGTTTCACCAATCAAAGTGGTTATTTCAAATCTCCACGACGACGACTACAATCATGCACAAATAGATTCTTTACTTTATTGTTATGAGAGTTTCCATGGTAACTAAGCAGGAGTACTACACATGGATTAAATTTTTCCCGATGAGCCAATAGAGAGCTTCGACCTGATTACATTGAGTGTAAAATCACCTTTGTATCGCCTATAGTAACGGAGGTATGCGAGTTTGAAATTTTATATAATGTTATCGTAAAACGTGAGGCCATAGGTTGTATTACATTGTTTCATCAATCAAAGTGGTTATTTCAAATCTCCACAACGACGACTACAATCATGCACAAATAGATTGTTTACTTTATTGTTATGAGAGTTTCCATGGTAACTAAGCAGGAGTACTACACATGGATTAAATTTTTCCCGATGAGCCAATAGAGAGCTTCGACCTGATTACATTGAGTGTAAAATCACCTTTGTATCTCCTATAGTAACGGAGATATGTGAGTTTGAAATTTTATATAATGTTATCGTAAAACGTGAGGCCATAGGTTGTATTACATTGTTTCAACAATCAAAGTGGTTATTTCAAATCTCCACGACGACGACTACAATCATGCACAAATAGATTCTTTACTTTATTGTTATGAGAGTTTCCATGGTAACTAAGCAGGAGTACTATACATGGATTAAATTTTTCCCGATGAGCGAATAGAGAGCTTCGACCTGATTACATTGAGTGTAAAATCACCTTTGTATCGCCTATAGTAACGGAGGTATGCGAGTTTGAAATTTTATATAATGTTATCGTAAAACGTGAGGCCATAGGTTGTATTACATTGTTTCAACAATCAAAGTGGTTATTTCAAATCTCCACGACGACGACTACAATCATGCACAAATAGATTGTTTACTTTATTGTTATGAGAGTTTCCATGGTAACTAAGCATGAATATTACACATGGATTAAATTTTTCGCATGAGCCAATAGAGAGCTTCGACCTGATTACATTGAGTGTAAAATCACCTTTGTATCGCCTATAGTAACGTAGATATGCGAGTTTGAAATTTTATATAATGTTATCGTAAAACGTGAGGCCATAGGTTGCATTACATTGTTTCAACAATCAAAGTGGTTATTTCAAATCTCCACGACGATGACTACAATCATGCACAAATAGATTGTTTACTTTATTGTTATGAGAGTTTCCATGGTAACTAAGCAGGAGTACTACACATGGATTAAATTTTTCCCGATGAGCCAATAGAGAGCTTCGACCTGATTACATTGAGTGTAAAATCACCTTTGTATCGCCTATAGTAACGGAGGTATGCGAGTTTGAAATTTTATATAATGTTATCGTAAAACGTGAGGCCATAGCTTGTATTACATTGTTTCATCAATCAAAGTGGTTATTTCAAATCTCCACAACGACGACTACAATCATGCACAAATAGATTGTTTACTTTATTGTTATGAGAGTTTCCATGGTAACTAAGCAGGAGTACTACACATGGATTAAATTTTTCCCGATGAGCCAATAGAGAGCTTCGACCTGATTACATTGAGTGTAAAATCACCTTTGTATCGCCTATAGTAACGGAGATATGCGAGTTTGAAATTTTATATAATGTTATCGTAAAACGTGAGGCCATAGGTTGTATTACATTGTTTCATCAATCAAAGTGGTTATTTCAAATCTCCACAACGACGACTACAATCATGCACAAATAGATTGTTTACTTTATTGTTATGAGAGTTTCCATGGTAACTAAGCATAGATATTACACATGGAAAAATTTTTTTCCGCATGAGCCAATAGAGAGCTTCGACCTGATTACATTGAGTGTAAAATCACCTTTGTTTCGCCTATAGTAACGGAGATATGCGAGTTTGAAATTTTATATAATGTTATCGTAAAACGTGAGGCCATAGGTTGCATTACATTGTTTCAACAATCAAAGTGGTTATTTCAAATCTCCACGACGATGACTACAATCATGCACAAATAGATTGTTTACTTTATTGTTATGAGAGTTTCCATGGTAACTAAGCAGGAGTACTACACATGGATTAAATTTTTCCCGATGAGCCAATAGAGAGCTTCGACCTGATTACATTGAGTGTAAAATCACCTTTGTATCTCCTATAGTAACGGAGATATGTGAGTTTGAAATTTTATATAATGTTATCGTAAAACGTGAGGCCATAGGTTGTATTACATTGTTTCACCAATCAAAGTGGTTATTTCAAATCTCCACGACGACGACTACAATCATGCACAAATAGATTCTTTACTTTATTGTTATGAGAGTTTCCATGGTAACTAAGCAGGAGTACTACACATGGATTAAATTTTTCCCGATGAGCCAATAGAGAGCTTCGACCTGATTACATTGAGTGTAAAATCACCTTTGTATCGCCTATAGTAACGGAGGTATGCGAGTTTGAAATTTTATATAATGTTATCGTAAAACGTGAGGCCATAGGTTGTATTACATTGTTTCATCAATCAAAGTGGTTATTTCAAATCTCCACAACGACGACTACAATCATGCACAAATAGATTGTTTACTTTATTGTTATGAGAGTTTCCATGGTAACTAAACATGAGTATTACACATGGATTAAATTTTTCGCATGAGCCAATAGAGAGCTTCGACCTGATTACATTGAGTGTAAAATCACCTTTGTATCGCCTATAGTAACGGAGATATGCGAGTTTGAAATTTTATATAATGTTATCGTAAAACGTGAGGCCATAGGTTGCATTACATTGTTTCAACAATCAAAGTGGTTATTTCAAATCTCCACAACGACGACTACAATCATGCACAAATAGATTGTTTACTTTATTGTTATGAGAGTTTCCATGGTAACTAAGCATGAATATTACACATGGATTAAATTTTTCCGTATGAGCCAATAGAGAGCTTCGACCTGATTACATTGAGTGTAAAATCACCTTTGTATCGCCTATAGTAACGGAGATATGCGAGTTTGAAATTTTATATAATGTTATCGTAAAACGTGAGGCCATAGGTTGTATTACATTGTTTCATCAATCAAAGTGGTTATTTCAAATCTCCACAACGACGACTACAATCATGCACAAATAGATTGTTTACTTTATTGTTATGAGAGTTTCCATGGTAACTAAGCATGAATATTACACATGGATTAAATTTTTCCGTATGAGCCAATAGAGAGCTTCGACCTGATTACATTGAGTGTAAAATCACCTTTGTATCGCCTATAGTAACGGAGATATGCGAGTTTGAAATTTTATATAATGTTATCGTAAAACGTGAGGCCATAGGTTGTATTACATTGTTTCATCAATCAAAGTGGTTATTTCAAATCTCCACAACGACGACTACAATCATGCACAAATAGATTGTTTACTTTATTGTTATGAGAGTTTCCATGGTAACTAAACATGAGTATTACACATGGATTAAATTTTTCGCATGAGCCAATAGAGAGCTTCGACCTGATTACATTGAGTGTAAAATCACCTTTGTATCGCCTATAGTAACGTAGATATGCGAGTTTGAAATTTTATATAATGTTATCGTAAAACGTGAGGCCATAGGTTGCATTACATTGTTTCAACAATCAAAGTGGTTATTTCAAATCTCCACGACGATGACTACAATCATGCACAAATAGATTGTTTACTTTATTGTTATGAGAGTTTCCATGGTAACTAAGCAGGAGTACTACACATGGATTAAATTTTTCCCGATGAGCCAATAGAGAGCTTCGACCTGATTACATTGAGTGTAAAATCACCTTTGTATCGCCTATAGTAACGGAGGTATGCGAGTTTGAAATTTTATATAATGTTATCGTAAAACGTGAGGCCATAGGTTGTATTACATTGTTTCATCAATCAAAGTGGTTATTTCAAATCTCCACAACGACGACTACAATCATGCACAAATAGATTGTTTACTTTATTGTTATGAGAGTTTCCATGGTAACTAAGCAGGAGTACTACACATGGATTAAATTTTTCCCGATGAGCCAATAGAGAGCTTCGACCTGATTACATTGAGTGTAAAATCACCTTTGTATCGCCTATAGTAACGGAGATATGCGAGTTTGAAATTTTATATAATGTTATCGTAAAACGTGAGGCCATAGGTTGCATTACATTGTTTCAACAATCAAAGTGGTTATTTCAAATCTCCACAACGACGACTACAATCATGCACAAATAGATTGTTTACTTTATTGTTATGAGAGTTTCCATGGTAACTAAGCATGAATATTACACATGGATTAAATTTTTCCGTATGAGCCAATAGAGAGCTTCGACCTGATTACATTGAGTGTAAAATCACCTTTGTATCGCCTATAGTAACGGAGATATGCGAGTTTGAAATTTTATATAATGTTATCGTAAAACGTGAGGCCATAGGTTGTATTACATTGTTTCATCAATCAAAGTGGTTATTTCAAATCTCCACAACGACGACTATAATCATGCACAAATAGATTGTTTACTTTATTGTTATGAGAGTTTCCATGGTAACTAAGCATAGATATTACACATGGAAAAATTTTTTTCCGCATGAGCCAATAGAGAGCTTCGACCTGATTAGATTGAGTGTAAAATCACCTTTGTATCGCCTATAGTAACGGAGATATGCGAGTTTGAAATTTTATATAATGTTATCGTAAAACGTGAGGCCATAGGTTGTATTACATTGTTTCATCAATCAAAGTGGTTATTTCAAATCTCCACAACGACGACTACAATCATGCACAAATAGATTGTTTACTTTATTGTTATGAGAGTTTCCATGGTAACTAAACATGAGTATTACACATGGATTAAATTTTTCCCGATGAACCAATAGAGAGCTTCGACCTGATTACATTGAGTGTAAAATCACCTTTGTATCGCCTATAGTAACGGAGATATGCGAGTTTGAAATTTTATATAATGTTATCGTAAAACGTGAGGCCATAGGTTGTATTACATTGTTTCATCAATCAAAGTGGTTATTTCAAATCTCCACAACGACGACTACAATCATGCACAAATAGATTGTTTACTTTATTGTTATGAGAGTTTCCATGGTAACTAAGCATAGATATTACACATGGAAAAATTTTTTTCCGCATGAGCCAATAGAGAGCTTCGACCTGATTACATTGAGTGTAAAATCACCTTTGTTTCGCCTATAGTAACGGAGATATGCGAGTTTGAAATTTTATATAATGTTATCGTAAAACGTGAGGCCATAGGTTGTATTACATTGTTTCAACAATCAAAGTGGTTATTTCAAATCTCCACGACGATGACTACAATCATGCACAAATAGATTGTTTACTTTATTGTTATGAGAGTTTCCATGGTAACTAAGCAGGAGTACTACACATGGATTAAATTTTTCCCGATGAGCCAATAGAGAGCTTCGACCTGATTACATTGAGTGTAAAATCACCTTTGTATCTCCTATAGTAACGGAGATATGTGAGTTTGAAATTTTATATAATGTTATCGTAAAACGTGAGGCCATAGGTTGTATTACATTGTTTCACCAATCAAAGTGGTTATTTCAAATCTCCACGACGACGACTACAATCATGCACAAATAGATTCTTTACTTTATTGTTATGAGAGTTTCCATGGTAACTAAGCAGGAGTACTACACATGGATTAAATTTTTCCCGATGAGCCAATAGAGAGCTTCGACCTGATTACATTGAGTGTAAAATCACCTTTGTATCGCCTATAGTAACGGAGGTATGCGAGTTTGAAATTTTATATAATGTTATCGTAAAACGTGAGGCCATAGGTTGTATTACATTGTTTCATCAATCAAAGTGGTTATTTCAAATCTCCACAACGACGACTACAATCATGCACAAATAGATTGTTTACTTTATTGTTATGAGAGTTTCCATGGTAACTAAGCAGGAGTACTACACATGGATTAAATTTTTCCCGATGAGCCAATAGAGAGCTTCGACCTGATTACATTGAGTGTAAAATCACCTTTGTATCTCCTATAGTAACGGAGATATGTGAGTTTGAAATTTTATATAATGTTATCGTAAAACGTGAGGCCATAGGTTGTATTACATTGTTTCAACAATCAAAGTGGTTATTTCAAATCTCCACGACGACGACTACAATCATGCACAAATAGATTCTTTACTTTATTGTTATGAGAGTTTCCATGGTAACTAAGCAGGAGTACTATACATGGATTAAATTTTTCCCGATGAGCGAATAGAGAGCTTCGACCTGATTACATTGAGTGTAAAATCACCTTTGTATCGCCTATAGTAACGGAGGTATGCGAGTTTGAAATTTTATATAATGTTATCGTAAAACGTGAGGCCATAGGTTGTATTACATTGTTTCAACAATCAAAGTGGTTATTTCAAATCTCCACGACGACGACTACAATCATGCACAAATAGATTGTTTACTTTATTGTTATGAGAGTTTCCATGGTAACTAAGCATGAATATTACACATGGATTAAATTTTTCGCATGAGCCAATAGAGAGCTTCGACCTGATTACATTGAGTGTAAAATCACCTTTGTATCGCCTATAGTAACGTAGATATGCGAGTTTGAAATTTTATATAATGTTATCGTAAAACGTGAGGCCATAGGTTGCATTACATTGTTTCAACAATCAAAGTGGTTATTTCAAATCTCCACGACGATGACTACAATCATGCACAAATAGATTGTTTACTTTATTGTTATGAGAGTTTCCATGGTAACTAAGCAGGAGTACTACACATGGATTAAATTTTTCCCGATGAGCCAATAGAGAGCTTCGACCTGATTACATTGAGTGTAAAATCACCTTTGTATCGCCTATAGTAACGGAGGTATGCGAGTTTGAAATTTTATATAATGTTATCGTAAAACGTGAGGCCATAGCTTGTATTACATTGTTTCATCAATCAAAGTGGTTATTTCAAATCTCCACAACGACGACTACAATCATGCACAAATAGATTGTTTACTTTATTGTTATGAGAGTTTCCATGGTAACTAAGCAGGAGTACTACACATGGATTAAATTTTTCCCGATGAGCCAATAGAGAGCTTCGACCTGATTACATTGAGTGTAAAATCACCTTTGTATCGCCTATAGTAACGGAGATATGCGAGTTTGAAATTTTATATAATGTTATCGTAAAACGTGAGGCCATAGGTTGTATTACATTGTTTCATCAATCAAAGTGGTTATTTCAAATCTCCACAACGACGACTACAATCATGCACAAATAGATTGTTTACTTTATTGTTATGAGAGTTTCCATGGTAACTAAGCATAGATATTACACATGGAAAAATTTTTTTCCGCATGAGCCAATAGAGAGCTTCGACCTGATTACATTGAGTGTAAAATCACCTTTGTTTCGCCTATAGTAACGGAGATATGCGAGTTTGAAATTTTATATAATGTTATCGTAAAACGTGAGGCCATAGGTTGCATTACATTGTTTCAACAATCAAAGTGGTTATTTCAAATCTCCACGACGATGACTACAATCATGCACAAATAGATTGTTTACTTTATTGTTATGAGAGTTTCCATGGTAACTAAGCAGGAGTACTACACATGGATTAAATTTTTCCCGATGAGCCAATAGAGAGCTTCGACCTGATTACATTGAGTGTAAAATCACCTTTGTATCTCCTATAGTAACGGAGATATGTGAGTTTGAAATTTTATATAATGTTATCGTAAAACGTGAGGCCATAGGTTGTATTACATTGTTTCACCAATCAAAGTGGTTATTTCAAATCTCCACGACGACGACTACAATCATGCACAAATAGATTCTTTACTTTATTGTTATGAGAGTTTCCATGGTAACTAAGCAGGAGTACTACACATGGATTAAATTTTTCCCGATGAGCCAATAGAGAGCTTCGACCTGATTACATTGAGTGTAAAATCACCTTTGTATCGCCTATAGTAACGGAGGTATGCGAGTTTGAAATTTTATATAATGTTATCGTAAAACGTGAGGCCATAGGTTGTATTACATTGTTTCATCAATCAAAGTGGTTATTTCAAATCTCCACAACGACGACTACAATCATGCACAAATAGATTGTTTACTTTATTGTTATGAGAGTTTCCATGGTAACTAAGCAGGAGTACTACACATGGATTAAATTTTTCTTGATGAGCCAAATGAGAGCTTCGACCTGATTACATTGAGTGTAAAATCACCTTTGTATCTCCTATAGTAACGGAGATATGTGAGTTTGAAATTTTATATAATGTTATCGTAAAACGTGAGGCCATAGGTTGTATTACATTGTTTCAACAATCAAAGTGGTTATTTCAAATCTCCACGACGACAACTACAATCATGCACAAATAGATTGTTTACTTTATTGTTATGAGAGTTTTCATGGTAACTAAGCATGAATATTACACATGGATTAAATTTTTCGCATGAGCCAATAGAGAGCTTCGACCTGATTACATTGAGTGTAAAATCACCTTTGTATCGCCTATAGTAACGTAGATATGCGAGTTTGAAATTTTATATAATGTTATCGTAAAACGTGAGGCCATAGGTTGCATTACATTGTTTCAACAATCAAAGTGGTTATTTCAAATCTCCACGACGATGACTACAATCATGCACAAATAGATTCTTTACTTTATTGTTATGAGAGTTTCCATGGTAACTAAGCAGGAGTACTATACATGGATTAAATTTTTCCCGATGAGCCAATAGAGAGCTTCGACCTGATTACATTGAGTGTAAAATCACCTTTGTATCGCCTATAGTAACGGAGGTATGCGAGTTTGAAATTTTATATAATGTTATCGTAAAACGTGAGGCCATAGGTTGTATTACATTGTTTCAACAATCAAAGTGGTTATTTCAAATCTCCACGACGACGACTACAATCATGCACAAATAGATTGTTTACTTTATTGTTATGAGAGTTTCCATGGTAACTAAGCATGAATATTACACATGGATTAAATTTTTCGCATGAGCCAATAGAGAGCTTCGACCTGATTACATTGAGTGTAAAATCACCTTTGTATCGCCTATAGTAACGTAGATATGCGAGTTTGAAATTTTATATAATGTTATCGTAAAACGTGAGGCCATAGGTTGCATTACATTGTTTCAACAATCAAAGTGGTTATTTCAAATCTCCACGACGATGACTACAATCATGCACAAATAGATTGTTTACTTTATTGTTATGAGAGTTTCCATGGTAACTAAGCAGGAGTACTACACATGGATTAAATTTTTCCCGATGAGCCAATAGAGAGCTTCGACCTGATTACATTGAGTGTAAAATCACCTTTGTATCGCCTATAGTAACGGAGGTATGCGAGTTTGAAATTTTATATAATGTTATCGTAAAACGTGAGGCCATAGCTTGTATTACATTGTTTCATCAATCAAAGTGGTTATTTCAAATCTCCACAACGACGACTACAATCATGCACAAATAGATTGTTTACTTTATTGTTATGAGAGTTTCCATGGTAACTAAGCAGGAGTACTACACATGGATTAAATTTTTCCCGATGAGCCAATAGAGAGCTTCGACCTGATTACATTGAGTGTAAAATCACCTTTGTATCGCCTATAGTAACGGAGATATGCGAGTTTGAAATTTTATATAATGTTATCGTAAAACGTGAGGCCATAGGTTGCATTACATTGTTTCAACAATCAAAGTGGTTATTTCAAATCTCCACAACGACGACTACAATCATGCACAAATAGATTGTTTACTTTATTGTTATGAGAGTTTCCATGGTAACTAAGCAGGAGTACTACACATGGATTAAATTTTTCCCGATGAGCCAATAGAGAGCTTCGACCTGATTACATTGAGTGTAAAATCACCTTTGTATCTCCTATAGTAACGGAGATATGTGAGTTTGAAATTTTATATAATGTTATCGTAAAACGTGAGGCCATAGGTTGTATTACATTGTTTCACCAATCAAAGTGGTTATTTCAAATCTCCACGACGACGACTACAATCATGCACAAATAGATTCTTTACTTTATTGTTATGAGAGTTTCCATGGTAACTAAGCAGGAGTACTACACATGGATTAAATTTTTCCCGATGAGCCAATAGAGAGCTTCGACCTGATTACATTGAGTGTAAAATCACCTTTGTATCGCCTATAGTAACGGAGGTATGCGAGTTTGAAATTTTATATAATGTTATCGTAAAACGTGAGGCCATAGGTTGTATTACATTGTTTCATCAATCAAAGTGGTTATTTCAAATCTCCACAACGACGACTACAATCATGCACAAATAGATTGTTTACTTTATTGTTATGAGAGTTTCCATGGTAACTAAGCAGGAGTACTACACATGGATTAAATTTTTCTTGATGAGCCAAATGAGAGCTTCGACCTGATTACATTGAGTGTAAAATCACCTTTGTATCTCCTATAGTAACGGAGATATGTGAGTTTGAAATTTTATATAATGTTATCGTAAAACGTGAGGCCATAGGTTGTATTACATTGTTTCAACAATCAAAGTGGTTATTTCAAATCTCCACGACGACAACTACAATCATGCACAAATAGATTGTTTACTTTATTGTTATGAGAGTTTTCATGGTAACTAAGCATGAATATTACACATGGATTAAATTTTTCGCATGAGCCAATAGAGAGCTTCGACCTGATTACATTGAGTGTAAAATCACCTTTGTATCGCCTATAGTAACGTAGATATGCGAGTTTGAAATTTTATATAATGTTATCGTAAAACGTGAGGCCATAGGTTGCATTACATTGTTTCAACAATCAAAGTGGTTATTTCAAATCTCCACGACGATGACTACAATCATGCACAAATAGATTGTTTACTTTATTGTTATGAGAGTTTCCATGGTAACTAAGCAGGAGTACTACACATGGATTAAATTTTTCCCGATGAGCCAATAGAGAGCTTCGACCTGATTACATTGAGTGTAAAATCACCTTTGTATCTCCTATAGTAACGGAGATATGTGAGTTTGAAATTTTATATAATGTTATCGTAAAACGTGAGGCCATAGGTTGTATTACATTGTTTCAACAATCAAAGTGGTTATTTCAAATCTCCACGACGACGACTACATACATGCACAAATAGATTCTTTACTTTATTGTTATGAGAGTTTCCATGGTAACTAAGCAGGAGTACTATACATGGATTAAATTTTTCCCGATGAGCCAATAGAGAGCTTCGACCTGATTACATTGAGTGTAAAATCACCTTTGTATCGCCTATAGTAACGGAGGTATGCGAGTTTGAAATTTTATATAATGTTATCGTAAAACGTGAGGCCATAGGTTGTATTACATTGTTTCAACAATCAAAGTGGTTATTTCAAATCTCCACGACGACGACTACAATCATGCACAAATAGATTGTTTACTTTATTGTTATGAGAGTTTCCATGGTAACTAAGCATGAATATTACACATGGATTAAATTTTTCGCATGAGCCAATAGAGAGCTTCGACCTGATTACATTGAGTGTAAAATCACCTTTGTATCGCCTATAGTAACGTAGATATGCGAGTTTGAAATTTTATATAATGTTATCGTAAAACGTGAGGCCATAGGTTGCATTACATTGTTTCAACAATCAAAGTGGTTATTTCAAATCTCCACGACGATGACTACAATCATGCACAAATAGATTGTTTACTTTATTGTTATGAGAGTTTCCATGGTAACTAAGCAGGAGTACTACACATGGATTAAATTTTTCCCGATGAGCCAATAGAGAGCTTCGACCTGATTACATTGAGTGTAAAATCACCTTTGTATCGCCTATAGTAACGGAGATATGCGAGTTTGAAATTTTATATAATGTTATCGTAAAACGTGAGGCCATAGGTTGCATTACATTGTTTCAACAATCAAAGTGGTTATTTCAAATCTCCACAACGACGACTACAATCATGCACAAATAGATTGTTTACTTTATTGTTATGAGAGTTTCCATGGTAACTAAGCAGGAGTACTACACATGGATTAAATTTTTCCCGATGAGCCAATAGAGAGCTTCGACCTGATTACATTGAGTGTAAAATCACCTTTGTATCTCCTATAGTAACGGAGATATGTGAGTTTGAAATTTTATATAATGTTATCGTAAAACGTGAGGCCATAGGTTGTATTACATTGTTTCACCAATCAAAGTGGTTATTTCAAATCTCCACGACGACGACTACAATCATGCACAAATAGATTCTTTACTTTATTGTTATGAGAGTTTCCATGGTAACTAAGCAGGAGTACTACACATGGATTAAATTTTTCCCGATGAGCCAATAGAGAGCTTCGATCTGATTACATTGAGTGTAAAATCACCTTTGTATCGCCTATAGTAACGGAGGTATGCGAGTTTGAAATTTTATATAATGTTATCGTAAAACGTGAGGCCATAGGTTGTATTACATTGTTTCATCAATCAAAGTGGTTATTTCAAATCTCCACAACGACAACTACAATCATGCACAAATAGATTGTTTACTTTATTGTTATGAGAGTTTTCATGGTAACTAAGCATGAATATTACACATGGATTAAATTTTTCGCATGAGCCAATAGAGAGCTTCGACCTGATTACATTGAGTGTAAAATCACCTTTGTATCGCCTATAGTAACGTAGATATGCGAGTTTGAAATTTTATATAATGTTATCGTAAAACGTGAGGCCATAGGTTGCATTACATTGTTTCAACAATCAAAGTGGTTATATCAAATCTCCACGACGATGGCTACAATCATGCACAAATAGATTGTTTACTTTATTGTTATGAGAGTTTCCATGGTAACTAAGCAGGAGTACTACACATGGATTAAATTTTTCCCGATGAGCCAATAGAGAGCTTCGACCTGATTACATTGAGTGTAAAATCACCTTTGTATCTCCTATAGTAACGGAGATATGTGAGTTTGAAATTTTATATAATGTTATCGTAAAACGTGAGGCCATAGGTTGTATTACATTGTTTCATCAATCAAAGTGGTTATTTCAAATCTCCACAACGACGACTACAATCATGCACAAATAGATTGTTTACTTTATTGTTATGAGAGTTTCCATGGTAACTAAACATGAGTATTACACATGGATTAAATTTTTCCCGATGAACCAATAGAGAGCTTCGACCTGATTACATTGAGTGTAAAATCACCTTTGTAACGCCTATAGTAACGGAGATATGCGAGTTTGAAATTTTATATAATGTTATCGTAAAACGTGAGGCCATAGGTTGTATTACATTGTTTCATCAATCAAAGTGGTTATTTCAAATCTCCACAACGACGACTACAATCATGCACAAATAGATTGTTTACTTTATTGTTATGAGAGTTTCCATGGTAACTAAGCATAGATATTACACATGGAAAAATTTTTTTCCGCATGAGCCAATAGAGAGCTTCGACCTGATTACATTGAGTGTAAAATCACCTTTGTTTCGCCTATAGTAACGGAGATATGCGAGTTTGAAATTTTATATAATGTTATCGTAAAACGTGAGGCCATAGGTTGTATTACATTGTTTCAACAATCAAAGTGGTTATTTCAAATCTCCACGACGATGACTACAATCATGCACAAATAGATTGTTTACTTTATTGTTATGAGAGTTTCCATGGTAACTAAGCAGGAGTACTACACATGGATTAAATTTTTCCCGATGAGCCAATAGAGAGCTTCGACCTGATTACATTGAGTGTAAAATCACCTTTGTATCTCCTATAGTAACGGAGATATGTGAGTTTGAAATTTTATATAATGTTATCGTAAAACGTGAGGCCATAGGTTGTATTACATTGTTTCACCAATCAAAGTGGTTATTTCAAATCTCCACGACGACGACTACAATCATGCACAAATAGATTCTTTACTTTATTGTTATGAGAGTTTCCATGGTAACTAAGCAGGAGTACTACACATGGATTAAATTTTTCCCGATGAGCCAATAGAGAGCTTCGACCTGATTACATTGAGTGTAAAATCACCTTTGTATCGCCTATAGTAACGGAGGTATGCGAGTTTGAAATTTTATATAATGTTATCGTAAAACGTGAGGCCATAGGTTGTATTACATTGTTTCATCAATCAAAGTGGTTATTTCAAATCTCCACAACGACGACTACAATCATGCACAAATAGATTGTTTACTTTATTGTTATGAGAGTTTCCATGGTAACTAAGCAGGAGTACTACACATGGATTAAATTTTTCTTGATGAGCCAAATGAGAGCTTCGACCTGATTACATTGAGTGTAAAATCACCTTTGTATCTCCTATAGTAACGGAGATATGTGAGTTTGAAATTTTATATAATGTTATCGTAAAACGTGAGGCCATAGGTTGTATTACATTGTTTCAACAATCAAAGTGGTTATTTCAAATCTCCACGACGACAACTACAATCATGCACAAATAGATTGTTTACTTTATTGTTATGAGAGTTTTCATGGTAACTAAGCATGAATATTACACATGGATTAAATTTTTCGCATGAGCCAATAGAGAGCTTCGACCTGATTACATTGAGTGTAAAATCACCTTTGTATCGCCTATAGTAACGTAGATATGCGAGTTTGAAATTTTATATAATGTTATCGTAAAACGTGAGGCCATAGGTTGCATTACATTGTTTCAACAATCAAAGTGGTTATTTCAAATCTCCACGACGATGACTACAATCATGCACAAATAGATTGTTTACTTTATTGTTATGAGAGTTTCCATGGTAACTAAGCAGGAGTACTACACATGGATTAAATTTTTCCCGATGAGCCAATAGAGAGCTTCGACCTGATTACATTGAGTGTAAAATCACCTTTGTATCTCCTATAGTAACGGAGATATGTGAGTTTGAAATTTTATATAATGTTATCGTAAAACGTGAGGCCATAGGTTGTATTACATTGTTTCAACAATCAAAGTGGTTATTTCAAATCTCCACGACGACGACTACAATCATGCACAAATAGATTCTTTACTTTATTGTTATGAGAGTTTCCATGGTAACTAAGCAGGAGTACTATACATGGATTAAATTTTTCCCGATGAGCGAATAGAGAGCTTCGACCTGATTACATTGAGTGTAAAATCACCTTTGTATCGCCTATAGTAACGGAGGTATGCGAGTTTGAAATTTTATATAATGTTATCGTAAAACGTGAGGCCATAGGTTGTATTACATTGTTTCAACAATCAAAGTGGTTATTTCAAATCTCCACGACGACGACTACAATCATGCACAAATAGATTGTTTACTTTATTGTTATGAGAGTTTCCATGGTAACTAAGCATGAATATTACACATGGATTAAATTTTTCGCATGAGCCAATAGAGAGCTTCGACCTGATTACATTGAGTGTAAAATCACCTTTGTATCGCCTATAGTAACGTAGATATGCGAGTTTGAAATTTTATATAATGTTATCGTAAAACGTGAGGCCATAGGTTGCATTACATTGTTTCAACAATCAAAGTGGTTATTTCAAATCTCCACGACGATGACTACAATCATGCACAAATAGATTGTTTACTTTATTGTTATGAGAGTTTCCATGGTAACTAAGCAGGAGTACTACACATGGATTAAATTTTTCCCGATGAGCCAATAGAGAGCTTCGACCTGATTACATTGAGTGTAAAATCACCTTTGTATCGCCTATAGTAACGGAGGTATGCGAGTTTGAAATTTTATATAATGTTATCGTAAAACGTGAGGCCATAGCTTGTATTACATTGTTTCATCAATCAAAGTGGTTATTTCAAATCTCCACAACGACGACTACAATCATGCACAAATAGATTGTTTACTTTATTGTTATGAGAGTTTCCATGGTAACTAAGCAGGAGTACTACACATGGATTAAATTTTTCCCGATGAGCCAATAGAGAGCTTCGACCTGATTACATTGAGTGTAAAATCACCTTTGTATCGCCTATAGTAACGGAGATATGCGAGTTTGAAATTTTATATAATGTTATCGTAAAACGTGAGGCCATAGGTTGTATTACATTGTTTCATCAATCAAAGTGGTTATTTCAAATCTCCACAACGACGACTACAATCATGCACAAATAGATTGTTTACTTTATTGTTATGAGAGTTTCCATGGTAACTAAGCATAGATATTACACATGGAAAAATTTTTTTCCGCATGAGCCAATAGAGAGCTTCGACCTGATTACATTGAGTGTAAAATCACCTTTGTTTCGCCTATAGTAACGGAGATATGCGAGTTTGAAATTTTATATAATGTTATCGTAAAACGTGAGGCCATAGGTTGCATTACATTGTTTCAACAATCAAAGTGGTTATTTCAAATCTCCACGACGATGACTACAATCATGCACAAATAGATTGTTTACTTTATTGTTATGAGAGTTTCCATGGTAACTAAGCAGGAGTACTACACATGGATTAAATTTTTCCCGATGAGCCAATAGAGAGCTTCGACCTGATTACATTGAGTGTAAAATCACCTTTGTATCTCCTATAGTAACGGAGATATGTGAGTTTGAAATTTTATATAATGTTATCGTAAAACGTGAGGCCATAGGTTGTATTACATTGTTTCACCAATCAAAGTGGTTATTTCAAATCTCCACGACGACGACTACAATCATGCACAAATAGATTCTTTACTTTATTGTTATGAGAGTTTCCATGGTAACTAAGCAGGAGTACTACACATGGATTAAATTTTTCCCGATGAGCCAATAGAGAGCTTCGACCTGATTACATTGAGTGTAAAATCACCTTTGTATCGCCTATAGTAACGGAGGTATGCGAGTTTGAAATTTTATATAATGTTATCGTAAAACGTGAGGCCATAGGTTGTATTACATTGTTTCATCAATCAAAGTGGTTATTTCAAATCTCCACAACGACGACTACAATCATGCACAAATAGATTGTTTACTTTATTGTTATGAGAGTTTCCATGGTAACTAAGCAGGAGTACTACACATGGATTAAATTTTTCTTGATGAGCCAAATGAGAGCTTCGACCTGATTACATTGAGTGTAAAATCACCTTTGTATCTCCTATAGTAACGGAGATATGTGAGTTTGAAATTTTATATAATGTTATCGTAAAACGTGAGGCCATAGGTTGTATTACATTGTTTCAACAATCAAAGTGGTTATTTCAAATCTCCACGACGACAACTACAATCATGCACAAATAGATTGTTTACTTTATTGTTATGAGAGTTTTCATGGTAACTAAGCATGAATATTACACATGGATTAAATTTTTCGCATGAGCCAATAGAGAGCTTCGACCTGATTACATTGAGTGTAAAATCACCTTTGTATCGCCTATAGTAACGTAGATATGCGAGTTTGAAATTTTATATAATGTTATCGTAAAACGTGAGGCCATAGGTTGCATTACATTGTTTCAACAATCAAAGTGGTTATTTCAAATCTCCACGACGATGACTACAATCATGCACAAATAGATTCTTTACTTTATTGTTATGAGAGTTTCCATGGTAACTAAGCAGGAGTACTATACATGGATTAAATTTTTCCCGATGAGCCAATAGAGAGCTTCGACCTGATTACATTGAGTGTAAAATCACCTTTGTATCGCCTATAGTAACGGAGGTATGCGAGTTTGAAATTTTATATAATGTTATCGTAAAACGTGAGGCCATAGGTTGTATTACATTGTTTCAACAATCAAAGTGGTTATTTCAAATCTCCACGACGACGACTACAATCATGCACAAATAGATTGTTTACTTTATTGTTATGAGAGTTTCCATGGTAACTAAGCATGAATATTACACATGGATTAAATTTTTCGCATGAGCCAATAGAGAGCTTCGACCTGATTACATTGAGTGTAAAATCACCTTTGTATCGCCTATAGTAACGTAGATATGCGAGTTTGAAATTTTATATAATGTTATCGTAAAACGTGAGGCCATAGGTTGCATTACATTGTTTCAACAATCAAAGTGGTTATTTCAAATCTCCACGACGATGACTACAATCATGCACAAATAGATTGTTTACTTTATTGTTATGAGAGTTTCCATGGTAACTAAGCAGGAGTACTACACATGGATTAAATTTTTCCCGATGAGCCAATAGAGAGCTTCGACCTGATTACATTGAGTGTAAAATCACCTTTGTATCGCCTATAGTAACGGAGGTATGCGAGTTTGAAATTTTATATAATGTTATCGTAAAACGTGAGGCCATAGCTTGTATTACATTGTTTCATCAATCAAAGTGGTTATTTCAAATCTCCACAACGACGACTACAATCATGCACAAATAGATTGTTTACTTTATTGTTATGAGAGTTTCCATGGTAACTAAGCAGGAGTACTACACATGGATTAAATTTTTCCCGATGAGCCAATAGAGAGCTTCGACCTGATTACATTGAGTGTAAAATCACCTTTGTATCGCCTATAGTAACGGAGATATGCGAGTTTGAAATTTTATATAATGTTATCGTAAAACGTGAGGCCATAGGTTGCATTACATTGTTTCAACAATCAAAGTGGTTATTTCAAATCTCCACAACGACGACTACAATCATGCACAAATAGATTGTTTACTTTATTGTTATGAGAGTTTCCATGGTAACTAAGCAGGAGTACTACACATGGATTAAATTTTTCCCGATGAGCCAATAGAGAGCTTCGACCTGATTACATTGAGTGTAAAATCACCTTTGTATCTCCTATAGTAACGGAGATATGTGAGTTTGAAATTTTATATAATGTTATCGTAAAACGTGAGGCCATAGGTTGTATTACATTGTTTCACCAATCAAAGTGGTTATTTCAAATCTCCACGACGACGACTACAATCATGCACAAATAGATTCTTTACTTTATTGTTATGAGAGTTTCCATGGTAACTAAGCAGGAGTACTACACATGGATTAAATTTTTCCCGATGAGCCAATAGAGAGCTTCGACCTGATTACATTGAGTGTAAAATCACCTTTGTATCGCCTATAGTAACGGAGGTATGCGAGTTTGAAATTTTATATAATGTTATCGTAAAACGTGAGGCCATAGGTTGTATTACATTGTTTCATCAATCAAAGTGGTTATTTCAAATCTCCACAACGACGACTACAATCATGCACAAATAGATTGTTTACTTTATTGTTATGAGAGTTTCCATGGTAACTAAGCAGGAGTACTACACATGGATTAAATTTTTCTTGATGAGCCAAATGAGAGCTTCGACCTGATTACATTGAGTGTAAAATCACCTTTGTATCTCCTATAGTAACGGAGATATGTGAGTTTGAAATTTTATATAATGTTATCGTAAAACGTGAGGCCATAGGTTGTATTACATTGTTTCAACAATCAAAGTGGTTATTTCAAATCTCCACGACGACAACTACAATCATGCACAAATAGATTGTTTACTTTATTGTTATGAGAGTTTTCATGGTAACTAAGCATGAATATTACACATGGATTAAATTTTTCGCATGAGCCAATAGAGAGCTTCGACCTGATTACATTGAGTGTAAAATCACCTTTGTATCGCCTATAGTAACGTAGATATGCGAGTTTGAAATTTTATATAATGTTATCGTAAAACGTGAGGCCATAGGTTGCATTACATTGTTTCAACAATCAAAGTGGTTATTTCAAATCTCCACGACGATGACTACAATCATGCACAAATAGATTGTTTACTTTATTGTTATGAGAGTTTCCATGGTAACTAAGCAGGAGTACTACACATGGATTAAATTTTTCCCGATGAGCCAATAGAGAGCTTCGACCTGATTACATTGAGTGTAAAATCACCTTTGTATCTCCTATAGTAACGGAGATATGTGAGTTTGAAATTTTATATAATGTTATCGTAAAACGTGAGGCCATAGGTTGTATTACATTGTTTCAACAATCAAAGTGGTTATTTCAAATCTCCACGACGACGACTACATACATGCACAAATAGATTCTTTACTTTATTGTTATGAGAGTTTCCATGGTAACTAAGCAGGAGTACTATACATGGATTAAATTTTTCCCGATGAGCCAATAGAGAGCTTCGACCTGATTACATTGAGTGTAAAATCACCTTTGTATCGCCTATAGTAACGGAGGTATGCGAGTTTGAAATTTTATATAATGTTATCGTAAAACGTGAGGCCATAGGTTGTATTACATTGTTTCAACAATCAAAGTGGTTATTTCAAATCTCCACGACGACGACTACAATCATGCACAAATAGATTGTTTACTTTATTGTTATGAGAGTTTCCATGGTAACTAAGCATGAATATTACACATGGATTAAATTTTTCGCATGAGCCAATAGAGAGCTTCGACCTGATTACATTGAGTGTAAAATCACCTTTGTATCGCCTATAGTAACGTAGATATGCGAGTTTGAAATTTTATATAATGTTATCGTAAAACGTGAGGCCATAGGTTGCATTACATTGTTTCAACAATCAAAGTGGTTATTTCAAATCTCCACGACGATGACTACAATCATGCACAAATAGATTGTTTACTTTATTGTTATGAGAGTTTCCATGGTAACTAAGCAGGAGTACTACACATGGATTAAATTTTTCCCGATGAGCCAATAGAGAGCTTCGACCTGATTACATTGAGTGTAAAATCACCTTTGTATCGCCTATAGTAACGGAGATATGCGAGTTTGAAATTTTATATAATGTTATCGTAAAACGTGAGGCCATAGGTTGCATTACATTGTTTCAACAATCAAAGTGGTTATTTCAAATCTCCACAACGACGACTACAATCATGCACAAATAGATTGTTTACTTTATTGTTATGAGAGTTTCCATGGTAACTAAGCAGGAGTACTACACATGGATTAAATTTTTCCCGATGAGCCAATAGAGAGCTTCGACCTGATTACATTGAGTGTAAAATCACCTTTGTATCTCCTATAGTAACGGAGATATGTGAGTTTGAAATTTTATATAATGTTATCGTAAAACGTGAGGCCATAGGTTGTATTACATTGTTTCACCAATCAAAGTGGTTATTTCAAATCTCCACGACGACGACTACAATCATGCACAAATAGATTCTTTACTTTATTGTTATGAGAGTTTCCATGGTAACTAAGCAGGAGTACTACACATGGATTAAATTTTTCCCGATGAGCCAATAGAGAGCTTCGACCTGATTACATTGAGTGTAAAATCACCTTTGTATCGCCTATAGTAACGGAGGTATGCGAGTTTGAAATTTTATATAATGTTATCGTAAAACGTGAGGCCATAGGTTGTATTACATTGTTTCATCAATCAAAGTGGTTATTTCAAATCTCCACAACGACGACTACAATCATGCACAAATAGATTGTTTACTTTATTGTTATGAGAGTTTCCATGGTAACTAAGCAGGAGTACTACACATGGATTAAATTTTTCTTGATGAGCCAAATGAGAGCTTCGACCTGATTACATTGAGTGTAAAATCACCTTTGTATCTCCTATAGTAACGGAGATATGTGAGTTTGAAATTTTATATAATGTTATCGTAAAACGTGAGGCCATAGGTTGTATTACATTGTTTCAACAATCAAAGTGGTTATTTCAAATCTCCACGACGACAACTACAATCATGCACAAATAGATTGTTTACTTTATTGTTATGAGAGTTTTCATGGTAACTAAGCATGAATATTACACATGGATTAAATTTTTCGCATGAGCCAATAGAGAGCTTCGACCTGATTACATTGAGTGTAAAATCACCTTTGTATCGCCTATAGTAACGTAGATATGCGAGTTTGAAATTTTATATAATGTTATCGTAAAACGTGAGGCCATAGGTTGCATTACATTGTTTCAACAATCAAAGTGGTTATATCAAATCTCCACGACGATGACTACAATCATGCACAAATAGATTGTTTACTTTATTGTTATGAGAGTTTCCATGGTAACTAAGCAGGAGTACTACACATGGATTAAATTTTTCCCGATGAGCCAATAGAGAGCTTCGACCTGATTACATTGAGTGTAAAATCACCTTTGTATCTCCTATAGTAACGGAGATATGTGAGTTTGAAATTTTATATAATGTTATCGTAAAACGTGAGGCCATAGGTTGTATTACATTGTTTCAACAATCAAAGTGGTTATTTCAAATCTCCACGACGACGACTACAATCATGCACAAATAGATTCTTTACTTTATTGTTATGAGAGTTTCCATGGTAACTAAGCAGGAGTACTATACATGGATTAAATTTTTCCCGATGAGCCAATAGAGAGCTTCGACCTGATTACATTGAGTGTAAAATCACCTTTGTATCGCCTATAGTAACGGAGGTATGCGAGTTTGAAATTTTATATAATGTTATCGTAAAACGTGAGGCCATAGGTTGTATTACATTGTTTCAACAATCAAAGTGGTTATTTCAAATCTCCACGACGACGACTACAATCATGCACAAATAGATTGTTTACTTTATTGTTATGAGAGTTTCCATGGTAACTAAGCATGAATATTACACATGGATTAAATTTTTCGCATGAGCCAATAGAGAGCTTCGACCTGATTACATTGAGTGTAAAATCACCTTTGTATCGCCTATAGTAACGTAGATATGCGAGTTTGAAATTTTATATAATGTTATCGTAAAACGTGAGGCCATAGGTTGCATTACATTGTTTCAACAATCAAAGTGGTTATTTCAAATCTCCACGACGATGACTACAATCATGGACAAATAGATTGTTTACTTTATTGTTATGAGAGTTTCCATGGTAACTAAGCAGGAGTACTACACATGGATTAAATTTTTCGCATGAGCCAATAGAGAGCTTCGACCTGATTGCATTGAGTGTAAAATCACCTTTGTATCGCCTATAGTAACGTAGATATGCGAGTTTGAAATTTTATATAATGTTATCGTAAAACGTGAGGCCATAGGTTGCATTACATTGTTTCAACAATCAAAGTGGTTATTTCAAATCTCCACGACGATGACTACAATCATGCACAAATAGATTGTTTACTTTATTGTTATGAGAGTTTCCATGGTAACTAAGCAGGAGTACTACACATGGATTAAATTTTTCCCGATGAGCCAATAGAGAGCTTCGACCTGATTACATTGAGTGTAAAATCACCTTTGTATCGCCTATAGTAACGGAGGTATGCGAGTTTGAAATTTTATATAATGTTATCGTAAAACGTGAGGCCATAGGTTGTATTACATTGTTTCATCAATCAAAGTGGTTATTTCAAATCTCCACAACGACGACTACAATCATGCACAAATAGATTGTTTACTTTATTGTTATGAGAGTTTCCATGGTAACTAAGCAGGAGTACTACACATGGATTAAATTTTTCCCGATGAGCCAATAGAGAGCTTCGACCTGATTACATTGAGTGTAAAATCACCTTTGTATCGCCTATAGTAACGGAGATATGCGAGTTTGAAATTTTATATAATGTTATCGTAAAACGTGAGGCCATAGGTTGCATTACATTGTTTCAACAATCAAAGTGGTTATTTCAAATCTCCACAACGACGACTACAATCATGCACAAATAGATTGTTTACTTTATTGTTATGAGAGTTTCCATGGTAACTAAGCAGGAGTACTACACATGGATTAAATTTTTCCCGATGAGCCAATAGAGAGCTTCGACCTGATTACATTGAGTGTAAAATCACCTTTGTATCTCCTATAGTAACGGAGATATGTGAGTTTGAAATTTTATATAATGTTATCGTAAAACGTGAGGCCATAGGTTGTATTACATTGTTTCACCAATCAAAGTGGTTATTTCAAATCTCCACGACGACGACTACAATCATGCACAAATAGATTCTTTACTTTATTGTTATGAGAGTTTCCATGGTAACTAAGCAGGAGTACTACACATGGATTAAATTTTTCCCGATGAGCCAATAGAGAGCTTCGACCTGATTACATTGAGTGTAAAATCACCTTTGTATCGCCTATAGTAACGGAGGTATGCGAGTTTGAAATTTTATATAATGTTATCGTAAAACGTGAGGCCATAGGTTGTATTACATTGTTTCATCAATCAAAGTGGTTATTTCAAATCTCCACAACGACGACTACAATCATGCACAAATAGATTGTTTACTTTATTGTTATGAGAGTTTCCATGGTAACTAAGCAGGAGTACTACACATGGATTAAATTTTTCTTGATGAGCCAAATGAGAGCTTCGACCTGATTACATTGAGTGTAAAATCACCTTTGTATCTCCTATAGTAACGGAGATATGTGAGTTTGAAATTTTATATAATGTTATCGTAAAACGTGAGGCCATAGGTTGTATTACATTGTTTCAACAATCAAAGTGGTTATTTCAAATCTCCACGACGACAACTACAATCATGCACAAATAGATTGTTTACTTTATTGTTATGAGAGTTTTCATGGTAACTAAGCATGAATATTACACATGGATTAAATTTTTCGCATGAGCCAATAGAGAGCTTCGACCTGATTACATTGAGTGTAAAATCACCTTTGTATCGCCTATAGTAACGTAGATATGCGAGTTTGAAATTTTATATAATGTTATCGTAAAACGTGAGGCCATAGGTTGCATTACATTGTTTCAACAATCAAAGTGGTTATATCAAATCTCCACGACGATGACTACAATCATGCACAAATAGATTGTTTACTTTATTGTTATGAGAGTTTCCATGGTAACTAAGCAGGAGTACTACACATGGATTAAATTTTTCCCGATGAGCCAATAGAGAGCTTCGACCTGATTACATTGAGTGTAAAATCACCTTTGTATCTCCTATAGTAACGGAGATATGTGAGTTTGAAATTTTATATAATGTTATCGTAAAACGTGAGGCCATAGTTTGTATTACATTGTTTCAACAATCAAAGTGGTTATTTCAAATCTCCACGACGACGACTACAATCATGCACAAATAGATTCTTTACTTTATTGTTATGAGAGTTTCCATGGTAACTAAGCAGGAGTACTATACATGGATTAAATTTTTCCCGATGAGCCAATAGAGAGCTTCGACCTGATTACATTGAGTGTAAAATCACCTTTGTATCGCCTATAGTAACGGAGGTATGCGAGTTTGAAATTTTATATAATGTTATCGTAAAACGTGAGGCCATAGGTTGTATTACATTGTTTCAACAATCAAAGTGGTTATTTCAAATCTCCACGACGACGACTACAATCATGCACAAATAGATTGTTTACTTTATTGTTATGAGAGTTTCCATGGTAACTAAGCATGAATATTACACATGGATTAAATTTTTCGCATGAGCCAATAGAGAGCTTCGACCTGATTACATTGAGTGTAAAATCACCTTTGTATCGCCTATAGTAACGTAGATATGCGAGTTTGAAATTTTATATAATGTTATCGTAAAACGTGAGGCCATAGGTTGCATTACATTGTTTCAACAATCAAAGTGGTTATTTCAAATCTCCACGACGATGACTACAATCATGCACAAATAGATTGTTTACTTTATTGTTATGAGAGTTTCCATGGTAACTAAGCAGGAGTACTACACATGGATTAAATTTTTCCCGATGAGCCAATAGAGAGCTTCGACCTGATTACATTGAGTGTAAAATCACCTTTGTATCGCCTATAGTAACGGAGGTATGCGAGTTTGAAATTTTATATAATGTTATCGTAAAACGTGAGGCCATAGGTTGTATTACATTGTTTCATCAATCAAAGTGGTTATTTCAAATCTCCACAACGACGACTACAATCATGCACAAATAGATTGTTTACTTTATTGTTATGAGAGTTTCCATGGTAACTAAGCAGGAGTACTACACATGGATTAAATTTTTCCCGATGAGCCAATAGAGAGCTTCGACCTGATTACATTGAGTGTAAAATCACCTTTGTATCGCCTATAGTAACGGAGATATGCGAGTTTGAAATTTTATATAATGTTATCGTAAAACGTGAGGCCATAGGTTGCATTACATTGTTTCAACAATCAAAGTGGTTATTTCAAATCTCCACGACGATGACTACAATCATGGACAAATAGATTGTTTACTTTATTGTTATGAGAGTTTCCATGGTAACTAAGCAGGAGTACTACACATGGATTAAATTTTTCGCATGAGCCAATAGAGAGCTTCGACCTGATTGCATTGAGTGTAAAATCACCTTTGTATCGCCTATAGTAACGTAGATATGCGAGTTTGAAATTTTATATAATGTTATCGTAAAACGTGAGGCCATAGGTTGCATTACATTGTTTCAACAATCAAAGTGGTTATTTCAAATCTCCACGACGATGACTACAATCATGCACAAATAGATTGTTTACTTTATTGTTATGAGAGTTTCCATGGTAACTAAGCAGGAGTACTACACATGGATTAAATTTTTCCCGATGAGCCAATAGAGAGCTTCGACCTGATTACATTGAGTGTAAAATCACCTTTGTATCGCCTATAGTAACGGAGGTATGCGAGTTTGAAATTTTATATAATGTTATCGTAAAACGTGAGGCCATAGGTTGTATTACATTGTTTCATCAATCAAAGTGGTTATTTCAAATCTCCACAACGACGACTACAATCATGCACAAATAGATTGTTTACTTTATTGTTATGAGAGTTTCCATGGTAACTAAGCAGGAGTACTACACATGGATTAAATTTTTCCCGATGAGCCAATAGAGAGCTTCGACCTGATTACATTGAGTGTAAAATCACCTTTGTATCGCCTATAGTAACGGAGATATGCGAGTTTGAAATTTTATATAATGTTATCGTAAAACGTGAGGCCATAGGTTGCATTACATTGTTTCAACAATCAAAGTGGTTATTTCAAATCTCCACAACGACGACTACAATCATGCACAAATAGATTGTTTACTTTATTGTTATGAGAGTTTCCATGGTAACTAAGCAGGAGTACTACACATGGATTAAATTTTTCCCGATGAGCCAATAGAGAGCTTCGACCTGATTACATTGAGTGTAAAATCACCTTTGTATCTCCTATAGTAACGGAGATATGTGAGTTTGAAATTTTATATAATGTTATCGTAAAACGTGAGGCCATAGGTTGTATTACATTGTTTCACCAATCAAAGTGGTTATTTCAAATCTCCACGACGACGACTACAATCATGCACAAATAGATTCTTTACTTTATTGTTATGAGAGTTTCCATGGTAACTAAGCAGGAGTACTACACATGGATTAAATTTTTCCCGATGAGCCAATAGAGAGCTTCGACCTGATTACATTGAGTGTAAAATCACCTTTGTATCGCCTATAGTAACGGAGGTATGCGAGTTTGAAATTTTATATAATGTTATCGTAAAACGTGAGGCCATAGGTTGTATTACATTGTTTCATCAATCAAAGTGGTTATTTCAAATCTCCACAACGACGACTACAATCATGCACAAATAGATTGTTTACTTTATTGTTATGAGAGTTTCCATGGTAACTAAGCAGGAGTACTACACATGGATTAAATTTTTCTTGATGAGCCAAATGAGAGCTTCGACCTGATTACATTGAGTGTAAAATCACCTTTGTATCTCCTATAGTAACGGAGATATGTGAGTTTGAAATTTTATATAATGTTATCGTAAAACGTGAGGCCATAGGTTGTATTACATTGTTTCAACAATCAAAGTGGTTATTTCAAATCTCCACGACGACAACTACAATCATGCACAAATAGATTGTTTACTTTATTGTTATGAGAGTTTTCATGGTAACTAAGCATGAATATTACACATGGATTAAATTTTTCGCATGAGCCAATAGAGAGCTTCGACCTGATTACATTGAGTGTAAAATCACCTTTGTATCGCCTATAGTAACGTAGATATGCGAGTTTGAAATTTTATATAATGTTATCGTAAAACGTGAGGCCATAGGTTGCATTACATTGTTTCAACAATCAAAGTGGTTATATCAAATCTCCACGACGATGACTACAATCATGCACAAATAGATTGTTTACTTTATTGTTATGAGAGTTTCCATGGTAACTAAGCAGGAGTACTACACATGGATTAAATTTTTCCCGATGAGCCAATAGAGAGCTTCGACCTGATTACATTGAGTGTAAAATCACCTTTGTATCTCCTATAGTAACGGAGATATGTGAGTTTGAAATTTTATATAATGTTATCGTAAAACGTGAGGCCATAGTTTGTATTACATTGTTTCAACAATCAAAGTGGTTATTTCAAATCTCCACGACGACGACTACAATCATGCACAAATAGATTCTTTACTTTATTGTTATGAGAGTTTCCATGGTAACTAAGCAGGAGTACTATACATGGATTAAATTTTTCCCGATGAGCCAATAGAGAGCTTCGACCTGATTACATTGAGTGTAAAATCACCTTTGTATCGCCTATAGTAACGGAGGTATGCGAGTTTGAAATTTTATATAATGTTATCGTAAAACGTGAGGCCATAGGTTGTATTACATTGTTTCAACAATCAAAGTGGTTATTTCAAATCTCCACGACGACGACTACAATCATGCACAAATAGATTGTTTACTTTATTGTTATGAGAGTTTCCATGGTAACTAAGCATGAATATTACACATGGATTAAATTTTTCGCATGAGCCAATAGAGAGCTTCGACCTGATTACATTGAGTGTAAAATCACCTTTGTATCGCCTATAGTAACGTAGATATGCGAGTTTGAAATTTTATATAATGTTATCGTAAAACGTGAGGCCATAGGTTGCATTACATTGTTTCAACAATCAAAGTGGTTATTTCAAATCTCCACGACGATGACTACAATCATGCACAAATAGATTGTTTACTTTATTGTTATGAGAGTTTCCATGGTAACTAAGCAGGAGTACTACACATGGATTAAATTTTTCCCGATGAGCCAATAGAGAGCTTCGACCTGATTACATTGAGTGTAAAATCACCTTTGTATCGCCTATAGTAACGGAGGTATGCGAGTTTGAAATTTTATATAATGTTATCGTAAAACGTGAGGCCATAGGTTGTATTACATTGTTTCATCAATCAAAGTGGTTATTTCAAATCTCCACAACGACGACTACAATCATGCACAAATAGATTGTTTACTTTATTGTTATGAGAGTTTCCATGGTAACTAAGCAGGAGTACTACACATGGATTAAATTTTTCCCGATGAGCCAATAGAGAGCTTCGACCTGATTACATTGAGTGTAAAATCACCTTTGTATCGCCTATAGTAACGGAGATATGCGAGTTTGAAATTTTATATAATGTTATCGTAAAACGTGAGGCCATAGGTTGCATTACATTGTTTCATCAATCAAAGTGGTTATTTCAAATCTCCACAACGACGACTACAATCATGCACAAATAGATTGTTTACTTTATTGTTATGAGAGTTTCCATGGTAACTAAGCATAGATATTACACATGGAAAAAATTTTTTCCGCATGAGCCAATAGAGAGCTTCGACCTGATTACATTGAGTGTAAAATCACCTTTGTATCGCCTATAGTAACGGAGATATGCGAGTTTGAAATTTTATATAATGTTATCGTAAAACGTGAGGCCATAGGTTGTATTACATTGTTTCATCAATCAAAGTGGTTATTTCAAATCTCCACAACGACGACTACAATCATGCACAAATAGATTGTTTACTTTATTGTTATGAGAGTTTCCATGGTAACTAAGCAGGAGTACTACACATGGATTAAATTTTTCTTGATGAGCCAAATGAGAGCTTCGACCTGATTACATTGAGTGTAAAATCACCTTTGTATCTCCTATAGTAACGGAGATATGTGAGTTTGAAATTTTATATAATGTTATCGTAAAACGTGAGGCCATAGGTTGTATTACATTGTTTCAACAATCAAAGTGGTTATTTCAAATCTCCACGACGACGACTACAATCATGCACAAATAGATTGTTTACTTTATTGTTATGAGAGTTTCCATGGTAACTAAGCATGAATATTACACATGGATTAAATTTTTCGCATGAGCCAATAGAGAGCTTCGACCTGATTACATTGAGTGTAAAATCACCTTTGTATCGCCTATAGTAACGTAGATATGCGAGTTTGAAATTTTATATAATGTTATCGTAAAACGTGAGGCCATAGGTTGCATTACATTGTTTCAACAATCAAAGTGGTTATTTCAAATCTCCACGACGATGACTACAATCATGCACAAATAGATTGTTTACTTTATTGTTATGAGAGTTTCCATGGTAACTAAGCAGGAGTACTACACATGGATTAAATTTTTCCCGATGAGCCAATAGAGAGCTTCGACCTGATTACATTGAGTGTAAAATCACCTTTGTATCGCCTATAGTAACGGAGGTATGCGAGTTTGAAATTTTATATAATGTTATCGTAAAACGTGAGGCCATAGGTTGTATTACATTGTTTCATCAATCAAAGTGGTTATTTCAAATCTCCACAACGACGACTACAATCATGCACAAATAGATTGTTTACTTTATTGTTATGAGAGTTTCCATGGTAACTAAGCAGGAGTACTATACATTAATTAAATTTTTCCCGATGAGCCAATAGAGAGCTTCGACCTGATTACATTGAGTGTAAAATCACCTTTGTATCGCCTATAGTAACGGAGGTATGCGAGTTTGAAATTTTATATAATGTTATCGTAAAACGTGAGGCCATAGGTTGTATTACATTGTTTCAACAATCAAAGTGGTTATTTCAAATCTCCACGACGACGACTACAATCATGCACAAATAGATTGTTTACTTTATTGTTATGAGAGTTTCCATGGTAACTAAGCATGAATATTACACATGGATTAAATTTTTCGCATGAGCCAATAGAGAGCTTCGACCTGATTACATTGAGTGTAAAATCACCTTTGTATCGCCTATAGTAACGTAGATATGCGAGTTTGAAATTTTATATAATGTTATCGTAAAACGTGAGGCCATAGGTTGCATTACATTGTTTCAACAATCAAAGTGGTTATTTCAAATCTCCACGACGATGACTACAATCATGCACAAATAGATTGTTTACTTTATTGTTATGAGAGTTTCCATGGTAACTAAGCAGGAGTACTACACATGGATTAAATTTTTCCCGATGAGCCAATAGAGAGCTTCGACCTGATTACATTGAGTGTAAAATCACCTTTGTATCGCCTATAGTAACGGAGGTATGCGAGTTTGAAATTTTATATAATGTTATCGTAAAACGTGAGGCCATAGGTTGTATTACATTGTTTCATCAATCAAAGTGGTTATTTCAAATCTCCACAACGACGACTACAATCATGCACAAATAGATTGTTTACTTTATTGTTATGAGAGTTTCCATGGTAACTAAGCAGGAGTACTACACATGGATTAAATTTTTCCCGATGAGCCAATAGAGAGCTTCGACCTGATTACATTGAGTGTAAAATCACCTTTGTATCGCCTATAGTAACGGAGATATGCGAGTTTGAAATTTTATATAATGTTATCGTAAAACGTGAGGCCATAGGTTGCATTACATTGTTTCAACAATCAAAGTGGTTATTTCAAATCTCCACAACGACGACTACAATCATGCACAAATAGATTGTTTACTTTATTGTTATGAGAGTTTCCATGGTAACTAAGCAGGAGTACTACACATGGATTAAATTTTTCCCGATGAGCCAATAGAGAGCTTCGACCTGATTACATTGAGTGTAAAATCACCTTTGTATCTCCTATAGTAACGGAGATATGTGAGTTTGAAATTTTATATAATGTTATCGTAAAACGTGAGGCCATAGGTTGTATTACATTGTTTCACCAATCAAAGTGGTTATTTCAAATCTCCACGACGACGACTACAATCATGCACAAATAGATTCTTTACTTTATTGTTATGAGAGTTTCCATGGTAACTAAGCAGGAGTACTACACATGGATTAAATTTTTCCCGATGAGCCAATAGAGAGCTTCGACCTGATTACATTGAGTGTAAAATCACCTTTGTATCGCCTATAGTAACGGAGGTATGCGAGTTTGAAATTTTATATAATGTTATCGTAAAACGTGAGGCCATAGGTTGTATTACATTGTTTCATCAATCAAAGTGGTTATTTCAAATCTCCACAACGACGACTACAATCATGCCCAAATAGATTGTTTACTTTATTGTTATGAGAGTTTCCATGGTAACTAAGCAGGAGTACTACACATGGATTAAATTTTTCTTGATGAGCCAAATGAGAGCTTCGACCTGATTACATTGAGTGTAAAATCACCTTTGTATCTCCTATAGTAACGGAGATATGTGAGTTTGAAATTTTATATAATGTTATCGTAAAACGTGAGGCCATAGGTTGTATTACATTGTTTCAACAATCAAAGTGGTTATTTCAAATCTCCACGACGACAACTACAATCATGCACAAATAGATTGTTTACTTTATTGTTATGAGAGTTTCCATGGTAACTAAGCAGGAGTACTACACATGGATTAAATTTTTCCCGATGAGCCAATAGAGAGCTTCGACCTGATTACATTGAGTGTAAAATCACCTTTGTATCTCCTATAGTAACGGAGATATGTGAGTTTGAAATTTTATATAATGTTATCGTAAAACGTGAGGCCATAGGTTGTATTACATTGTTTCAACAATCAAAGTGGTTATTTCAAATCTCCACGACGACGACTACAATCATGCACAAATAGATTCTTTACTTTATTGTTATGAGAGTTTCCATGGTAACTAAGCAGGAGTACTATACATGGATTAAATTTTTCCCGATGAGCCAATAGAGAGCTTCGACCTGATTACATTGAGTGTAAAATCACCTTTGTATCGCCTATAGTAACGGAGGTATGCGAGTTTGAAATTTTATATAATGTTATCGTAAAACGTGAGGCCATAGGTTGTATTACATTGTTTCAACAATCAAAGTGGTTATTTCAAATCTCCACGACGACGACTACAATCATGCACAAATAGATTGTTTACTTTATTGTTATGAGAGTTTCCATGGTAACTAAGCATGAATATTACACATGGATTAAATTTTTCGCATGAGCCAATAGAGAGCTTCGACCTGATTACATTGAGTGTAAAATCACCTTTGTATCGCCTATAGTAACGTAGATATGCGAGTTTGAAATTTTATATAATGTTATCGTAAAACGTGAGGCCATAGGTTGCATTACATTGTTTCAACAATCAAAGTGGTTATTTCAAATCTCCACGACGATGACTACAATCATGCACAAATAGATTGTTTACTTTATTGTTATGAGAGTTTCCATGGTAACTAAGCAGGAGTACTACACATGGATTAAATTTTTCCCGATGAGCCAATAGAGAGCTTCGACCTGATTACATTGAGTGTAAAATCACCTTTGTATCGCCTATAGTAACGGAGGTATGCGAGTTTGAAATTTTATATAATGTTATCGTAAAACGTGAGGCCATAGGTTGTATTACATTGTTTCATCAATCAAAGTGGTTATTTCAAATCTCCACAACGACGACTACAATCATGCACAAATAGATTGTTTACTTTATTGTTATGAGAGTTTCCATGGTAACTAAGCAGGAGTACTACACATGGATTAAATTTTTCCCGATGAGCCAATAGAGAGCTTCGACCTGATTACATTGAGTGTAAAATCACCTTTGTATCGCCTATAGTAACGGAGATATGCGAGTTTGAAATTTTATATAATGTTATCGTAAAACGTGAGGCCATAGGTTGCATTACATTGTTTCAACAATCAAACTGGTTATTTCAAATCTCCACAACGACGACTACAATCATGCACAAATAGATTGTTTACTTTATTGTTATGAGAGTTTCCATGGTAACTAAGCATGAATATTACACATGGATTAAATTTTTCGCATGAGCCAATAGAGAGCTTCGACCTGATTACATTGAGTGTAAAATCACCTTTGTATCGCCTATAGTAACGTAGATATGCGAGTTTGAAATTTTATATAATGTTATCGTAAAACGTGAGGCCATAGGTTGCATTACATTGTTTCAACAATCAAAGTGGTTATATCAAATCTCCACGACGATGACTACAATCATGCACAAATAGATTGTTTACTTTATTGTTATGAAAGTTTCCATGGTAACTAAGCAGGAGTACTACACATGGATTAAATTTTTCCCGATGAGCCAATAGAGAGCTTCGACCTGATTACATTGAGTGTAAAATCACCTTTGTATCTCCTATAGTAACGGAGATATGTGAGTTTGAAATTTTATATAATGTTATCGTAAAACGTGAGGCCATAGGTTGTATTACATTGTTTCAACAATCAAAGTGGTTATTTCAAATCTCCACGACGACGACTACAATCATGCACAAATAGATTCTTTACTTTATTGTTATGAGAGTTTCCATGGTAACTAAGCAGGAGTACTATACATGGATTAAATTTTTCCCGATGAGCCAATAGAGAGCTTCGACCTGATTACATTGAGTGTAAAATCACCTTTGTATCGCCTATAGTAACGGAGGTATGCGAGTTTGAAATTTTATATAATGTTATCGTAAAACGTGAGGCCATAGGTTGTATTACATTTTTTCAACAATCAAAGTGGTTATTTCAAATCTCCACGACGACGACTACAATCATGCACAAATAGATTGTTTACTTTATTGTTATGAGAGTTTCCATGGTAACTAAGCATGAATATTACACATGGATTAAATTTTTCGCATGAGCCAATAGAGAGCTTCGACCTGATTACATTGAGTGTAAAATCACCTTTGTATCGCCTATAGTAACGTAGATATGCGAGTTTGAAATTTTATATAATGTTATCGTAAAACGTGAGGCCATAGGTTGCATTACATTGTTTCAACAATCAAAGTGGTTATTTCAAATCTCCACGACGATGACTACAATCATGCACAAATAGATTGTTTACTTTATTGTTATGAGAGTTTCCATGGTAACTAAGCAGGAGTACTACACATGGATTAAATTTTTCCCGATGAGCCAATAGAGAGCTTCGACCTGATTACATTGAGTGTAAAATCACCTTTGTATCGCCTATAGTAACGGAGGTATGCGAGTTTGAAATTTTATATAATGTTATCGTAAAACGTGAGGCCATAGGTTGTATTACATTGTTTCATCAATCAAAGTGGTTATTTCAAATCTCCACAACGACGACTACAATCATGCACAAATAGATTGTTTACTTTATTGTTATGAGAGTTTCCATGGTAACTAAGCAGGAGTACTACACATGGATTAAATTTTTCCCGATGAGCCAATAGAGAGCTTCGACCTGATTACATTGAGTGTAAAATCACCTTTGTATCGCCTATAGTAACGGAGATATGCGAGTTTGAAATTTTATATAATGTTATCGTAAAACGTGAGGCCATAGGTTGCATTACATTGTTTCAACAATCAAAGTGGTTATTTCAAATCTCCACAACGACGACTACAATCATGCACAAATAGATTGTTTACTTTATTGTTATGAGAGTTTCCATGGTAACTAAGCATGAATATTACACATGGATTAAATTTTTCCGTATGAGCCAATAGAGAGCTTCGACCTGATTACATTGAGTGTAAAATCACCTTTGTATCGCCTATAGTAACGGAGATATGCGAGTTTGAAATTTTATATAATGTTATCGTAAAACGTGAGGCCATAGGTTGTATTACATTGTTTCATCAATCAAAGTGGTTATTTCAAATCTCCACAACGACGACTACAATCATGCACAAATAGATTGTTTACTTTATTGTTATGAGAGTTTCCATGGTAACTAAGCATAGATATTACACATGGAAAAAATTTTTTCCGCATGAGCCAATAGAGAGCTTCGACCTGATTACATTGAGTGTAAAATCACCTTTGTATCGCCTATAGTAACGGAGATATGCGAGTTTGAAATTTTATATAATGTTATCGTAAAACGTGAGGCCATAGGTTGTATTACATTGTTTCATCAATCAAAGTGGTTATTTCAAATCTCCACAACGACGACTACAATCATGCACAAATAGATTGTTTACTTTATTGTTATGAGAGTTTCCATGGTAACTAAACATGAGTATTACACATGGATTAAATTTTTCCCGATGAACCAATAGAGAGCTTCGACCTGATTACATTGAGTGTAAAATCACCTTTGTATCGCCTATAGTAACGGAGATATGCGAGTTTGAAATTTTATATAATGTTATCGTAAAACGTGAGGCCATAGGTTGTATTACATTGTTTCATCAATCAAAGTGGTTATTTCAAATCTCCACAACGACGACTACAATCATGCACAAATAGATTGTTTACTTTATTGTTATGAGAGTTTCCATGGTAACTAAGCATAGATATTACACATGGAAAAATTTTTTTCCGCATGAGCCAATAGAGAGCTTCGACCTGATTACATTGAGTGTAAAATCACCTTTGTTTCGCCTATAGTAACGGAGATATGCGAGTTTGAAATTTTATATAATGTTATCGTAAAACGTGAGGCCATAGGTTGCATTACATTGTTTCAACAATCAAAGTGGTTATTTCAAATCTCCACGACGATGACTACAATCATGCACAAATAGATTGTTTACTTTATTGTTATGAGAGTTTCCATGGTAACTAAGCAGGAGTACTACACATGGATTAAATTTTTCCCGATGAGCCAATAGAGAGCTTCGACCTGATTACATTGAGTGTAAAATCACCTTTGTATCTCCTATAGTAACGGAGATATGTGAGTTTGAAATTTTATATAATGTTATCGTAAAACGTGAGGCCATAGGTTGTATTACATTGTTTCACCAATCAAAGTGGTTATTTCAAATCTCCACGACGACGACTACAATCATGCACAAATAGATTCTTTACTTTATTGTTATGAGAGTTTCCATGGTAACTAAGCAGGAGTACTACACATGGATTAAATTTTTCCCGATGAGCCAATAGAGAGCTTCGACCTGATTACATTGAGTGTAAAATCACCTTTGTATCGCCTATAGTAACGGAGGTATGCGAGTTTGAAATTTTATATAATGTTATCGTAAAACGTGAGGCCATAGGTTGTATTACATTGTTTCATCAATCAAAGTGGTTATTTCAAATCTCCACAACGACGACTACAATCATGCACAAATAGATTGTTTACTTTATTGTTATGAGAGTTTCCATGGTAACTAAGCAGGAGTACTACACATGGATTAAATTTTTCTTGATGAGCCAAATGAGAGCTTCGACCTGATTACATTGAGTGTAAAATCACCTTTGTATCTCCTATAGTAACGGAGATATGTGAGTTTGAAATTTTATATAATGTTATCGTAAAACGTGAGGCCATAGGTTGTATTACATTGTTTCAACAATCAAAGTGGTTATTTCAAATCTCCACGACGACAACTACAATCATGCACAAATAGATTGTTTACTTTATTGTTATGAGAGTTTTCATGGTAACTAAGCATGAATATTACACATGGATTAAATTTTTCGCTTGAGCCAATAGAGAGCTTCGACCTGATTACATTGAGTGTAAAATCACCTTTGTATCGCCTATAGTAACGTAGATATGCGAGTTTGAAATTTTATATAATGTTATCGTAAAACGTGAGGCCATAGGTTGCATTACATTGTTTCAACAATCAAAGTGGTTATTTCAAATCTCCACGACGATGACTACAATCATGCACAAATAGATTGTTTACTTTATTGTTATGAGAGTTTCCATGGTAACTAAGCAGGAGTACTACACATGGATTAAATTTTTCCCGATGAGCCAATAGAGAGCTTCGACCTGATTACATTGAGTGTAAAATCACCTTTGTATCGCCTACAGTAACGGAGGTATGCGAGTTTGAAATTTTATATAATGTTATCGTAAAACGTGAGGCCATAGGTTGTATTACATTGTTTCATCAATCAAAGTGGTTATTTCAAATCTCCACAACGACGACTACAATCATGCACAAATAGATTGTTTACTTTATTGTTATGAGAGTTTCCATGGTAACTAAGCAGGAGTACTACACATGGATTAAATTTTTCCCGATGAGCCAATAGAGAGCTTCGACCTGATTACATTGAGTGTAAAATCACCTTTGTATCGCCTATAGTAACGGAGATATGCGAGTTTGAAATTTTATATAATGTTATCGTAAAACGTGAGGCCATAGGTTGCATTACATTGTTTCAACAATCAAAGTGGTTATTTCAAATCTCCACAACGACGACTACAATCATGCACAAATAGATTGTTTACTTTATTGTTATGAGAGTTTCCATGGTAACTAAGCATGAATATTACACATGGATTAAATTTTTCGCATGAGCCAATAGAGAGCTTCGACCTGATTACATTGAGTGTAAAATCACCTTTGTATCGCCTATAGTAACGTAGATATGCGAGTTTGAAATTTTATATAATGTTATCGTAAAACGTGAGGCCATAGGTTGCATTACATTGTTTCAACAATCAAAGTGGTTATATCAAATCTCCACGACGATGACTACAATCATGCACAAATAGATTGTTTACTTTATTGTTATGAAAGTTTCCATGGTAACTAAGCAGGAGTACTACACATGGATTAAATTTTTCCCGATGAGCCAATAGAGAGCTTCGACCTGATTACATTGAGTGTAAAATCACCTTTGTATCTCCTATAGTAACGGAGATATGTGAGTTTGAAATTTTATATAATGTTATCGTAAAACGTGAGGCCATAGGTTGTATTACATTGTTTCAACAATCAAAGTGGTTATTTCAAATCTCCACGACGACGACTACAATCATGCACAAATAGATTCTTTACTTTATTGTTATGAGAGTTTCCATGGTAACTAAGCAGGAGTACTATACATGGATTAAATTTTTCCCGATGAGCCAATAGAGAGCTTCGACCTGATTACATTGAGTGTAAAATCACCTTTGTATCGCCTATAGTAACGGAGGTATGCGAGTTTGAAATTTTATATAATGTTATCGTAAAACGTGAGGCCATAGGTTGTATTACATTTTTTCAACAATCAAAGTGGTTATTTCAAATCTCCACGACGACGACTACAATCATGCACAAATAGATTGTTTACTTTATTGTTATGAGAGTTTCCATGGTAACTAAGCATGAATATTACACATGGATTAAATTTTTCGCATGAGCCAATAGAGAGCTTCGACCTGATTACATTGAGTGTAAAATCACCTTTGTATCGCCTATAGTAACGTAGATATGCGAGTTTGAAATTTTATATAATGTTATCGTAAAACGTGAGGCCATAGGTTGCATTACATTGTTTCAACAATCAAAGTGGTTATTTCAAATCTCCACGACGATGACTACAATCATGCACAAATAGATTGTTTACTTTATTGTTATGAGAGTTTCCATGGTAACTAAGCAGGAGTACTACACATGGATTAAATTTTTCCCGATGAGCCAATAGAGAGCTTCGACCTGATTACATTGAGTGTAAAATCACCTTTGTATCGCCTATAGTAACGGAGGTATGCGAGTTTGAAATTTTATATAATGTTATCGTAAAACGTGAGGCCATAGGTTGTATTACATTGTTTCATCAATCAAAGTGGTTATTTCAAATCTCCACAACGACGACTACAATCATGCACAAATAGATTGTTTACTTTATTGTTATGAGAGTTTCCATGGTAACTAAGCAGGAGTACTACACATGGATTAAATTTTTCCCGATGAGCCAATAGAGAGCTTCGACCTGATTACATTGAGTGTAAAATCACCTTTGTATCGCCTATAGTAACGGAGATATGCGAGTTTGAAATTTTATATAATGTTATCGTAAAACGTGAGGCCATAGGTTGCATTACATTGTTTCAACAATCAAAGTGGTTATTTCAAATCTCCACAACGACGACTACAATCATGCACAAATAGATTGTTTACTTTATTGTTATGAGAGTTTCCATGGTAACTAAGCATGAATATTACACATGGATTAAATTTTTCCGTATGAGCCAATAGAGAGCTTCGACCTGATTACATTGAGTGTAAAATCACCTTTGTATCGCCTATAGTAACGGAGATATGCGAGTTTGAAATTTTATATAATGTTATCGTAAAACGTGAGGCCATAGGTTGTATTACATTGTTTCATCAATCAAAGTGGTTATTTCAAATCTCCACAACGACGACTACAATCATGCACAAATAGATTGTTTACTTTATTGTTATGAGAGTTTCCATGGTAACTAAGCATAGATATTACACATGGAAAAAATTTTTTCCGCATGAGCCAATAGAGAGCTTCGACCTGATTACATTGAGTGTAAAATCACCTTTGTATCGCCTATAGTAACGGAGATATGCGAGTTTGAAATTTTATATAATGTTATCGTAAAACGTGAGGCCATAGGTTGTATTACATTGTTTCATCAATCAAAGTGGTTATTTCAAATCTCCACAACGACGACTACAATCATGCACAAATAGATTGTTTACTTTATTGTTATGAGAGTTTCCATGGTAACTAAACATGAGTATTACACATGGATTAAATTTTTCCCGATGAACCAATAGAGAGCTTCGACCTGATTACATTGAGTGTAAAATCACCTTTGTATCGCCTATAGTAACGGAGATATGCGAGTTTGAAATTTTATATAATGTTATCGTAAAACGTGAGGCCATAGGTTGTATTACATTGTTTCATCAATCAAAGTGGTTATTTCAAATCTCCACAACGACGACTACAATCATGCACAAATAGATTGTTTACTTTATTGTTATGAGAGTTTCCATGGTAACTAAGCATAGATATTACACATGGAAAAATTTTTTTCCGCATGAGCCAATAGAGAGCTTCGACCTGATTACATTGAGTGTAAAATCACCTTTGTTTCGCCTATAGTAACGGAGATATGCGAGTTTGAAATTTTATATAATGTTATCGTAAAACGTGAGGCCATAGGTTGCATTACATTGTTTCAACAATCAAAGTGGTTATTTCAAATCTCCACGACGATGACTACAATCATGCACAAATAGATTGTTTACTTTATTGTTATGAGAGTTTCCATGGTAACTAAGCAGGAGTACTACACATGGATTAAATTTTTCCCGATGAGCCAATAGAGAGCTTCGACCTGATTACATTGAGTGTAAAATCACCTTTGTATCTCCTATAGTAACGGAGATATGTGAGTTTGAAATTTTATATAATGTTATCGTAAAACGTGAGGCCATAGGTTGTATTACATTGTTTCACCAATCAAAGTGGTTATTTCAAATCTCCACGACGACGACTACAATCATGCACAAATAGATTCTTTACTTTATTGTTATGAGAGTTTCCATGGTAACTAAGCAGGAGTACTACACATGGATTAAATTTTTCCCGATGAGCCAATAGAGAGCTTCGACCTGATTACATTGAGTGTAAAATCACCTTTGTATCGCCTATAGTAACGGAGGTATGCGAGTTTGAAATTTTATATAATGTTATCGTAAAACGTGAGGCCATAGGTTGTATTACATTGTTTCATCAATCAAAGTGGTTATTTCAAATCTCCACAACGACGACTACAATCATGCACAAATAGATTGTTTACTTTATTGTTATGAGAGTTTCCATGGTAACTAAGCAGGAGTACTACACATGGATTAAATTTTTCTTGATGAGCCAAATGAGAGCTTCGACCTGATTACATTGAGTGTAAAATCACCTTTGTATCTCCTATAGTAACGGAGATATGTGAGTTTGAAATTTTATATAATGTTATCGTAAAACGTGAGGCCATAGGTTGTATTACATTGTTTCAACAATCAAAGTGGTTATTTCAAATCTCCACGACGACAACTACAATCATGCACAAATAGATTGTTTACTTTATTGTTATGAGAGTTTTCATGGTAACTAAGCATGAATATTACACATGGATTAAATTTTTCGCTTGAGCCAATAGAGAGCTTCGACCTGATTACATTGAGTGTAAAATCACCTTTGTATCGCCTATAGTAACGTAGATATGCGAGTTTGAAATTTTATATAATGTTATCGTAAAACGTGAGGCCATAGGTTGCATTACATTGTTTCAACAATCAAAGTGGTTATTTCAAATCTCCACGACGATGACTACAATCATGCACAAATAGATTGTTTACTTTATTGTTATGAGAGTTTCCATGGTAACTAAGCAGGAGTACTACACATGGATTAAATTTTTCCCGATGAGCCAATAGAGAGCTTCGACCTGATTACATTGAGTGTAAAATCACCTTTGTATCGCCTACAGTAACGGAGGTATGCGAGTTTGAAATTTTATATAATGTTATCGTAAAACGTGAGGCCATAGGTTGTATTACATTGTTTCATCAATCAAAGTGGTTATTTCAAATCTCCACAACGACGACTACAATCATGCACAAATAGATTGTTTACTTTATTGTTATGAGAGTTTCCATGGTAACTAAGCAGGAGTACTACACATGGATTAAATTTTTCCCGATGAGCCAATAGAGAGCTTCGACCTGATTACATTGAGTGTAAAATCACCTTTGTATCGCCTATAGTAACGGAGATATGCGAGTTTGAAATTTTATATAATGTTATCGTAAAACGTGAGGCCATAGGTTGCATTACATTGTTTCAACAATCAAAGTGGTTATTTCAAATCTCCACAACGACGACTACAATCATGCACAAATAGATTGTTTACTTTATTGTTATGAGAGTTTCCATGGTAACTAAGCATGAATATTACACATGGATTAAATTTTTCCGTATGAGCCAATAGAGAGCTTCGACCTGATTACATTGAGTGTAAAATCACCTTTGTATCGCCTATAGTAACGGAGATATGCGAGTTTGAAATTTTATATAATGTTATCGTAAAACGTGAGGCCATAGGTTGTATTACATTGTTTCATCAATCAAAGTGGTTATTTCAAATCTCCACAACGACGACTACAATCATGCACAAATAGATTGTTTACTTTATTGTTATGAGAGTTTCCATGGTAACTAAGCATAGATATTACACATGGAAAAAAATTTTCCGCATGAGCCAATAGAGAGCTTCGACCTGATTACATTGAGTGTAAAATCACCTTTGTATCGCCTATAGTAACGGAGATATGCGAGTTTGAAATTTTATATAATGTTATCGTAAAACGTGAGGCCATAGGTTGTATTACATTGTTTCATCAATCAAAGTGGTTATTTCAAATCTCCACAACGACGACTACAATCATGCACAAATAGATTCTTTACTTTATTGTTATGAGAGTTTCCATGGTAACTAAACATGAGTATTACACATGGATTAAATTTTTCGCATGAGCCAATAGAGAGCTTCGACCTGATTACATTGAGTGTAAAATCACCTTTCTATCGCCTATAGTAACGTAGATATGCGAGTTTGAAATTTTATATAATGTTATCGTAAAACGTGAGGCCATAGGTTGCATTACATTGTTTCAACAATCAAAGTGGTTATTTCAAATCTCCACGACGATGACTACAATCATGCACAAATAGATTGTTTACTTTATTGTTATGAGAGTTTCCATGGTAACTAAGCAGGAGTACTACACATGGATTAAATTTTTCCCGATGAGCCAATAGAGAGCTTCGACCTGATTACATTGAGTGTAAAATCACCTTTGTATCGCCTATAGTAACGGAGGTATGCGAGTTTGAAATTTTATATAATGTTATCGTAAAACGTGAGGCCATAGGTTGTATTACATTGTTTCATCAATCAAAGTGGTTATTTCAAATCTCCACAACGACGACTACAATCATGCACAAATAGATTGTTTACTTTATTGTTATGAGAGTTTCCATGGTAACTAAGCAGGAGTACTACACATGGATTAAATTTTTCCCGATGAGCCAATAGAGAGCTTCGACCTGATTACATTGAGTGTAAAATCACCTTTGTATCGCCTATAGTAACGGAGATATGCGAGTTTGAAATTTTATATAATGTTATCGTAAAACGTGAGGCCATAGGTTGCATTACATTGTTTCAACAATCAAAGTGGTTATTTCAAATCTCCACAACGACGACTACAATCATGCACAAATAGATTGTTTACTTTATTGTTATGAGAGTTTCCATGGTAACTAAGCATAGATATTACACATGGAAAAAATTTTTTCCGCATGAGCCAATAGAGAGCTTCGACCTGATTACATTGAGTGTAAAATCACCTTTGTATCGCCTATAGTAACGGAGATATGCGAGTTTGAAATTTTATATAATGTTATCGTAAAACGTGAGGCCATAGGTTGTATTACATTGTTTCATCAATCAAAGTGGTTATTTCAAATCTCCACAACGACGACTACAATCATGCACAAATAGATTGTTTACTTTATTGTTATGAGAGTTTCCATGGTAACTAAGCAGGAGTACTACACATGGATTAAATTGTTCTTGATGAGCCAAATGAGAGCTTCGACCTGATTACATTGAGTGTAAAATCACCTTTGTATCTCCTATAGTAACGGAGATATGTGAGTTTGAAATTTTATATAATGTTGTCGTAAAACGTGAGGCCATAGGTTGTATTACATTGTTTCAACAATCAAAGTGGTTATTTCAAATCTCCCCGACGACAACTACAATCATGCACAAATAGATTGTTTACTTTATTGTTATGAGAGTTTTCATGGTAACTAAGCATGAATATTACACATGGATTAAATTTTTCGCATGAGCCAATAGAGAGCTTCGACCTGATTACATTGAGTGTAAAATCACCTTTGTATCGCCTATAGTAACGTAGATATGCGAGTTTGAAATTTTATATAATGTTATCGTAAAACGTGAGGCCATAGGTTGCATTACATTGTTTCAACAATCAAAGTGGTTATATCAAATCTCCAC